>NC_091434.1:153467646-153798907 GCF_964237555.1 Oryctolagus cuniculus | reverse complement strand
ATTACAATTATTGCAAATGTTGCATATATAAAGGTGAATATTACTCTATCTCTGTTAACCAGAGATGCTAGTGTTTGAGCCAGAAATATGCATGGGATGTTTGTTTTTGTTTATAAAGCCCTGTAATAGAATTTAATAAATGCTATTATAGATTTTTCCCCCTTAGAAGTATGTTAGGATCAAGGCACCATTACAATTAACACGGACTGTGGTGATAATGAGGCCATATTATAGAGAATGTAAATATCTGAGAAGGGCTTATCTGTTTCTCTTAAAAAAAAAAAAAAACCCAAAGGTATAAAGATAAATTATATTTAATTGTTGTGATGAAGTGCCAATATAAATATAAAGTTAAGAAAACACAAGTAAAGCCAATTCCTACCTGATCTTTACTCCTAATCTGGGGTTTCTCAACCAGGGATATTTTGCCTCCCAGAGGACATTTGCTGGTGCATGGAGACATCAGTTTGTCACATTTGGGGACAGGCGCCATGCAAATCACATGGATGGAGGTACAGGATGCTGCCAAACAGCCCTGACTTCACCAGACAGACCACAAAAGAAAAATGATCTTGTCAACAGTGACAAGATATCGGTAAATGTAGGCAAATGTACTCAGAGGTTTAAAAATAGACAGAATAACATCAACAAAAGTTCAGTATCTAGAAACAAGCTAGGCCTGGATCATGAAAATGAAAATTTTTTTTCTCAAAACCAGAAGCAGATGAAGTCTAGTATTTGGAAAGACTAGAAGTGACATATTGGATTAAGGGTATTTGGGCAAGCATACACAATGGCACTTGAATATGCAACAGTTGGAGATAGGGCAGCAAAAGCCCAATTTTTCCTTTGCAAATGAAGGCCAGAAAGTGTGGGGTGGTAGCTGGAGTCAGCGCTGTGGAACATGCAAAAGAGGGCTTGGATGTCAGCTTTGGTGTTTACTATTCCAGCAACTATCTTGCTAAGTTTTCATTCCTTTAAAATAGGGTCACTTGCTGAAAGTACTAGAAATGTGTGTTAAATACCTAGGTCTTTAATAGTGCTTAGTAAATGATATTTAGTATTGCAGAGATATGTTAGAGTCCTAATGATACTGTTTCTTCCATGACTGTCTTGGTCCCCTTCTGGAAATTAGTCAAGGTACACCTAAACTGCGTAACATGGAAAACAGAAAAGCAAAGGAGTTGTGAGACTGAAGTGGGGAAGTGAGTGACCAGACACAAGGAAGATTTTTGAGAGATGTTGTTGGGAGAGCTATTGAAAGCTGAGTCAGAATCCCCAAGATCTCTGAACAACACCCCTGTCTTTTAGGGAAGATATAGATGATATTTCTGTGAGTAGGCGAAGGGAGGAGGCAGAGGAGCCTAGTATGGTGCTGTGATTATTAGCCAAACACAATCCGGTTAAATCCACCTCTGCTGCTCCTGCACCCACACAGCTCAGTGGAGCCCAGCAAACAATGATGTTGACTGCTATCACTTGCAGTAGCAGCCACTGTCCTTTGTTAGGTTCCCAGGGCTGCCCTGCAATGATGCTAGATACCCTGACTCCACAGTTGATCACTTCACACTTCTGAACTTCTCCCTTCAGATCTCCATCACCATACTCACTTTTAGCTGATCACCTTGCTTCCTATTTCACTGGTAAAATGGAAAGCCTTTACTGGAGAACTTCCACCTCAACTACTAACCCCTGTCTTTGAGTCCATTCACTTTACCCTCTTTCCTACCACTAAGAATTCACTTGAACCACCCATACTTCTAGCTAGGGCTGATTGCTTACTGCTGCACTATATTCTATCCATTTTTGCATGACTCCAAAAATTTTTACCTTTCTCTTGAATCATGACCACTTGCTTTAACTTGGATCATTTCCCACCAGCCTACTAACTGCTCTTTGCTTCTCCCATCTTTGAAAGAAATGTGTTACTGTGTAACTTTGGGACTGATATTGGCCAGCCCAACCTAGTGACACCAGTGGGCAACATTCCTTGAAGTTCACTACTCAGAGTAGTGAACTCAGAGTTTGTTTCTGAAGTCAGGTACTTGCACACCACTGCTGACAGTGTTGGAGCTGATATTCAAGGCCCTTTCAGGAATTTCTGTAGACAGAATTCTCAGCCAGAGACTATGCATATTGGAATGTTCCAAGAGCAAGCATTCCAGGAAACAGGCAGTATAAGCAACTAGGTCTATTAAGGACTAGGCCCTTAGTAGGGATAGTGTCAGTTCTATTGTATTCTATTAGAGAAGTCATAAGCCCAGGTCAGAGATAGTAGATGGCCAGCTTCCCAAGAGGTGTGGTTCACTGGAGATTGACATACCAACAACTACCATCACACTTGGGTACTTGTCGATACCTCTGGAACACTGAATTTCATTTCTTAGACCCACCTCTGATTTCAGCTGCAACTGTGGTATATGCTTCTACACAAGCTCAGACCTACTTTGTATTTCCAACCTCAAATGGAGCCAGTATTTTTCTGCTTTCTGTACCAAGGCTGCCTCTGATGCCATGGAACCTGAAAGTATAGGTAAGTTACCTACCAAGACAACATTAAGCCAATGGAGATGGAAGCTGGTGCATAGAGGCCTTTGTCTCCTGTCCTTTATAAAGACAATTATGGGAAGCATGATGTTTCTCAGTAGGCCCTGGTGAATTCAGCTCATTTTGTTCACAGTGCGAACTCTCGCAATGGACCCTGAGCGTAGCTTTTCTTATGTTCTGAACTCATTTTACCCAGACTTTCACTGCTGTGTCATGTGGTCACCACCCAAATTACCTAAACCAGAAATCTCTGACTCTTCCTGGAGTAAACCAAACTTGGAGAGACATTTTGTTACACAGCGAGAAAAATTATTTCATGTTCTATTTAAAAAATGAAGGCTAAACTCAGGGCTGGTAGAAATGGTTGAATGTGTGATTGTAAGTTCCAGTTTTTGCATTTTAATAAAAGGGCTTAGAGTCTGAAGGCTGGGCATGTGCCTTGGTGTAATGAGGTCATGAAAGTGACAAGGATGGATTTAGGGCCAGTATTGTGGCACAACAGGTTAAGCTGCCACGTGTGATGTTACATCCCACAAAAGAGTGCCGGTTCAAACCCTGGATGTTCTTCCAGTGTGTCCAATTCAGCAACCTGAAAATGCACCTGGGAAGGCAGTGGAAGATGTCTGTGTGCTTGGTTCCCTGCCATCCATGTGGGAGAACAGGATGGAGTTTCTCACTCCTAGCTTCAGCCTGTCCCTGCCCTAGCTCTTGCTGCCATTTGGGGGAGTGATCCAGCAGATGAAAGATGTCTCTCTCCCTTTCTCACTCTGCCTTTCAAATAAATAAAATATATATGTATAAATTATATATATATAAAAGAAGGTGATGGGGAAAGTTCAGTCTTCTGTCAACTGGAAAACCAACTGCAGAGGATGAGTCATCCTGCGTTGATTACTCCTGCAAAGTAGGATATCTCCAGATTTAGAAATAGTGCATTAAATGTGTATGCAACTTTTCTTTTTTCAGATAAAAATAAGCCTTATTGGAAAAAGAATACTGTGTCCTTAGGAGAAGTGACTGATGTAAATGTTTCTTTTTGGAAAAATAAAATATTCAGTACCCAGAGGCTTTAAATGCAGTCTATAATCTGAGATCTGGCACCTTAGATTCAGTAAACAATTCAGTTGTTCAACTGGAGGAACAAGTTCTTATGCAAATTTGGGAGGAGTTTAGATGCATATGCATGTATATTTATACCAGTAGTTGAACTGATATTTTAAAAAATCTAAGTAGCTTTGAAGTGATACATATTTAATTTCTTTTACAACCCATTTATACCTCACTGCCTTCAAAAAGTGATTTATAGTTACTTACAATCATACGCAAAATATGACTAAGTGGAATATACTAGAACCAGTATAAAAGAACCAGGTGTGGTGCATAGCAGATATGATGTCATCCAGGTATCACCCATTCTGTCAGGCTGGTTTGTCATATCTTCTCCATTGAGGAAAGTTAGAAAAATCACCTGCAGAGGGTTCAACTTCCCCTCAAAATTAATTTTGGGTTGGTTCTAACATGCAGATGAATGTAAAATAGATTCTAAAAGTTCAGCTGCGAGTAGCATGGTAATGATTGATTTAGCTCATAAACAATTTAAAGCAGTTTTAACCAGATGCTGTGCTCAGAAAAGCAACCACAAAAACAAAGAATGTTTTAAGGAACACTTTTAGTATCCATAGATTACCTAACTTTGAGCAGCTGTCCTTCCTCACCTACTCTCCAAAGAGATGCCCTGTTTGTTAAGTGTTCACCAAGATAACCAACTGAGATAATTTGTTACATTGTGTTACTGTTTATACACAAGTTAGAAGTTCTGGGATAGCCTCCAAAAGTTGTTATTTTCATATCCAAAAAGTTGGTACATGACTCAGGTTTTAGGCAGTGAGCTTTTAGAATCAGTTGTTTGTTCAGGGCACTCATGGTTTCAGATAATAAAACCATATCACTGGTTTATTTATTTTCAGTTTTTGTATTTGTTTTTCTGGTTTTTATGGGTCTGTGTCCAACTCACCTGAAAGCAGCAGCTGATCATGCAGAATCATGTTATACAAGATGGTGGAAATGATAATTTTGCTTTATCCTTGAGAAAAATTTTAAATATTCTATCAGGAGTCCATTTTTGATAAATTTAAATATTATTCTAAAATAATGTTCTGGTTGAAGAATTATTTAAGTTCATTTTATTCTTATATGATTTTAAAAAGTAGTATGCCTAATTAGCTATCAGTTGTCTGGGCATTTCCAGGATACCACTTATATACTCACAAGACTTTTCCAAATTCTAATTTATCCAGGTTGATCTTGCAGTGTCCCCATGACATCAACTCAAGAACCTTGGCTGGTAGCTTTTTTCCTCCCTGCCCTTGATACATTAACTCTAATCCCCCTAAGTATCATTCCAGTTCCAGAATTTTGCTTCTTCTCCAAGTTGCTCCATTTCAATAATGGTGCTGGCTAAATCATGTAACTTCTCAAGGTTTAATTTCTCAGCTGAAAGTCCCTATCTCACAGTGTTGTCTTGTATACACACAGAGGAGCACATAACAGCCATGAGCACTCTCTGAGCACCTGTTGTTATTATTGCAATGATCACCATAACAATATTCTATATGAACCTCCTTAACTGTTCCTAAACCCCCATTTACTAATTGTATGTGAGCTTAATCACTTTAAATAAATGTCTCATGTTTGTTCTTTCATTATAAGGTTATATCTGATTGTCAATTATTTATTCCTGCTGATATAGAGGTGTAATTTATTTATTCCTGCTGGTCCCATATGCCTTAATACTGCAGTGGGGCCCTGCAGACGTACTAACAACATGGGAGGGTTTAAGGAGTGATCCACTCTGTCAGGGGCTCATACCATGCATCTAGTATTTTCACTCTGCTGGATTTTTGGTGGTTTTTTTTTTGTACGTACATTTTTAATAACTTTTTAATAACTGTGTTAGTTTCTAGACATGTTGCACTATCTACCTGGGACGTCTGAGCTTTCTCTTTCATACCCCTTTTTATTTTTAAGATTTATGTATGTATGTATATATTGAAGTTAGAGTTATAGAGAGAGATTTACCATCCACTGACTCACTCCCTAAGTGGCTGCAACACAAGCCAGGATCCAGGAACTCTATCCAGGTCTCCCACATGAGTGGCAGGAATCCAAGCACTTGATCCATCTTCTACTGCTTGCCCAGGTATACTAGAAGGGAGCTTGATCATAAGTACAGCAGCCTAGACTCCAACTGGGGCTCATATGGAGTGCCAGCATCACACAACTGCACCACAACACTGGCCCCAAATAATAACTCTTGTGTTTTTTCTTTACTTTTTTTTTTATAAGATGGTGGTCATGAAGTTGCATAGATTTTAAGAGGCTACCCACACCCTATGTTCTTGTAAGCTCTAATAATTTTACAAAGCAAGTTCTTTTGAGCAACACATATAATTTATTACCTACTAGAAACACACATAAGTACTCCAAAAATTCATGGAAAGCTGAATTAAACAGTGTGTGTGTGTGTGTGTGTGTGTGTGTGTGTGTATATATATATATATGCAAAAATTTCAAAATCTGTGCATGGCAGGGATCTTCATAAAGTTCCTGTAAAATGCATATTATGAAGAATAAACACATGGATTTCAAAATTTTTTGTATCAAAGTAAGCATCTTTTAACTCCATTTTTCCAAAAACATTTTTAAGCATCCTTGTACATCTTTTTTAAACAAGTTTTAAAAAATATTTATTTAATTATTTGAAAGGCAGAGTTACAGAGAGAGAGAGAGGAAGAGAGAGAGATAGATGGAGAGAGAGGTCTTCCATCCTCTGGTTCCCTCTCCAAATGGCCGCAACAAGTGGAGGTGGGCCAATCTGAAGCCAGGAGCCAAGAGCTTCAACTGGTTCTCCCACCTGGGTGCAGGGTCCCAAGGACTTGGGCCATCTTCTGCTGCTTTCCCAGGTGCATTATCAGGGAGCTGGATCAGAAGTGGAGCAGCTGGGATTTGAAGTGATGTCAGTATGGGATACCAGTGCCGTAGGCAGTGGCTTTACCAGCTGTGCCTCTGTGCTGACCCCATCCATTGCATCTTGTTTGACAAAAACTATTACCTATCAAGAGAATCTGGAGAATGGTACCTTTTCTATTAAATCTATTTGTGGAGCTGAGGAATTGGTCAGTTTACCATGTGAAAGCCTTAAATAAGAAGGAATTCTGAATCTTTGTAACTGATAAGAAAAGGGGTATAAGAAAGAGTGAAACGTCTAGAAGGAAGGTCATGTATGAACTCAGATTTGTGACACCAAGGTTATGAATGTGGACTCTAGTTCAACTACCCAAGTTCAAGTCCTGGCTGTTCCACTGAGATCTCTGTGACCTGGGAGAGTAAGCCCTGTTTCCCCACAAGAAAAATAGAGGTTGAAAGAAGTAGTATCATAGGTATCCATATTCTAGATTTGCATTATGGGAATTTAGGAAAATAATCCTTCTGTCAGTGGATTAAAGTATGGTCCCCAAGAAGATATGAACCTATTCTAATCGCCAGAATCTGAATATTATCTTATTCAGGGTTTTTGCAGGTATATTTAAGGATCTTGAGTTAAGGAGGTCATCCTAGAATATTTGGGTAGGCCCCATATCCAATAACAAGCATTCTTATGAGGCAGAGGAAGAAGAGGATGTAATACATCCAGGGAGCCAGAGATTAAAGTGATGTGGCCACAAGTGAAGGGCTACTAAAACCGTTAGAAATTGAGAGGCAAAAATAGATTCTTACTTGGAGCCTCTAGAGGGAGCATGGCCTTGCAGACACCTTGATCTCTAGCTTTGGCCTCCAGAAATGTGAGAATAAATCTTTCTAGTTTCAAGCCACCTAGTTTGTGATGATTTGTTGCAACAGCCACCAGAACATCACACAAAACCATATCAAATTGCTGGCGTATAGCAAACACTCAAAAGATATCACTTATTATTATTATTATTACCCCAGACCAAAAGGGAAATGCGGCCTAATGGGTATTGATTTCTTCCTGGTCTACTCAATCAGTTAAGTCTGACCTCCTTGCATGAAGAGCTGTTCGTAATGTAGAACTGCTGAGAAAGGAAAATTTTCCCATGGTACTTCTTAGAGAGGGTGGAAATGTTTGTCAAAGTCTGTAACACTTTCTCTTGAGAAAGGAAACACTGATGAAAATCCCAACATTTTGAGCCAAGGCAGAAACACACGGTGTCCAGACAATAAAGGATCTGTTTATAACATGAACTCCTACAGATTTATCCACCAACCAAACCCAGGCAATTGGACTACAGATCCCACATGTGTACAAATACATTTTGCACAAGTTAGCTAGTCTCAAGGCTTGCTGCGATTGTAAATACAAGCAGATGGTCCTGAGAGGTGACACACAGCCTGTTTACTGGGAGCTTCTGCTGGAAGTTTCTCCTGGAGAGGGAATGTGCACATTATGTATGGTGACCATAACCGCCACACATTTTGGGCCTGTTCTGATATTCTTCTATTTTACTAGTACCCCAAATGGCTTAGCACTTGGCCACTCTCAAAAATATGGCAATTTTGATGATAAATCACATGGATGTGGACACACCAAAGTCATATCTTGCCAAGGAGCAAGGTAAAAAATCACAGGGAAAAACTTCTTTCCTGGTGTGTGAGACAGTTCTACAGCAGTAGCCTTTAAAATAAAAGAGGAGATCAAGGTAGATTCATCTGAATTTTTTTAAGACATGTTTTTCCCCCTGATGGCTGAAGAATCAAAGGACCCCGAGGGCCAAACACTTGTGTAGGGAAATAGATGATTAAAAACCTAGAATTTCTGCAGGCAATGATTAAAAACTCTGACTATTTTGGGGAACTTCCTGTCAGGGTCCCAACCAGCCAAAATCCAGGAAGAAACTTTGAAAATGCAGATCCTGCTCCAAGTCCACCAGGCTTTAAAAGACATATTCACTAGTGGTAGCATGGAGTACAGGGCTTCAATTTGCCATTTCCTGCAGAGCAGGGCACTGCTCATCCTTCCGGCTTGAAGGAAGGATGGGGCTTGGCAGTGGCTGAGCCTGCAGGATTCCTGAATGGCCTTTAGGCCCTTGGCTTGAGGCTCACTGGTGGAATGGTAGGAGTTGAGCAGTGGGTCAGATCCCGCCATCTGGAGAGAGCTACGTGACTTCTCACTTTCTCAAATGTGGCAGTATGTTTGGGATAGCAGAGTGTGAGAGGTAGGAAGAGGCAGAGAGATTATTTGATTAGGGAGAAGAATCTTTTCAAGGGGAAAATCTTTCTCTTTAGTGGAGGAAACAAAGCCAACAGGAGATTCGGAGTAAGGAGGCAAATGTCTATTTTCAGAATTGTTGGTGCAATGTAGCTTAGACTCAAATTTGATAAGTGATCCCTTGAGGGACTCTAGTTTTCCCAGGATAGCAGCCTTTGCTCCCTAGGGATAGAGGAAACAACCAGGAGTGCCTAGCTTAGCACTTGCCTGTATTCTAGGATTAGGGGAACTGAAGAGTCTGGGAACAGGATAATAGAGAAAGAGGGGAAACATAGATTATGATCATAAAGAGGGAAAAAGACACAAGTGACTTAAATAATACATAATACTTAACAGTGCTGCATATATATATATATGTCATATATAAATGGTAGACATATAGATATAACTATACAAACACATATAGGGAGAGTACCCATTCACTGGAGAAACTTATCCCCAGTAGAAAGAGAGTATAGAGATGAGCATGGTGGGGATTTTGGTTGTCTCTACAACTATTCTCAAATTATATTGGAAATGATGGATTTAAAAGCAGTAATGGGAACTAGGCTCCTGCATTTCTACCATTACACTCCTGGGGTGGGAGGGTCTTCTATACACTCCACTTTCCCTGGATTTTCAAAAATATCAGAGCAGAACTGTGTGTTTTGGTGGTATGAAATTCACCTTGCTCCTCCCTTCTTGTGTGCTGTTGCCAAGGTTTGCCTAAAATCCAATCATTGTATATTATGGATTTTCTCATAAAAGTAATAATGTGATAGTTTCTTTTGTAGATTCACTCATTTATTTATTTGAAAAACAGGGTTACAGGGAGAGAGGGAGACACAGAGAGAGATCTTTCATCCACTGGTTCACTCCCTAAATGGCCACATTGGCTAGGGCTGGGCCAGACCGAAGTCAAGAGCCAGAACTTCATCCATGTCTCCCATGTGGGTACAGGCGTACAAGCACTTGGGCCATCTTCTACTGCTTTTCCAGGCACATTAGCAGGGAGCTGGTTCAGAAGTGGAGTAGCTGGGATTCAAACCAGTGCCCATATGGGATGCTAGTGCTACAGGGAGCAATTTAACTAGTTGTACCACAGCACAAGCCCCTAATAAGTATTTCAGCAAATCAATGACCTATCTATAAATTCCCTGAGGAAAGTTCAAACTGAGCAGAGAGTGTCAGGGTAGAATTAAAGCATGGGAGTGCATGGTTAGCTTTGGGTTTGGAAGCAGGAGAAGGGGTTTCTCTGGTTTATATTAAGGACTCCCTTCCCTATTCATGTGCCTCCAGACAAGTGGTTCCAGAAAAATGGCCACCAACTAACAGCATCAACTGTTGGACCTGTTTATTTTCTGGATCAGAAACTCTGGGTCTAGAGCCATCATTCTGGGCTTGCACAGTACTCCAGTTGATTCCAAGGCACACTCTAATTTGGTAATCACTTTATTTTTATTTTTTTATTTTTATTTTTTGACAGGCAGAGTGGACAGTGAGAGAGAGAGAGAGACAGACAGAGAGAAAGGTCTTCCTTTTGCCATTGGTTCACCCTCCAATGGCCACCGCGCCAGCGCACCGCGCTGATCCGATGGCAGGAGCCAGGTACTTATCCTGGTCTCCCATGGGGTGCAGGGCCCAAGCACTTGGGCCATTCTCCACTGCACTCCCTGGCCATAGCAGAGAGCTGGCCTGGAAGAGGGGCAACCGGGACAGAATCCGGTGCCCTGACCGGGACTAGAACCTGGTGTGCCAGCGCCGCAAGGCGGAGGATTAGCCTAGTGAGCCATGGCGCCGGCCAGTAATCACTTCTGTAGACTTATTTCCTGTTGGTCATAATGAAAACAAGTCATTAAAAATTACCCCCACCATAAAAACCAATCCACATTGCCACCCTCCCATCCAACCAAAATGAAAAAAGAGAACAGACATGGCAACAAAACCTAAGTGATAGAAAGGCCTACAACTGGCAATTAAAGTTAGCCATTGGGAAAGTATAACAGTAGAACACACCAAGAAACATAAGGATTTTAAATGACAGAGAAATTTACAGGAAGAGAGAGCAAAAGAAAAAGATTATGCTAAAATTTACAGAAATTAAAAATAGAATAAGGGAAAAACAAGTGAAATTCCCCATAAAAATTGTAACATCTGCCCAACAGAACACTCCCTTCATGTCAAGTGCTGTTCTAAGAAAAGTGACTCGTCTAACTATTTAATCCTCCCAGTGACCCCATGTAGCAGGGGTTGTTTTATAGCTAAGCACCTGCAGAAAGAGCAGGTGCTTCGGCCAAGGTCATACAACTGCTCTGTAAGGGAAAGAACAGAAACCCAGCCAGCAGAGCAATGGCTATTGAGTGAGATCATGTTAATAACAATAATAAATGGGTTTAAAATGAAAGGCCAAGAATTAGGAGAGGAAAAGTATGTGGTAGGAGCAGGAAACAGGAGACAGCTAGCAGGGCAAGGTCCCCTGTGGTGTCTAGGGTGGGTACAAGCTTCCAGCATCTGAGGCAGAGGGCATGACTGTTTTCTGTGGCAAAGTGAGGGTCAGAGATCCTGCAGACCTTCATGCCTTGCCTGGATCCCCTATCAGGACTTGTAAATCCTACACTGAAGCCACCGTGCAAGGTTGCAGTTCTGGCAGAGTCTTTGTGAAATCAAGCACTGAGGAATGAGGAATGAGAACCCTTTCTTCATTATCTCTTGGCTTTCTTCTTTCCTTTCTTTCTTTCTTTACTTATTTATTTACTTATGTTAGGATTGACAAAAGTGGCTGGAGCCACCCTTGTTGCTAATCCTTGTGGTCAAGGATTATTGTTTCAAAATATCTATGTAACCCTCCTGGATTTTGCCTTTAAAATTTCTCCTTGCCCCAACCTCTTTGAATATACTCACCATTTATTACGCACATGTATTCCTATTGAAATGCTGTTTTATTCCCAAATAAACATGACATTGTCCTTAGGAGAATCTGATTATTATTCAGATGGGTAACAGAAACAGATTTTATGAGAGCAGCCAGATTCCTGCAGTACAAATACCATAGCTGTTACAGCAACAGGGTCTCATTTGGTTATTTCCTACCAAAGGACAAAAATCTTTAGTTTGTTTGGGTTAACTCAGGGGTGAATTAACTTTGAGTCAATTAAAGGTGTTTTTTGTTTGTTGTCTCTGAATCTTAAATATGATGGCTTCAAAATGTTTGAGAATGTAAATCTTCCATTAACCACATACTAGCTGTAAACCTAAGCCCATTGACATAGTACTACATTAAGGTTTGAGGTCAACTGAAATGGTTTTGTGAGTTTTGTGAGCATTTTTTCACCCTAGTCTTATTGAAACTCTTAAATGAAGAGGTAACATTAAGATGTTCCCAGAACATTAGGGCAGCCTATAACCCAAGCACACAGTATCAAGTGTGAAATAAGAACTAGGCCTTTACTGTGCTTTGTCCAGATGTGTCTGGGGTGCAGACCAAGGATGAACTGCCTAAAACTGTGGTTAAGGAGAAATAGTTGACTTGGAAAATGCTGGAAATTTTTTTGTTTTCTCTCCCTGGGGACAGGCCCAAGAGAGAGGTGACTTTCCCTTACCAGACATGATCAAAGCTGAGTGATATGCTTACTCAAATGGGAAGCAAAACTACATTTGGGGGCATCAACCTCTCCAGGGAGAAAAAGTGATATTTGCACTATTTTTGAAAGGAAATGTTTAAAATTTCTGTATTATGCTAAAATAGAAAACTGAAATGTTGAGAAGAATAAAACTGACAGGGAATTACCAATTGGGAAATGATATGATTTGGAATGAATATATTTTAATTATTTTGATTAAGAATATATGCACATAAAAATTTTTAAAACTGCCAACAAATATATCATTAGGATGAATTCTCCTGGCTGGTGTTGAAGTGCAGCAGGTTAAGTTGCCTAATATACCTGGGAAGGCAGTGAATGGCCCAATTTCTTGGGCCCCTGCCATCCATGTGGAGACCAGGATGGAGTTCCTGGCTCCTGGCTATGGCCTAGCCCACCCCTGGCTGTTTTGACCATTTGTGGAGTAAACCAACAGATGGAAAATCTCTTTCTTTGTAAATAAAAAGATGAACTTTTCCTCTCCTGCTCTCTAGTTTTTTACAACCTCCAGGCAAACAAATAAATATTGTTAATTTGGTTGACAGATTTTTAAAAGTTTTTAAACTACTAGTCAGTTATTTTATATTTCTTTTTGTTTTCATGTAGGGGGCACATTACTAGTTGTCTTACAGTAAGTTTGCTGTAATTTTACCCCTTAATTGGCAAATGCCAACCAACAAATACATCTTTTCTTCTGCATACAACCTGCAGTAAAGAACTAATATTTCCATGTTGTAGGTATTTTTTTTACTGGTGCGCAGCTGTACACTGAAACAGGATTTTCTAGATCCTGGGATAGGCAATTGGGTGGAATCTGGAATGTCTACTGCTATTAAATACAGATTGAAAAAGGGATTTTAAATAAAATATGTTGGAGGATACTTAAGACCAGCCTTAAAAAGAAAATGAGAGGACACAGGGTAATGATGACTGTTGTTAGGAAAAGAGGTGCAGAATAGAGAGGAGGCAGTATCCAAACCTACAGTCAAACCGAATTTATTCAGAGACAATAAATTCATAGAGGTGGTGACCAACTGCAGGTGTGCACATGATAGAATACGTGACAGAGGGCTCCGACATAAGGGGCTAGGCCATTTTATATTTTAGGAGGCCTAGGGATGGGGATGGGTGTGAGGGTAGCAGGCGGAGGTGAATTCCTGGAACTGGTCTCTCAATTGGCCTTGTGAGGCCTTGGAAACCTGGTAAAGAATGCAGGGGTGTAAAGGCAATAGGGTGTGAGACCCAACTGAGATTTAAGGGCAAAGAATAAATTCAATGTTTATCTATCTTTTGGGCAATGATCAAAAATGCCTGAGGTTTATGTCCTTGTTCCATCAACTGTTGTTTATCTAGAGTGTACTGTGTGCTGAATCTTTTTTTTAATGCTGTCTTTTATTTATTTTTATTTTTTTTAACTTTTATTTAATGAATATAAATTTCCAAAGTACAGCTTATGGATTACAATGGCTTCCCCCCCATAACGTCCCTCCAACCCGCAACCCTCCCCTTTCCCACTCCCTCTCCCCTTCCATTCACATCAAGATTCATTTTCAATTCTCTTTATATACAGAAGATCAGTTTAGCATATATTAAGTAAAGATTTCAACAGTTTGCTCCCACACAGAAACATAAAGTGAAAAATACTGTTTGAGTACTAGTTATAGCATTAAATCTCAATATACAGCACACTAAGGCCAAAGATCCTACATGAGGAGTAAGTGCACAGTGACTCCTGTTGTTGACTTAACAAATTGACACTCTTGTTTATGGCATCAGTAATCACCCTAGGCTCCTGTCATGAGCTGCCAAGGCTATGGAAGCCCCCTGAGTTCACTGATTCTGATCATATTTAGACAAGGCCATGGTCAAAGTGGAAGTTCTCTCCTCCGTTCAGAGAAAGGTACTTCCTTCTTTGATGACCCGTTCTTTCCACTGGGATCTCACTCGTGGAGATCTTTCATTTAGTTGTTTTTTTTTTTCCCCCAGAGTGTCTTGGCTTTCCATGCCTGGAATACTCTCATGGGCTTTTCAGCCAGATCCACATGCCATAAGGGCTGATTCTGAGGCCAGAGTGCTGTTTAGGACATCTGTCATTCTATGGGTCTGCTGTGTATCTCACTTCCCATGTTGGATCCTTCTCTCCCTTTATTTTTCTATCAGCTAGTATTTGCAGACACTAGTCTTGTTTATGTGATCCCTTTGGTTCTTAGTCCTATCATTATGATCAATTGTGAACAGAAATTGATCACTTGGACTAGTGAGATGGCATTGTTATATGCCACCTTGATGGGATTGAATTGGAATCCCCTGGTATGTTTCTAACTCTACTGTTTGAGGTAAGACAGCTTGAGCATGTCCCGAATTGCACATCTCTTCCCTCTCTTATTCCCACTCTTATATTTAACAGTGATCACTTTTCAGTTAAATTTCAGCACTTAAGAATAATTGTGTATTGATTACAGTATTCAACCAAAAGTATTAAGTAGAACAAACAAAAAAAAATACTAAGAGGGATAACATATTAAGTTGTTCATCAACAGTCAGAGTGAGGGCTGATCAAGTCACCGTTTCTCATAGTGTTCATTTCATTTTAACAGGTTTCCTTTTTGAAAACTGATCCCTGTTAGGAATTTGGAAAACATTATGCTGAGTGAAATAAGCCAATCCCAAAGGGACAAATACCACTTGTTCTCCCTGATAGGCGACAACTAACTGAGCACCAAAAAGGAAACCTGTTAAAGTGAAATGAATGCTGAATCTTTTAATGTGTTGCTTCAAAATTAAAAGCTCAAACACAGCAACTCCAAAAGGTAGGCATTAGTAACCCTGTTTAAAGATCAGACTTACCCAGAGCTCTACAGTTAGTGACCACAACTGTGTACATCTAGGCATTTTCAGCTCCAAAATCTGTGGTTGTGATTTCTACCATGGTGCTTCTCATACTGGCCCATGTTTTTTTAAGTTGATAAATGAAAATTGCATGTATTTATTACATACAGCATGCTATTTTGAAATATGTACGCATTGTGGAATACTGAATTATTTAGCATTTGTATTACTCACATACATTGTGGTGAGAACACTTAAAAGCTCTCATCAATTTTCAGGAACATAATACATTGTTATAGTCACCACTCGTGTAATAGATCCCTTGAAGCAATTTCTCTTATCTAACTTAAATTTTGTTTCCTTTGACCAACATCTCCCCAACACACACTACCCCTGCCTTTGGTAACAACCATTCCACTCTCTACTTCTATGAGTTCAACCATTTTTAGATTCCATATGTAAGTCGATCATGCAGTATTTGTATTACCTGGGACTGCAGTCAATCCAAGGCTTGACTGAAGGAGGACCCACCTACAAACTCATTCATGTGCTGTTAGCTGGAGATGTCAGTTCCTTATCATGTGAGAGCTCTCTGTAGAGAAAGCAAGCAAGAGGATAAGAAGGGATGTGCATAGAGTTTGTAATTTTTATAATGCAACCTTGGAAGTGATATGCTACACTTCTATTCCTGATAGGTGAGTCAGTAAACCTCGACCATCCTCAAAGAGAAGGGATGGCACAAAGTATTGTTACCAGTACACTAGGATCCTTTGAATTCCTAAGTTGGTACTTAAGGCATGGCCAATAATTCTTTGTTCTATAACTGAATAGATTAGAGGATAAATTTTTTTAGAAAACTTTTATTTAATAGATATAAATTTAGAAAGTACAACTTTTGGATTATAGTGTTTTTTCCCCCCATAACCACCTTCCCACCCACAAACCATCCCATCTCCTACTCCCTCTCCCATCCCATTCTTCATTAAGATTCATTTTTAATTATCTTTATATACAGAAGATCAACTTAGTATATACTAAGTAAAGATTTCGACAGATTGTACCCACACAGACACACACAGTATAAAGTACTGTTTGAATACTAGTTTTACCATTAATTCGCACAGTGCAACATATTAAAGACAGAGATCCTATAAGGGGAGTAAGTACACAGTGACTCCTGCTTTTGATTTAACAATTGACACCCTGATTTATGATGCCAGTAAGCACCCGAGGCTCTTGTCATGAGCTGCCAAGGCTATGGAAGCCTCTTGAGTTCACAAACTCTGACCTTATTTAGACAAGGCCATAATCAAAGTAGAAGTTCTCTCCTCCCTTCAGAGAAAGGTACTTCCTTCTAAAGGATAAATTCTTAAATTTTATCATACTAATTAACGTTTGTCAAATATTCTATTTAATCCAATTAATCAGAGAACAAATAAGATATAATAAGTCACTCAAATGAAAACTCAGAGTACCAAACATTTATTGTCAGATACAGAATAATGAAATGACTTCTGTAAGTTGGTGTAAAACTGGTAAAACTAGTCAATATCTGCAAAGCAATCATCATTGGCACTTCATGCGCACAACTCTCCTTTTTAAAGAAGGTTTGACTTATTGGCAGTTACAGAGAGAAGGAGAGAGAGAGAGAGAGAGAGAGAGAGAGAGAGAGAGGTGTTCTATTTACTGGCTCACTCCCCAAATGGCTGCAATGGTAGGGACAGTGCTAGGCCAAAGCCAGGAGCCAGGAACTCCATCCTGGTCTCCCTTTCGGGGCAGGGGCCCAAGCATGTAGGCCATTTGCACTGCTTTCTGAGGGGCATTAGAAGGGAGCTGGATCAGAAGTGGAGCAGCCGAAACACCAACCAGCATTCATATGGGATGACTGTGTCACAGGTGACTACTTGTGAGGCCACAGTGCTGGACCAGCACAATTGTCCTTTCTATATAGAAATTATTCTCATCATTATCACTTTTCCACAGTTCTGCCTCTGCAGAGTTGTAAAATAATAGTCAAAGGCAAAGATAGACTAAATTGCTGAACTAGACACTGAGTTTCAAAGTATCTCACAATTTTTCCTTACAAATGAATGGTACAGAGAAAATGTACATCAGAGTAACATCAGGCAAGAGAAGAGTCTTAGTTCTTTTCTTTCCAAATGAATACATAAAATTAGGACACCTCACTGGAGACTTATGATATTTGATTATTAGGGAAATAGATTTCCTAAATATAGTAGAGTAGCTCAGATTTATCTCCATACCTTCACAATATGTTACTACTAATCCTTTATACATCATTGTTGACCTTGTGTAGTATAGGGCATGCTCCATGGGTGATGAACTCTTATAGGTAAAATGGCAAAGTCCTATGAGATCCAGGGTTTTGTTTGTTTGTTTGTTTGTTTGTTTATTTATCTGAAAGAGCTACACAGTGAGAGAAGGAGAGGCGGAATGAGAGAGAGAGAGAGAGAGAGGTCTTCCTCTGGTTCACTCCCCAACTGGCTGCAACTGCTGGAGCTGCACGGATCCAAAGCCAGGAGCCAGGAGCTCCCACCTGGTCTCCCACACAGGTGTAGTGGCCTAAGCACTTGGGCCATCTGGGCTTTCCCAGACCAGAGAGCTGGATAGGAAGTGGAGCAGCCGGGTCTCGAACCGGAACCCATTTGGGATGCTGGCACTGCAGACGGCAGCTTTACCCACTGCACCATAGCACCAGCCCTGAGATCCAGGGTTCTGAAGCAATTGCAAACACAGATGGACTAGCTACATCAAAATCTTCTGTGGCAGAGGTCAGGGGTTATATTTTTGACCAAAATTTTGACTCTTGGGCTCTATCCTTGAAATGCTGCATCAATATGCTGGGGGTAAGGCCTAGATGGTCTTATTTTTAATGTACTTTTCAGAATATTCTATGTAGTTGGTTTTATTATGCACCTGTCTAGATCACTTCTTATTGAAGGCTTTCATGGTGCTGTGGCTTCCACCAAAATGAAACTGAAGAGCTTATAATGGCCTCTGAACCTAGCAGGGAGAGGCTATAGGGGGCTTCCTCCTAAATTTTTTCAAGTAAATATAGAGACAAAGCTTTCCCTCCTGCTAAGCCATTAATAAAGAAAGCTAAGGATTGAAAAAAACAGATATAACATACAATTAATTTAGCTATAAAATAACTACATAATTTGAAAAAACAAAAAATAGAACAAATCTCTTCCTATATCCTCAAACCATAGACTGGTATTATAGAGTTACTGATTATTAGTAATCTTAATAAAAGACCTTTGACCTTAGGGTCAATAGGTGACAGTTCAACAGATATGTCATGCTGTGTCCTACTGGAATCAATAAAAAAAAATACACTTTTCCTACTATGCAGAATTTGCTGAATTGTTTCATTACATTTGAAAAGCTTCAATTATTTGAAATTCAAATGAACATTTACCATCTGTGATCTTCATTAACATTATAATAGCATCATGATTTCAGATATTCAGGGCTGGAATATCAGTTTGCTTCATGCTTGTACTGCTACTTTTAATTTTGTTATCCATAAAGTATAACAGGTAACTATGATTTATGATGTATAAATCATAGAGTAAGAAGAGACTTTAGAAATGATCAGTTTCCATATCCTTATTTTATAAGAGAGAAAAATAAAATTCAGAAAGGGGAACTCTCATGGGCTGACTTGTCCCCCCCACCTAAAATTCATATGTTGAAGTCATAACCTACAGTACCTCAGAATGTGACTGTATTTGGAGACAGGGTCTTTAAAGAGGAAGTTAAATTAAAATGAAGTCATTAGGATGAGCCCCTATGATTGATGTTCTTATAAGAAGAGGAAATTTGGACATAGATGTTTAGAGAGAAGATAATGAGAAAACACAGGTGTTGCAGGAAAACCAGTAAGATGAGTCCCGGTTTGTGTCCTCGTGTTGATGACAATTTACAAGACTGGACACAACATGAGTAGAAGTGACTTTTTATTTAAGAAAGGGAGAAACACTCCAAACAAACAGAGGGGCTGGTAGAAAGAAAGATCAAGCCACTGAGGTCTCACAGTCCAGGAGTATTTGTATGTCTGTAACAGGTTATCTCCAAGGAACAAAGGTAATGGTTGCACATTGGTTACTCTGCAGGCTGGGGATAGTCTTAATGGAACCCTTTCTAGTTGTTTTTATTGAAACCTAGATCTTGTCATCATTGATAAGTGTCTGTTACAAGAGGCTTCCATCCAGTTCTGTTTAGTGTGTTCATGCTGAGATGGCATTAGTTTGGCCTGCTTTGAGTCCGGAGCTCCCTCGCAGAGAGCAGCCTTCAATTTATAAGCCAATAGAGAGGACTCAGAAGACATCAACCCTGCTGACATCTGGATTTCAGACTGCCAAGCCACCAAAACTGCAAGAAAATAAATCGCTGTTGTTTAAGCTACCAACCTGCAGTGTTTTGTTATGGAAGCCCTAGCAGACTTACATAAAGGAGTTAACTTGCTCCAGCATGAAGATGTCAAGTAGTTACAGATCTGAGACTAAAATCCAAGTCGTCTACCTTTCTCTTTGATACATTCTCCATGCTACCAGGCTATTAAAACATAAAAGATCAGAGACTGTTGTGTAGTGGGTTAAGCCACCTCTTGTAATGCCAGTACACCATATTGGAGCATGGTTTGGAGTTCCAGTTACCTTGCTTCCAATTCAGCTTTCTGCTAATGCTCCTGGGAAGGCAGCAGCAAACGACCCAAGTACCTGGGTTCCTGTCACCTCTGTGGGAGACCAAGGTGGAATTCTTGGCTTCTGGTTTCAGCCTCGACCAGACTTTACCATTAAGGCCATCTCCTTTCTCTCTCTCTCTCTCTCTCTCTCTCTCCTCTGTGTCTTTTTTTCTCTCTGTGTGTATGTGTATGTCTCCCCTGATCCCTTCCATCCTTCCCCTTCCTTCTCTGTCCCTCTGCCTTTTAAATAAAACAAATAATCTTTAAGAAAATATAAAAGATTAATCCTCAAAATTTTTCACATATGCAAAATTATAGTATAATAAAAAATTTGCAGGTTGTTCTTGCTCTTTGCTGTTCTTGAACAACAGATGGTCTCAACAAATTTTGACTATCAGCAAAGGATTGAACTTTAGAGGTAATATGTTAATGCTCTGAAATATGGACTAAGGATTCATACCTTTTCTATATGTGGGGCCTTTAAGGCTTGAAAAATTTGACACCTGTTTTATAGTCTCATCTTTGCCATCACATCTGCATCCCAATCCCTGTTATATTCTTATATACCATGTACTGCAATTCCATGCCTCTCTCTGTATATAGTTTGATTCTGGCCTTCATTCCATATTTTTTTTGTTCTGCAGTTATTGTTAAAATCTTAAAATTTACGCTAAAATTTAAACAAAACAGAGTTTCAGAATTCTTTGGTAGCATAAGAGATTTTTTTCATCTACCTTAAAATTTTGTGTTTTCTTTCTCACACTTGTATCTGTAATCACTTCCCAATCTATAGTAAAGTAATTACTGTATCTTATCTTGTCAAGTGCTTGAGATCTTTCAGGCTCAAAAATAACAAGCAAATAAAAATATTTGTTGTTAAAGTGGAACCACAAATCCTACAGCACAAATGTTATATAAAGTTACCTCATAAAACACAGTATACCAAGGAAATATTTGAGACATATTAATACTTTAAATGATTTATTGTTTTTATGAATCAATTAATTAATTATTTTATTTGCTAAATCTGGACCCTAATTTTATGGAATTTAATGATAGATTTGATACCAAGATTTTTTCTTGTAATAAAGGCCCCCAAAATGTTCTCTTCCTATGTGCAGAGAAGATTATTAAGCATTTTGAGCCTTAGTACCTTAAAATTTAGATCTTAGTTATTGATAAGGGAATAATTCAAATACAAAATAGATAATTGACTGCAAATATCTTGCGCACATCCTAAAATGGAGTGACTGGATTTGAGTCCTATCTCTGCTCCTGATTCCAGTTTCTTGCTACTGTGTGCCTTCAGAGGCAGCAGTGATGGCTCGAGTAGTTGGGTTTTTGTCACTAATGTGAGAAACTAGTATTGAGTCTGGGCTTTTGGCTTTGGTGTGGCCCAGCCCAGGCTATTGCAGGCATTGGTAGGTAAACTAGTGGATAGAAAAGCACGCTCTCTCTCTCTCTTTCTCTCTCTCTCTCTTTCAAATAAAAATACATATATTTTTAATTGGTTTAATTAGAAGGAAAGTCAAATTTGTTGCTTTGTGTACTAAGTATATATGTGGGATCACCATACAGACCGTGCTTTAGCAGTATCTTGCGAAAGGAGATGAAAGGCTGAATATTTGTAAGGGCTGGAGAGTCTATTTTAAGGTAGGTCTTTCAATGTGATTAGCAGGACTAATTGGGATTAGCCAAAGTTTATAAAATAATAGTTTAGGATTTGTGGGATCAAAAAGGAATGATTTTGAAATTAGCCTTGAGGGGCCGGCGCTGTGGCACAGTGGGTTAAAGCCCTGACCTGAAATGCCAGCATCCCATATGGGTGCCGGTTCTAGTCCCGGCTGCTCCTCTTCCAATCCAGCTCTCTGCCGATGGCCTGGGAAAACAGAAGAAGATGGCCCAAGTCCTTGGGCCCCTGCACCCACCAGGGAGACCTGGAAGAAGCTCCTGGCTCCTGGCTTCAGATTGATGCAGCTCTGTCTGTTGAGGCCATCTAGGGAGTGAATCAGCAGATGGAAAACCTCTCTCTCTGTCTCTCCCTCTCTCTGTAACTCTGTCTTTCAAATAAATAAAATAAATCTTAAAAAATAGAAATTAGCCTTGAGAAATGAGCAGTCTCTGATAAGACCAACGAATGATCTATTACCCTGATGAAGGCAAATTTATTGGTTAAATATTTGGATAAGTGGATTTTCAGAAGGTTCTTAAAACAAACAATAAATAACGAGTAACAAAAACAACAATCACAGTAATGAAACAAATTATTTGCAACGTTGTCGCTCCCCCTCTTCGTGGAGGAACGACACAGGACCCTGCGCTGTTCTTTCGTCTGCTCGGCCCTCCCCGGGTTTGCTGCTGGTTCTTCCCGGGTTGGCTACTATCCCTTCCACCTCCGTGGAAGGGCAGTTCCCCCTGGCCACATTCCCCACTTCCGCAGGGGAGCGGCACACCGCCGGCCGGCTTTCTGGGGGGCTGCACAGGTGTTCCTTCAGCTAGATGTTCCCCATAGATGTTCCTGGTGCATGCCGTCTCTCTCCTCCTTTATAGTCCTCCTCCGCCAATCCTAACTCGGCTGCCCACACGCCGAGTACGCTGCTCTCCAATCAGGAGCAAGTCCTACAGTTTATTGGTTGAACTGGAGGCAGCTGTGCGGAAGCTGTTTACTTCTCTCCCAGCGCCATATTGTGGGAGAGCAGATGCATAGAATAAGTCTTAATTGCAGTAACTCAGTCTAGTCCGGTTTGCTCCCCACACAACGTCATCTTCCAGAGGAAGAATTTTGTGGAACTGTATCCAACAGTAAAGGCATTTTAACATAGACAATAATCTGCCTGGCTGTAGATCATCAGCACTGTGTGTGGGCTGAGGACCACTGGAGTCCTGAGGCCCTTTCATGGGTCTGCAAAGTCATGCTGTATGCTGCCAGATCTTCCTCATGGATTTCAACCAAAACAACATAGTGCAAAAGATCGAATCAGATACAAGAGCTGAATTCTTTTCAATTAAACCAAGCCTCAGAGATTTTTTTTTTAAATGTCAATGCTACTCTTTTTGTTACTTCTTTTTGTTGTTAAAAATACAATTGTAGTCAAGAACTGTAAAGGATCAGAGATATTTCCCTATTTGCAACTTAACAAGTCAGTTTACTACAGTTTAATGGGAGATGATAGAAGACACAATTCTCTTGTATTATGGTTGACTTTTACACCACACCAATAGCCTGAGTATGTTTACACTGGTTTCCCCGCATTGAGCGTCAGTTCCCCAAGTGTAACACAAATGGGCTTAGAGGGATGACAGCATACATAGTGGGTTGCTTAACAGGAAAGGAAAACTGAATTGGGGACCCTGCCATTTATAACAGACAGTAAGCAAGTTACCCTCTGTCTTGGAGGGAAACCTTATCTTATTCCTGCTGGTGCACATTGCCTATGTTGCCGTGAGATAACCAAGGCAAGGAGCAATCACAATCTTGAATTCTTGGCATACACAGCAATATGTCAAAGACCAGGAGACACATGCTATGATCTGAATTCATCCAACAGTTTAGTCCTCAAAGTTTTATGCTGATAGGACTAAGAGCATAGAAAATTAATCCAGTATGTCTACAAACAGGGCATTAGGAACTGATCTGATTAGATTATAAAATAGGATGTGGCCCCCATGGTTGTATCTTGATGCCTTCATCAAGATACAAGGACAGAAAGAGAAAAAAAAAACAAAAACTTTTAGGCAAACACATGTGCTGCCTGTCTCTTCCCATCTGATGCTCTGTGTTGCCTCAGGGCTCTGCCAACAAAGGGCCTCCACCGGATGAAGCACTTAGACCTTTCACTTCCATATTAGTGAGCTAAAATAATCCTCTCCTCTTTACAAAGTTAGTTGGCCTCAGGATTTTTTTTTTAAAGATTTTGTTTATTTATTTGAGAGTTAGAGTTATAGACAGAGAGGGAGAGACAGAAAGGTCTTCCATCTGTTGGTTCACTCCTCAAATGGCTGCAATTGCCAGAGCTGAGGTGATCCAAAGTGAAGAGCCAGGGCCTTCTTCCGGGTCTCCCACATGGGCACAGGGGCCCAAACACTTGGGCCATCTTCTGCTGTTTTCGCAGGGAGCTGGATTGTAAGTGGAGCAGCTGGGACTTGAACTGGTGCCCATATAGGATGCTGGCACTGCAGCAGAGACTTAGCCTACTAAGCCACAGTACCCACCCCACCCCACCCTCTTTAAAGACTAATGAGAAGCTGACTATTACAACACCTGTAGACATAGGTCATACAAAAATTATTTTTCACAAAAATTGATTAGCTATGGCAACATGAAATAGTTATATTATTTTTAATGCATTAAATAATATTTGCATTTTTCTTGGTTTGAATCTAATTGGTAAATATCAATAGTTATAACCTTATCAAGCTCTTTGGGGTCCTCAGTAATTTTTAAAAATCTGAATGTGTCTGGAGAACAGATATTTGGAAAACTACTACAGTAGCTAAGTTTATTTCTCACTATTGTATTTATCTCAATTCTTTGCCTTTCCTTTTAGTCCTAGAGATTATTTATTTATTGCTGGCAAGGATGCCAAAGGGTCTATGATTTCTTTGAAACAGGAAGCAGTGCATGCTCTGAAATAAGCTCTTCAAAATGGTCTCTTGGTAAGTTACCATGATTGGTCCCACTGCATAGATTGTCCCAAAAAGTGCTAGCAGATTTAGGTGGATTCTGAACCAAATGGAATTTTTTTAGGGAGTCTCTTGGCTTTTCCTTGCTTACTCCTTGATTTCAGATTGGGGAAGATTCAGCTTTAAGTCTTTGCTGACTGTTATGTGTGCCCTTAGGTAAAGGCTTCCATGATCTTATTTTTTTTTTTTCAAAGTAACAAGGTTTTATTAGGGACAGGGCATCCATTAGAATGGAAGGGACAGAGAGTGCCCAGTCACTCAGACTGGGGGAAAGCAAGGTTACATGGTTAAATGGAGAGACTGCACCTGGGCAGGCCAGGCGGGTGGCTCAGCGGAGAGCAGAGAGCTGAGTGCAGTCTTTGTTTAGACTGGGGCTTATAAAGAAAAAGTGGTCTAGGTTTCTCTTTCCCCTCCTCCTTCTATAGGAGAAAGGGTTTGTTTTAGAGTAAATTAGCAAATTCCTCCCCAGGGTTGCCAGCACTCTAGCACTGGGGCAGAGGGGCTTCCCCTAGGACATCTGTGCAGGTTTTATTGCCCCATATAATCAGGTCAGGTAACCCATTTGGTCTTGAAGATAGAGAATTCTCCTGGGAGCTTTCCTTGGGGGAAGGGCTAGCACCACACTGAAGATCATCATGTTCTGGGCAGGACTTTGAAATGCAGGTACTGAGTGTACTTGGAAGGTTATCAGGGTGACTTTGAAATGCAGATGCTGTAGATATCAGCTTCCGCAGGCCCTTCTCACACACATAGGCTTTCTAACTTCCTAATATTTTCCCCTTCAAGAGAAAATACCCATAATCTTATGGGGATAAATGGCTGAAGGTCCATTTTCTGTAGCTGCTTCAGAAGGTGACAAATGGGCGTTGAGATGGATGTGGGTATTTTTCTCTTGCTATCTGTCCTATGATGTTCGAGAGTGGCCTTGGTGAGCATTGTTCTGCTTGGTCTATAGGTCTGGTCATCTTGTTTGATGATGGAAGCCCTGTCTCAGAATTACCTGGAGCTGGGTGCTTGTCTTCTGTTAGAGACGCATTAAAGCACAATACTCTATGGAGAAGCAAAAAGAATATGATGCTATGTCTCCAAGGAGAGGCAACTATCAGGATTTTCATGACCAGATGTTAGGCCAGATATTTTAGCCTTGTCTGACTGGGTCCTGGAGTTGTCTGGCGTCATCCAAGACAACATGAACACGATTTTGTACCCATTTAGTTTGACCCTCGTTTGAGGGCACTTTCTTGGGTAGAAGTTAGCAGGTCTAGGGCCTGCCTGTTTTGATGGACTTACTTCAGCAATCCTTTTGTGAGAACCTTAGTCAGGGCAGCTTTTCAATGCATGAAAGCTGTGCTTTGTTTGTTTGTTTTTCCCAAGGGAGGGGGCTCTGCTTTGGCTTCTTATTGAGAGCCTGATTTAAGAACTTTGATATTTCTCTGTATCTAGGGATCCATAACCTGTTAGGGAAATGCTGGGATTACCTGAAAGTTGCAGAAGTAGGAATTTGTGGCAGGGCCTGTATCCTCTCTTGGGGATGATTTTCTCTCCTGAGGGGTGAGTATAAGGGTTAAATAATTAACTTTCTGGTGGATTAGCCATGTTTTTTTCCTGGGTGCCTGGTAGCTATGTTTTGCTAGGAAGTTAAGCTAATGCACAAGACCAGAATCTCAGGTTGGGAAAGGTAGCAGACTAATAAACCATCTACATTTTGGATTATTTTGCACTCCCCTCAAGAGGTAGGTCCTTGAATTCCTCAGTGAGGAACTGTCCAGATAGGTGCAGGACTGTCTAAGTTAGCTATTTCTCTAAGCTCTGTTTTTTAGGAACTGGAAGGAAGTGCTTTTTAAGCCTAATAATATTCAGATAGACTTTAAGGCCTGGCCAGGTATGTGTGAGGCCCAGACCTATCAATGGGGTGCTGGAAGAGAATTACAAGAGAGATGTGAGTCTCCTTAAGGGAGGCACTGTGTTTTTTGATTTTTTTTTAAGATTTATTTATTTATTCGAAAGTCAGAGTTATACAGAGAGAGGAGAGGCAGAGGGAGAGAGAGAGAGAGGTCTTCCATCTGCTGTTCACTCCCCAATTGGCCACAATGGTCGGAGCTGTGCCAATCTGAAGCCAGGAGCCAGGAGCTTCTTCCAGGTCTCCCACATGGGTTCAGGGTCCCAAGGACTTGAGCCATTTTTACTGCTTTCCCAGGCCACAGCAGAGAGCTGGATTGGAAGTGAAGCAGCCGGGTCTTGAACCAGCGTCCATAAGGGATGCTGGCACTTCAGGCCAGGGCGTTAACCTGCTGAGCCACAGCACCGGCCCCAAGGGAGGCACCATGTTGACTCCCATTATGTGGCTGGACTAGGAGAAGAGCTGAATAGGAGGCTGGTACAAATAGGCAATTTACATTTCAGTGACCCTCGGCCATCCTCTCAATAGCAGCTGTTAGAGTTGGACCTGGGCAGAGCTAAAAGTTTTTTAGCTTGGGGCCAACCGGCTCTGTGGTTCTGAACCAGGAATCCTTTGACAGCCAGGGCAGTTCCATTTCCAGTGGCCTTGCTCTTGGCAGAGCTGACAGAAGCCAATTTCTGTCACAGCAGCTGCTTGACCAATGCCTTGGCTTCTCTTATCAGAAACAGATGCCATTTGGGGTGCACTGGCCTTGTTGAGTCTCCTTGATGACAGATCACTGTGTAAAGCAGTCATTAATTGGCCTGCTGCCTAGCTTTCCATTACTCCTTCTGCCTAGCTCTTTCCTCTTTCTCTTGGTCACTAAAAAGTAGACCACAGAGGGGTAGCCTCTATGATGTCAGTCAAGGAAGTGCTCAACCCAAACCTGATTTTTGAAGATTTCTTTTAATATCATCAGGGTGAGCTAAAAGTTATGGTCTTGGGGCAAATTCTGACACTTAGTATTTCCATGTGAGTTAAATGCATGATCTTTTATTAGAAATCCTCCAAACTGTGTGTTTATTTAATAAACCTTCTGTTCCTTTAAATACATCCAATAGGACTCTTAAGAGATATTCATATTTAGTCACCAGATCCTGACTGTATTTTGCTAGCACAGGGTCTCTGGGTTGACTTGCCTCCTTTCTTATTTATATTTTCTTAGGGAAAAATATTCCAGTGTCTTATGGCAAAAATAACTACTTAATCATTTTTTTTCAGTATTTTGTGTAATATGGTCAGGTTGAAATATGGTCTAATTACAAACAATAGATGACATCAATGCAGGAAATCTTCATTTTTATTTGAGCATTTCTATAACATTTCTTTACTAATGAGCAGTTACTAGTTTTTTATGCTAAAAATTGCACTTAATTATAGAATACAGAGGAAATTGGATATTTAAATGTAATAGTTGGCAACATAGACTTTACAACTAATGCTTCTATTCAAATTCAAATAGAATATAGATCATTGGACTGAAGGTTCCAGAAGGTCAGATGTTACATCTTTTTTTTTTTTTTTTTTTTGACAGGCAGAGTGGATAGTGAGAGAGACAGAGAGAAAGGTCTTCCTTTTTTTCCGTTGGTTCACTCCCCAGTGGCTGCTGTGGCTGGCACGCTGCGGCCGGTGCACCGTGCCAATCCGAAGCCAGGAGCCAGGTCTCCCATGCGGGGGCAGGGCCCAAGGACTTGGGCCATCCTCCACTGCACTCCAGGGCCACAGCAGAGAGCTGGACTGGAAGAGGAGCAACCAGGATAGAGTCCGGCGCCCCAACCGGGACTAGAACCCGGGGTGCCGGCACTGCAGGCAGAGGATTAGCCAAGTGAGCCATGGCACCGGCCCAGATGTTACATCTTAATCATCTTTCTATCCTGAACACCAACAAAAAAACAAAAACAAAGCGAAAGAAGTATTCGAGGACATCATAGGTACTCACTAAGTGTTTGAAGTATTGAAGAGGTAATTAAAAACAACAACAAATTATTAAGTGTTAGTATCCTGGAAATCACAGCCATACTTCAAGTTATCTTTTTACTAGATTACACCCAGACTATTCTGTTGAGCCAGATGAAACTCCAGATGTTATAGAATAGCAAAGTTATGGCTATTTCCATATGGCCATTCTTAAATAATGTAGGTCATTATTAGTTGTTATATATATATATATATACACATATACATATATATATATATATACTTTCACAAGGGTCAAATACAGGGAAGAAAACAGGTTGAAGTTCCTTCTATTGAAATAATCTCACTATGCTTATGTAATGGAAAGGGGTTGGATTCAGGGTGAGGGAAACTATGATGTATTAAAGATTCAGGAGGCACTTGTGAGTGGATCAGCAAATTGTAATCAGACATATTTTGTTTCTGAACCATTCATGTTAATGGCATTCTGAAGACAGAATATGAATTTGGATTAGGGTTCTGAAACAAATACAGGATGTTATGGAGTCATGCAATGTTCTCTTGAAATTGAAGCAAATAGATTCATAATACTTCATTTTGTACTTGGAGTTTTAAAACACATTATTTAACCCTGTTTATCATGGAAGACACAATCCAAGCGAAGGAATCACTGATTGAAGCAGTGATAATCATTTTGCTAATGGTCACTTGAGTAGTACTGGTCAACCTCTTTGTTTTCGTTCTCACTCAGAAGCCTGCCTTTTTGGCAATGACATACTTCATGGCTGACAACCTTTTGATTCCAAAACATGTCTGATGCTAGTCAGTTCCTATCACCAAAGAAACACACATGAGAATATTTTATTGGTTAAAGCAAACATTGAATGCAAGACATGAAGTGGCTTAAGCCAGCAGATGTGTCTAGAACAGTGTATTCCAACCTCTTTCACTGCAGCTCTCACCAGTAAATCCATTGCATATCATGATCCCAACACACACACACACACACTCACACATATACAACTAAAACAGAAGTTTTATGGTATTTACCTTGGATATTCAGTATTCACAATATATTTTTGCTTTTTTTGTTCTATTCTATTAAAAATTTCCATAATCAACAGTTCTCATAGTTTTTTTTATTCCATTCTTTCTTTTTTTTTCTTTCTTTTTCTTTTTCTTTCTTGGAGTAAACAGGAAAGGGAGAAGAGAAGGGGAGAGTGGGTGGGAGGGCAGGTAACATGGGAAGAATTACTATGTTCCTAATGTTGTATTTATGAGATGCATACAAATAAAAATCAAATGTCCATAATCCACTAAATTTGTTTGTTGGTATGTACCAATAAGTAACAATCTAACACTGGGAAGTAAGAAAGAGTTAATATATGAACATATAAAATTTTTATTTTAATAAAGCGTGGTACAAAAAATATAAAAAAGACAGTTGTCTACAGAAATGAAAACTTGTAAGTAAACCTGCTTAGTGGCAAAGAAAGTCTCAACAATTGTGTTTTCTGAAAGGCAGAGTGACAGAAAGAGAGGGATTAAAAGAAAAAGAGATCTTCCAGGCTTGTGCTCTGACATAGCAGGTAAAACTGCTGCCCTTAGTGCCGCTAACCTGTATGGGTGATGGTGGGCCCCTGTACCTGCGTAGGAGGCCTGGAAGAAGTTCCTGGCTCCTGGTTTGGGATTGATGCAGCTCCAGCCATGGCAGCCACATGGGGAATAAACCACCAGATGGAAGACCTCTCTCTCTCTCTCACTCTCTCTGCCTCTGCCTCTCTATAACTCTGCCTTTCAAATATACATTATATATATATATAAATATATATATAAAAATATATATATATTTAACAAAAAAAAAGAAAAAAGAAAAAGAGATCTTCTATGTGCTGATTCACTCCCTAAATGACAGCAACAAGGAGGGCTATGAACCAAGATCTGGGAACTCCATATAGATCTCAGAGACCCAAGTACTTGGACCAGCATCCATCTCCTTCCCAAGTGCATTTAGCAGGAAGCTGGATGGGAAGCAGAGTAACCAGAACTCAATCCAGCACTTCAATGGTATGCCTGCATCACAAGTGGGCCACAATGTAGGGCTCTCAGGAATACTTTCTGAATTGTGTGCCTTTTGGTAGGATTTTATTATTAATTAATATAGGTTGCTTTGGAAGCAGATGCCTTCTATAACTCCCATTTACCATGTTTCAAATTTATGTATGTAATATTATTTTGATTGTTTTAAAACATATCACCGTTCCCTGAGACTTTGTCATTGCTAACAGTGGTTTTAATAATAGCATCATTTTCAAAATGTAATTCTATTGTTGACAATAGATTACTAAAGGTATATAAAGCAATCTCTCAGGGTTAGCATTTGGTCTAGTGGTTAAAAGACCTGTGTCCCACATTGGTGTGCATAGGTGTAATATGTAGTTCCAGCTGCTGATTCCAGCTTCTTGCTAATATGGACCCTGGAAAGTCATAGTGAGGCACAAGCAGTTTGGTTCCTGCCACCAACGTGGCAGACCTGGATTACGTTTCTGATTCCTGGCTTCAGCTTTACCCAGCCCTGGCCATAGTGAGTGAACCAGAGAATGGAAGTATATTCATACACTCTCTCTCCCCCCCAAAATAAATAATTTGTTAAAAATAAACAAAAAGCAAAGAATACACAAAAATCTCTTACCGTATATATACATACATGTATCTATATGTATAGATATATATGTATATATCTATGTTTTTTATATGTCTATCCATGTTTATGTCTATCCATGTATATGTCCAGCCTATTATACAATGGTAAGGCCCAAAGTGAAGCAGGGGAAGAGGACAGGAAACACTGGATGGAGACAGTTACAACTGTAACTTTAAAGGTGATCAGGAAAGGTATCAACAAGATGACATTTCTATTAAGACCTACAGTGAGGAGAGTAAGACGTGTGGATGGGAATCTTGAGAAAGGGCATTTGAGGTAGAGGGAATTGTGACTGCCAAGAATTTGATGGTGGAACTTGTCTACTGTATGGAAGGAACAGCAAGTACCCCACCATGGCGAGACAGAGTAATTTAAAGGATAAGTAGTAGAAGATAACAACAGAAAAGTCACCCCCAGAAAATTTCATAGGATTCTGCCAGTGACAGTAATAATTTTGGCTTTTACTTGGAGTAAAGTGTGAAGCCAATGAAGCGTTGGGAGGAGAGGGCTGAGTTAATTTCTTATACATTTGGGCAGCTCTCTCTAGCTGCTTGTGATACACGGATTGAATGAGAACTGGGGGCAGGAGTCAGTTTGGGATGGGGGCAGGGAGAGTATTTGGTTGAACACTGCATTATCTGTGCACAAGATGACACTGGTAGCAGAGATGTGGGAGAAGTAGTAGGACAATGGATGTATTTTGAAAGTGCCACTGAAAGTTTTGATACAGATTGAACATAAATGTAAAAGAAAGGGGTCAGGGGCCGGCTCCGTGGTGCAGTAAATCTTCTGCCTGTGGCACCGGGATCCAATATGGGAGCTGGTTCTAGTCCCGGCTGCCTGTCTTCCAATCCCGCTCTCTGCTATGGCCTGGGAAAGCAGTAGAAGATGGCCCAAGTCCTTGGGCCCCTGCACCCACATAGGAGACTAGGAAGAAGCACCTGGCTCCTGGCTTCTGATAGGCACAGCTCCTGCTGTTGTGGCCATCTGGGGAGTGAGCCAACGGAAGGAAGACCTTTCTATCTGTCTCTCCCTCTCACTGTCTGTAACTCTACCTCTCAAATAAATAAATAAAATGCTTAAAAAAAAAAAAAAAAGAGAGAGAAAGGGGTCAGCACTGTGTCTCAATGGGTTAAAGCCATAGCCTGCAGCACAGGCATCACATATGGGCACCAGTTCCAGTCCCTGCTGCTCCATTTCCAATCCAACTTTATTGGAAAAGCAGCAGAGAATGGCCCAAATCCTTGGACCCTGCCCCCACGTGGGAGACCCAGAAGAACTCAGGGCTCTTGGCTTCAGTCTAGCCCAGCCCTAGCCATTGAAGCCATATGGGGAGTGAACCAGCAGATGGAAGATTTCTCTCTCTGTAACTCTGCCTTTCAAATAAATAACTACACCTTTAAAAATATTTTAAAAGTGTAAGAGAAACAGAAAAGTCAAGGACAACTCTAGTGACTTTGATCTGAGTCAAAAGATTCAAAAGAGCTTTGATAGATCAATGTAAAAATGAACATCTCTGGCTGGCGCCGCATCTCAATAGGCTGCCTGCGTTGCCGGCACGCAGGGTTCTATTCCTGGTCGGGGCGCCAGATCCTGTCCTGGTCGCTCCTCTTCCAGTCCAGCTCTCTGCTATGGCCCGGGAATGCAGTGGAGGATGGCCCAAGTCCTTGGGCCTTGCACCCGCATGGGAGACCAGGAGAAGCACCTGCCTCCTGGCTTCGGATCAGCGCAGTGCGCCAACCGCAGCGGCCATTGTGGGGTGAACCAACGGAAAAGGAAGACCTTTCTCTCTGTCTCTCTCTTTCACTGTCCACTCTGCCTGTCAAAAAAAAAAATGAACATCTCAATATAAAAATGGAGCGAAGCATAAAGGAACTTAAGCAAAAGTGATTTATCTTTTAAGTAACATTTTCTAGCACATCTTTATTGAAGAACAATGCACAGTCTCTTGGGCCTGGTATTTAGTCTAGGGGTATAGGAGGCCTGTGTCCCACATCAGAGTGCTTGGATCTGATGCCTGGCTCCAGCTCCTGATTTCAGCTTCCTGATAATGCAGACCTGGGAAGGCAGGAGTGATGGCATAAGCAGTTGTGTTCCTGTCACCCACATGAGAGACCTGGATTGAATTCCTGGCTCCTAGCTTCATCATTCTTCCTCTTCTCCCACTTTTCCCAAGTGTGCAGCTTGATGAATTTTCACAAAGTAAATAGGACATATCTCACAATCAACACCTGGGTCAAGAAACAGTCATCACCTGCACTCAAGGAGCATCTCCCAACACCCCGAAAGTTTTTTTTTAAATAACTCATAACAAATGATGCAGAATGACAGATAACAGAGCAGAGGATGTCTTCAGAAATCAGGGTAATAAGTGTTAAGGCACTCTTCCTGCAACCATGTGATGGGTATTAGTCACCCACTTGGTCTCATGAAATTCATACTGAAAGTTCTTTCTTAATAATACAATGTGAGACAGACAGATGGTAAAAATAGATACACTTTCTGCATAGATTTCAAAGTTAGAAAGTTCACAAGTGTTGCTTTAAAAAAAAGATTGAGCTGACAAAAGAAATGTTAAAAAGTCAAGTTGAATATACTAGGGTCAATGACCTTTACTTTTAAAGAAAAATATTATCTAGAAAACATCATAAGAATGAGCATCAAATTAAAAAGCTTTAGATGTTGAGGTGAAAGCAGGACCTGGAACACAGAAATTATAGCTGTGGTTTTTCTCAGACATTACATATATATATATAAAAATGAGCCAAAGTGAGTGTGTGAGAGGCTGGGGAGACAAGAGCAGGGAAAAAAAAAATTAAGTTTCCCGGATGACTATTTGAAACTTCATCCCAAAAAATAGAACTTTGGGAATGAAAATCTTGCATTTTAAAATTGAAAATATGGAGTGAGTATTTGGCCTAGCAGTTAAGAGTAGTTCGGTTGGCTGCCAAGTACTAAGTTTAATACCAGACTCCAGTCATGATTCTAGCTTCCTGTTAATGCAGATCCTGGGAGGCAGCAATGTTGGATCAAGCAATTGGGTCTGCCATCCATGTAGGACACCTACGTTGAGTTCCCTGCTCCAGCTTTAGCACCAGATCCAGCCTAGTCATCGAGGGCATTTGGGCAATTAACAAGCAAATGGAAGATCTGTCTCTCTCTCTCTCTCTCTCTCTCTCTGCCTCCCAAATAAATAAAGAAAAATTTAAAATAAAGTATAAATCTAAAAACATTTTTTCTCTAAATACTAAAATGTAAATTGATTATAGAAGTGTACAATTTCATTATTCTGGCCACATTGGAAATATTGAATGCATCTAAAAGGTTACATATTTTTATTTTCGGTTAAAATACAGCTATCAAAGTAATAGAAATTTAATGTTAATAAGAACAAATGCTGGCTCCTTTATTTAAAAAATAGTCAGTATATTATATGCTGCAGTTATTGAGATTTTTATTTTTACTTATTTATTTATTTAGGCCTCCCAGTACTCATTCCCATTTTTCTGGGTAAGGCCTTACTATTTTGTCCTGAGGAAATTATTTATTTCTAACTGTAGCGTTCACCAAGAGGGCAAATCAAAGCATCTTGACCTCTCCTGGCAGCAAATGGGCCTGAGACCAAAGGGAAGCCAATCATGCTCTCTATTTCTAGAAGATGAATCTTAAGCTAAATGACCAAGATAGTTTGGGAATGATACTTACTCATTTGTTCAAGAGGTGCCCCCTGAAGACAGTGTCCTTTATTTCCTTGAGCTGCCCTGGCTCTTGCTGTTTCAAGGATTTTCTTTTTTTCTTTTTTCCTTTTTGGAATTAAAAATCAGTTTATTTTGATGTAAAAAGCTTTTGAAGTTCACATATAGTTTTTTTCATTGTACATATTTTCAACAGACTTTTTGAAGATCTCCTTGTGTGCAGGGATATTAATTTTTTTGCACCATAATAAGCTTATTTTAAAATTATGTTTTCCATTAACTTTATTTTTAAATTATTAAAAAAGTAATAATAACTTTATTTTGTATTTTTAAGTTTATTTTTTAAGGAGTACAAATTTCATAAGTACAACCTTAGGAATATACTTATTCTTTCCACCATACCTGTTCTCCCACCCATCCTTCCATCCTTCCTCCTCCCTCTCCCCTTCCCAGTTCCATTCTCCATTAAGATCAATTTTCAGTTAACTTTGTACAGAAGACCAACTGTATGCTAAGTTAAGATTTCAACAGTTTAGGCACACATACATACACACACACAAAACTGTTTGAGAACCAGTTTTACAGTTAACTCTCATAATGCAACTCATGGAGCACAGAGGTCCTGCATGGGAACTTGTGCAGTGACTCCTGTTGTTAATTTAACAATTAACACTTTTATGCATGACATCAATGACCACCTGAGACTCTTGACATGAGCTTCCAAGGCTATGCAAGCCTTTTGAATCTACAAACTCCATCAGTGTTTGGACAAGGCCATAAGCAAAGTGGGAGTCCTCATCTCCCTTTAGAGAAAAGTACATCTTTCTTTGATGACCACTTCTTTCCGCTGGGGTCTCACTCACAGAGATACTTCATGTAGAACATTGTTTTGGCTTTGCATGCCTGAAATGCTCTCATGAGCTTTTCAGCCAGCCCAGGAAGCCTTAAGTGCTGATTCTGAGGTCAGAGTGTTACTTAAAGTGATTGTTATTCTATGAGTCGGCTGTGTGAACTGCTTCCAATGTTGAAACATTCTCTCCTTTTTAATTCTATCTATTAATATTATGAGACACGGACGTTATGGGGGGGAAGTCATTGTAATCTATAAGCTGTACTTTGGAAATTTATATTCATTAAATAAAAGTTAAAAAAATTTAAAAAAAGTTAAAAAAATTACCAGACACACTATTCTATTTATATGATCACTTTAACACTTAATCCTATCTATATGTTCACTTTAACACTTAATATGATGACTTTAATAATTAAGATGGTATTTTTAACACCATGATTAATGAGATTTGGAGTCCCATGACAAGTTTTTAAATTGTACCCTTAAAAGTAAGTCCATAGGAATGTATACAGAACTATACAGTTTTACAAACTTCTTCCTCCCTCTCTTATTCCTACTCTTTTTTTTTTACCGAAATCTATGTTCAATTGACTTTATACACATATAATTAATTCTATGTTAAGTAAAGAGTTCAACAAATAGTATGACAAAAAAAAACAAACAAAACGTAACTGTTCCTCAACAGTCAAGACAAGGGCAGCTCAAGTCATCCCTTCTCAAAGTGTCAATTTCACTTATACAGATTTCGTTTTAGGTGCTCTTTTAGTTCTCACAGATCAGGGAGAACATATGGTATTAGTCCTTTTGGGACTGGCTTATTTCACTAAATATTATGTTTTCCAGATTCATTCATTTTGCTGCAAATGACTGGATTTCATTTTTTTATTTACCACTGTGTAGTATTCCATAGTGTACATATCCCATAATTTCTTTATCCAGACTTAGGTTGATGGGTATTTAGGTTGATTACATGTCTTAGCTATTGTAACTTGAGCTGCTATAAATATGGAGGTGCAGATAGCTCTCCTATTTACTGATTTCATTTCCCTTGGGTAAATTCCCTGGAGTGGGGTGGTTGGGTCATATGGTAATTCTATATTCAGATTTTTGAGGTATCTCCATACTGTCTTCCATAGTGGCCTTACCAGTTTACATCCTCACCAACAGTGGATTAGGGTACCATTTTCCCCACATCCTCTCCAGATTTTGTAGTTTTTTGATTGCTATATGAGAGCCATTCTAACTAGAGTGAGGTGAAACATCATTGTAGTTCTGATTTGCATTTCTCTAAAAGGTAGAGATCCTAAACATTTTTTTTTCATGTGTCTGTTGGCCATTTAGCTTTCCTCTTTTGAAAACTATCTGTTTAAATCCTTTGCCCATCTCATAACTGGGTTGTTTTGTTGTTGTGGAGTTTCTTGATTTCTTGATATATTCTGGTTATTAATCCTTTAAGAGTTGAATAGTTTGCAAATAATTTCTCCCATTCCATTGTTTGCTTCTTAACTTTCCTGAGTATTTTTTTGCCACACAGAAACTTCTCAATTTGATGTAGCCCTATTTATTAATTTTGGCTTTGACTGCTTGTGCCTCTGGGGTCTTTTCCAAGAACTCTTTGCCTGTGCCAGTGTCTTGCAGGGTTTCCCCAATGTTCTCTAATAATTTGATGGTGTTGGGTCATAGATTTAGATCTTGAATCCATGTTGAGTGGATTTTTGTGTAAGGTGTAAGGTATGGGTCTTGCTTCCTACTTCTGCATGTGGAAGTCCAGTCTTCCCAGCACCATTTGTTGGAGACTGTCCTTGTTCCAGGGATTGGTTTCACCTCTTTGGTCAAATATAAGTTGATTGAAGATGTTTAGATTGATTTCCGGTGTTTATATTCTGTTCCATTGGTCTATCCATCTATTTTTGTACCAGTACAAGGTTGTTTTGATTATAACTTCCTTATAATATGTCTTGAAATCTGGTATTGTGGTGCCTCCGGTTTTGTTTTTGTTGTACAAAATTGCTTTAGCTATTCGAGATCTCCTGTGCCTCCATATGAATTTTAGCATCAATTTTTTCTATATCTGAGAAGAATGTGTTTTGGTATTTTGATTGATATCACATTGAATCTGTAAATTGCTTTTTGAAGAATGGACATTTTAATGATGGTACTTGATGTTTCTTATAGCTATTGTGAATGGGACTGATCCTTTGAAGCTAAATCTCACCCTTGGCATTGTCTGTGTATACAATGGCTGTTGAATTTGTGTATTGACTATATCCTGCTACTTTACTGAACTCTTCTATGAGTTCCAAAAGTATCTTAGTGGGATATTTTGGATTGCATATATATAGAATCATGTCATCTGCAAATAGGGATAGTTTGACTTCCTCCTTCCCAATTTGTATCCCTTTGATTTATTTTTCTTGCCTAATGGCTCTGGCTAACACTTGCAGTACTATATTGAATAGCAATGGTGGGAGTGGGCATTGCTGTCTCATACCAGATCTCAGTAGGAGTGCTTCCTTCTTTTTCTCATTCAATGTGATGGCTGTGGGTTTTTCATAAATTGCCTTGATTTTGTTGAGGAATGTTCTTTCTATACCCAATATGCTTAAATTTTTCATCATAAAATTGTATTGTATTTTATCAAATGCTTTCTCTGCATCTATTGAGATAATCATATCATTTTTGTCTGTAGTTTATTAATGTGATATATCACATTTATTGATTTGTGAATGCTGAATCATTCCTGAATACCAGGGATAAATCCCACTTGGTCTGGGTGAATGATCTTTCTGATGTGTTGCTAGACTCAATTGATTAGAATTTTGTAGAGGATTTTTGCATCTCTGTTCATCAGGGAAATTGTTCTGTAGTTCTTTCTCTGTCACCTCATTTCTGGATTTAGGAATTAAGGTGATGCTGGCTTCCTAGAAAGAATTTAGGAGGGTTCTCACCCTTTCAATTGTTTTGAATAACTTGAGAAGAATTGGAGTTAGTTCTTCTTTAAATGTTTGGAAGAATTCAACAGTGAAGCCATCCAGTCCTGGGCTTCTCTTTGTTGGGAGTGCCTTTATTATTGATTCAATTTCAGTCTTGGTTATATATCTGTTTAGGTTTTCTATGTCTTCATGGCTCAATTTAGGTAGGTGTATGTGTCCAGGAATCTATCCATTTCTTCTAAGTTTCTAGTTTGTTGACATACAGCTCTTTTTAGTAACTTCTGATGATTCTCTTTATTTCTGTGGTATCTGTTGTTTCATTTCCTTTTTCATCTCTAATTTTATTGATTTGTGTCTTCTCTCTCCTTTTTTTTTTTTTGGTGAGTTGGGCCAATGGTGTGTCAATTTTGTTTATTTTTTCAAAATCTAGCTCTTTCTTTTACTAATTTTTTATATTTTTTGAGTTCAAATTGTAAAATGTTGTTAAAAATAATAGCTTTTAATTTTTGTGAATAATTATATTCATACATACAAATTATTTCCTAAAGCTACTCATATCTGAAATCAGTTTATAAAACTTGAATGTTTGTGGGATGACCTTAGAAGAAATGATTTTCCTGTTTAAATTCACACCATTGCTATCTAAGATGAGAAATTATTTTTAGGAAAAGGAGAGCTCTTGATTTTGGAAATAGGAAAAAATTGCTTGTTTTTGATTGGATAAAATACATTGGGATAGTTTTAATCTTGATAACATAGGAATGCAGCTTTCCAAATACAATTTTTTTCTTATTCTTCTTAAGCTATATGTAAGAAAATAGGAAACATTTCAGAATACTAAGAAATGACTGGAAGTGCTGAAACACCAACTAAGGCCCTTTTATGGTTAGCAGAAACTATATGAACAAGCCTATATGATTTACAGCCAAATAAACTCCGTTGCATTGATTGAAATAGATATTGCTCTAATTCAACCACCATAGTATTCAATACACCTGAATATTCTTGATATCATCTTCCCTGGGGTGCGTTGTAACATACCTACTTAAGCCACCACCAACAATGCCTGCATCCTATATCAGACAACAAGTTTGAGTCTCCAGCAGCTCCATTTACAATCCAGCTTCCTGCTAATGCGCATGGGAAAGCAGCAAATGATGGCCCAAGTCCTTGAGCCCGTGCTCCACATGGGATACTTGGGTGGAGTTCCAGGCTTCTGGCTCTGGCCTGGCTCAGCCCTGAACAGTTGTGGCTGTTTTGAGAGTGAACCAATGGTCGGAAGATTCTCTTTCTTCTCTCTCTATTTCAATCTGCCTTTCAAATAAATAAAATAAAATTTTTAAAAAGAGACCCAGAGGAAGATCTGGGCTCCTGGCTTTGGCCTGCCCATGCCTTGGCCATTACAGCTATTCAGGGAGTGAATCAGCAGATGGAAGATCTCTCTCTCTCTCTCTCTCTCTCTCTCTCTCTCTTTTTCTATAACTCTACCTTTCAAATAAATAAGTGTTTTAAAAAATTCAACAGCTAAAACAAGAAAAAAGAGAAACATCAGTCATATTATATCTTGATAAACCACCTAGATATTTTATCTTTAAAAGGAGAACTCAAAAAGACATTTATGCTTGGGGTTCTCTTGAGGAGATTCTTGAAATTTGGTCCCCAGAAAATGATAATTCAAAGTAATAGATAAATAGTGATCATCAGTATTTTTTTAGGAATTACCCAAATGAAAGATTCTCTATGTAGATTATTTTACATTCAAAAAATCTTTCAGCAACTCTAACCCTTTACTAAATAATTGTGACTACATCTACATATAATCTTATTTCAAAAACATAGTTGCCATCCAGTATTTTAGGTGTCTTCAGGAGATATCAACTAAATAGCTCACTTGTGTTCATTGGGCTCTCTAGTCTTTTTTTTTTTTTTTGTATTAATGCTCTAATCACCTTCATAAGTGCTTAAAGATATATATTTCTGACACTAGACTTAGTGATCTGAATATTTCATGTTGGTAAGAGCTATGCTAGTTTGCCTACTGCTGTCTTCCAGTTAGAACCACACAGAATCTGGTACAAGTTGCTGCTTAACCAATATGTGTTGAATGAAAGAATATGAAGCCTTTGTATTTGTGAAAAACCAACCATGACACTGCCCTGAAGTTTGTCTTTATGCCTCTCAGCAGTCTTCTAATGTCAACACCATTCACTCACAGCATTTTGTCAGGAAGCCCATGAGATGACTGGGAAATATGGAGGCTTAAATTATCCAAACTGTTTTTGACGTGCATACTTATGCCAAGCCCAGCAATGCATCTGGCTCTGCCTCAAATATCCATGTGTTACTGTAGACACATGTGAGTGGGCTTAAGTGAGAAACTGCTCTTAAAAATTTTGAACTAAGAAATATTTCAATGCAATCACATTCACCCATCCTTCACTTAGTTTCACATCTCTGTCTCTGAAAGTGCAGTCTACTTGCAAATCACATGATTTCTAATGAAACTAAAATAAATAACGATACCCCAATGTCTCTGGAACCAGCTCCATAAATTATCCAATGTTGTTTTGGAAAAAAAGGTAAAGTCACGCAATGAGAATTTCTAGTATTGTTTCGATTCTTCCTATCCTCCCACCCCCAATTATTCATCATAGAATAAAAAGTAGAATATTAATGCTCAAGTGTCCCTATGTTTAGATGTGGGATCTAATTCAACTTTTACAACAGTGATAGCATGCAGGTATCACTTACTCTGATTTACACATGAGCCTACTGGAAATGAAGTGAACTGCCCAAGGGGCACATGAACAGTGAATATCAGAGCTAGAATTTTAATCTAGCTTGTGGATTCTAAAACCTATGCTATATTTCCAACATCTCAATGCAGTAAGTGAACAATGGAATTCACATTCCCTAATGTTTAACTATTTTCTCTCATCAATTAATTACTGTGCTGTTTCCATATTTTCATGATGAGAGCAGATAGTGTGGGAAATCACATGAGAAATTTTTCAAAAAAGAAATTGATAATATGTAGCTTAAAATTTATACAGGTGTTTAAACATCTACTAAGCATCTATTTTGCTGCTTCAGTTTCACAGCTTATTTAATTCCCAAAGACAGAATTATTGAAATAAACTTTTCGATGTGGAGAAATATTTCCTCAAGAAAAAAAAATTCCTTGCTCTTGAAAATATTTTTGTTGGAGCAACATAGAAAGGTACCATAGAGGGCTATTTGGAAAAAATTACTTGAGTCAGCAACTCTAGACAGACATCATCTGAAAGATTTGTGAATGTGGGTAAACACTTCTGAAGGAGAACTAACATCTCAGAATTCCAGCCCAGTAAGGGGCATATTTTAAATAAACAGTTATCAGTCACTGCTTTTCCAACTCTAAGTGTAGTTTCTTTAGATGTTGAAAGAATGAGCTAACCTTTGCACAGGGCACATACATGACCATTCCCCAGGAATTGTTTAGGTTGCGGATTAGATATAATTGTATTCTCTGTGAGAAGATTTCACAAAGTTTGTGGGAAATGAAATGAAAACATAAAATTTAAAAATAGAAACTTTCTTTCTCAACATACACTCCATCAAGTTTAGGACCTTTTTGTTAGTGATGATTTCAGTCACTGAGTCCATCCCTAAAGAACAGAAGGGTCCCGAGAACTTAAACATATCAATGCGGTCGATTTTTCCATTAGTAGCTGAAAAAAATGGGTGCCCTTTCAAGAATTTTTAAGATGAGGAAACAAAGTGAAGTCAGAAATAGCTCAATCAAGACTGTAAAGATGATTTCCAATTGAAACTCTTACAAAATTATTCTTTGATGAGAACAAGCAGGAACATTGTCAAGATGGAGAAGGTGAGTCAGTGACAGATTAACTATTTGAAAGATGTTTTAATCCCTATAGTCATTGAACACTTATAATTAAATGTATCTTGGTTGAAAGTTTTATTCTATACAAGTACAATGAGCATAATTCCAATAATTTTTATAAAAATAATGTTAATATTTTTGAAATTCTATCTTGTATTTTTTAAAGATTTATTTATTTATTTGAAAGTCAGAGTTACACAGACAGAGAGAAGAGAGATAGAAAGAAAGATATTCCATCCCCAAATGACCATAACGACCAGGATTGGGCCAAGCCAAAGCCGAGAGCCAGGGCTTCATCTGGATCTCCCATGTGTGTACAGAGGCCCAAGGATTTGGGCCACCTTCCAGTGCTTTCCCAGGCCATTAGTGGGGAGCTGGATTAGAAGTGGAGCAGCTGGGACTCAAACCAGTGCCCAAATGGGATGCTGACATTGCTGATGGAGGCTTACCCTGCTGTGCCACCGCGCTGACTCAAACTTACATTATTTTTCACTTATCAATGTTTAATAAATGATTAAGTCAGCATCTCAAATATTGTCACAGTTGTACACAAATTTCAACCCTTTCTACACTTAAGTCTAAAGCAGAGTGAACTTTGCATATTATTTAAATTGCCTTTATCAGATTTAGGGATTTATTTTAAATAAATTTGAAATCCTCTAGACTTTAATAGGGTTTTGTTATTGGTTTTGCTTCGTTTCATTATTTTTTTCTAGAAAGGGGAAAGGAAAGAAAACCAAATTTATTGATTACCCATTATGAACTATGGCAGGCAATTTACAAATATCATCACAGAATCATAGCATTGTTCATGTAACAGTAGATGGTGCTATTATTACCTGACTGCATTAAAACTATAACAACTTATCTTTCTTACATTCATTTCTGTGGTTCTTAAGTTGAAAAAATAAGATTTCATAATAGTTATTATCTATTTTGTCAATTTGAAACAGAGGTCATATTTGAGAATCATGGGTTTTGGAACAATATTCAATCGACTACCTGTTAACTTGAATTTTCTTTCATTAAACATAAGTTTATTTATTTTATTAACATGAATGTGAGAGAACCAGAGAGAGAGAAAGAGAGATGTCTACGATCTGCTGGCTCACTCTCCAAATATTTACAATGGCCAGGGCTGGGTTAGATCAAAGCTAGGAGATAGAAATTCAATCCAGTTCTCCCATGTGGGTGGCAAGGACACAACCACTTGAGTTATCACACAGTTCCTCTCAAGGTGTGCATTAGCAGGAAGCTGGAATGGAAAACAGAGCCAGGACTTGAATCCAGGCACTCTGAAATGGGATGCATGTACCCCATGTGGCATCCTAACTGCCATGCTAAATGCCTGCCCCTGTGACTTGAGTTTTCTTGTATAGCTTTTCTAGATATTTATTCAGCAGATGTCTACATTCTTTGCCACACAGGGCAACTCAGTACTTACTGAGGTAGTCATCCTCCTTTCAATTATCTTAGCTTTAAGCATTTTCTCTCTAATATAAAGCAAAAATCTGCTTCCAAAATCCATCCACTGGTTCTGATTTTATCACTGGGGTTATAAGAAAGCAATTTATTCATTAACCGGTGCTATGGGTCTCCTAGGCCTTCTGTATTAAATTACCCCAGAGTGGTTGTTTATAACAATAAATATTTACTCTTTTCCAATTTTGGAGACTTGAAGTTCCCCAGTTTCCAAGTTGTGGGAAGGGCCATACTGTGCCTGAAAGATCTAGGAATGATTCTGTCTGTGCCTTTGTCTTAGCATTTATAACACTGTTGCTGGTGTTCCCAGCAATCCTTGACACTCCTTGGCTTTTAGATGCATCATTCCCATCTCTACCTCCGTCATCACATGGTATTCTCCTTTGTGTCTGTGCATCACTCTTCTTATACAGATGTTGCTTATACTGGATTAGAATTCACTCTAATGATATCATCTGAACTTGATTACATCTAAAAAGACCCTGTTTGTGAATTTACAGATGTTATGGGGTTAGACCATAATAGGAACGTATCTTCTCGAGAAACAGAATTCAACTTGTAGCACTGAGCATCTGCTCTACTCCAGAGTGTGGATTAGTACCTGAAGAGCAAAGAGAAGAAAACATGAAATATTTCCATTTTGAAGGATCTTAGTCATCTGGAAAAAAAGTCCATAAGGAATCCATTATTGCGTGTTTAAAATAAATGAGAACAAAATGCTATGAGAATACAGAGGAATAAAACTCCCACTCTGACTAGGGGAGTAGAACAAGACTTCACGGAAGAGGTTCATTCTAGCTTGTTTCCTCTCTACGCTCTCCCTCCCACCACACACACTAATTTTCTGCTGAATTATAAAATAACTTCCTGCACATTGCAGATCATTAACAAATCAATGAGTGCTACATGACCAAATGATAACTGTGTTTCCATCCAAAAATAACAGTCATTAGCTTAGCATTTTTTCAATATTTTCTCTATGCACATATAAAATTTCATACAAAAAGGGCCAGATTTGGCATAATGTTTGGTCAACCTTTCCCTTTTTTCAATTAATAAGACCTCACGAATATATTTTTTTTTTTACTTTATAAAATGCTATTTTGGAATGATAGGCTATTTTGAATGTGGATCACAATTTGTTTAAACATCACAGTTACAGAAATAAAAATATTGAAGTGAATGTTTGGTGCAGCACGTAAGAAACAACTTAAATCACCTGCATATCACATCGGAGTCCCTGTTCTGCTTCTGACTGAGCTTCCAGCTAATGTGCACCCTAGGAAGCAGCAGATGATGGCTCAAATATTGGGTCTTTGCAATCCATGTGAGATCCCCTGATTGAGTTCCAGGCTTCTGGCTTTGGCCTGGTCCAGCCCCCCTTGCCGTAGTGGACATTTGGGGAGTGAACCAATAGATGGAAGATCTATCAGTCTCACTGTGCCTCTTTCTCTGTGTGTCTCTCTGTATCTCAAATAAAAAGGAAAAAAAGTCCTCAACAAATGTAAAGTTTTTAAAAAAGTCTTAGTCAAACTAGATTTTCTCCCAAATTCTTAATTAATACTGTAAGATTATTTCCTAAGTGGTTTAAAATCCAATTTTTTTTCTGTGTAAAAACAAAAATGGAAAATTACAACAAAAATAATAATCCTAATGCTAGAAATTCCTGTTTACTTATTATGTTAATCATTCACTATGCATTATCTTAGTTAGACATCAAAACACTGTTATCTTGTGTTATCTTCATTACTAGATGATATCATCATTATTATCTATGCTTTAGTAATGACGAAAGTAGGACTAAGAGAAGTTAATATCAAAACTGCTTTAATTACTGTGGTTTCAGCAGTTTAACATCAGGAAGAAATCACAGCATTTGAATGCAACTTTCTGTTTGACCAGTTCTCCATACACAATCTGGCCAAGCCTTAGTTTCTGGTATTTTTATTCTCTGCTGTTTGTCTAGTTGAAGTAGTAGCTTTGGAACTCAGTGATCCAATCACAGCTGCTCTTGAATATCATTGAGCCCTCATAGCTGAAGAGATCCTTGGAGGTCTATTCTTGTTTGTCCCATGAGGAGCACCCTGCATCTCCTCATCTTGTCTCTTAAGGTACCAGCTACCTTAGATGGGGAAACTACAAATTGGTTTGTGTCTTTTCTCTACTTGGAAACTCCTGCTCTAGCTCTAGCAGATATTCCTAGGTTTTCCAGTGTGTATCAGGTATTCATTCTGATTTTCTCATCCTGGAGTAGATATTTTTAATTTTTGTATTGTTTTGACCATCTCAGTGAAGATATAGGTGTAAAATAAGAAACTAGTTGCTTACTTAGAAATCCAAAATGATCTTTTAAGTATAAGAAAATGTCCTTTAAGCAGAAAAGGGGAGGATGACATTCTAGGTAGAAAAATGAGATGTGGCAAAATGTAGGAGTAAGAAAGATAGAATTGCTGTGGTTGTAATTAGAAAGACATAATTTGGAAATATAGTTTGAGATCATATTGTGCAAGATTTTAAATGACAAACAGAGATGTATGGGCTTTGTTCTTTGAGAAACTAAGAGCCACAGAAGTTATTCTCTCCAAGATTTCAATTCTGCCAACCAAGATGAAAATCTATCACATTTCTCTTGAGATTATCTTCATCAAACTCATATATCCAGTTCCTTCCTTCTGTCACATGTACTATGGTTTGATTTCTTCATTTCTGATAGTTCTCTTTTGAACACACTTCAGTTCATATGTGACAGTTACTAAATATAGTTTATCCTGTGCCATTTTCCATTTTTAAAATGCTGCATTCCCCTATATCTTAGAAACAAAGGTTTTAGCATTTTTTTTCTCTCCTCCTACCACACACAAAATACCTGAACTACTTTATTAACTGAGGAGACATTTATAATCATTATTGACTGAATATAGAAGTGTTTATTGCCTAATAGTACCAACAAATTGTGTTTGATTGTGATGCTGCAGATCTCTCATTCTCTTTCTCTTTAGCAAAAGATCAGAATAGGGTTTTTTTCCATGTCTGAAAAAAAATGAATCTCAAAGATCAGAAGTAGAGATAGCCATGCTCTCAATCTGGATCCATCAATTGCCTATCAACCTCTCAAATTCCAAATTGTTATTTGATTCTGAATGTAAAAGGATACTTTATTAGGAAACTTTTAATATTTTGTCCTACTGTTTCTGGCTTTACAACATAAATGAGTGAATGACATGAATGACATATTTCCATTTAACCAAAATACAAAAAAAGATCAAAGTACAGATTTCCAGAAAATTTTCCTATTCATTATTTCTCTTCTGTTGTCAACAATTACACAGAGTATGTTTAATTGCTGTATTGTTAGCTTGGACAATGGCCTGGCATAGCTTGCAGAAGTACCAACTTAAACAGGAAAAAAAAAAAGCACTAGTTAACTGTGATACAAAAAAGGTGGGGTAATAGCGAACACACCCCAAATACTTTAAGCAAATTTCCTGAAAATCAGCCAATGGAAATTTGGAATGTTGTATAATTGGCTAAGTGTGATCTCACCCATCATTCCTGTTCAGAGGTAAAAGGTTATGTGCTAAATTCTGTTAAAGTGATCATGGACTGAAATACTTAACCTACGAAGAACTTGGGGGTGGGGAGAGAGTTCCTTTGTGGAATTTAATAAGGAAGGGCATAACATGGGGAATTTCATCAAGTCTTTGAAAGAAAAAGATTAAATCATCTGCAATTATTTATGAAGAGTCCCACGTTAAGTATATGGAGGTGGCAAACACTGCAATATGCCGTCCTATTATGAAGGGTGAATGGCATTTTTTTTATAGTGAAGATTGGTAATATAAGGAAAGGATTTGTTAGGAACAATAATAACAGAAAATCAAACACAGGAGATGTAAATCTGAAGTCTAAACTAAAAAAAATAGAGATATTTGTGATTACAATTGTACATGAAAATGAAGGCCCCTAAATCTAGCATTGGCTGAGTCCTTAGGAGTATGCACACAATACTGCATATTTTTAAATGAGATGAGAATCCTATATTGAATTTGCAAAGAGGCTCAAAAGCTATTTCTGTGTTGGTATTGATGCACACTGAAGGGCAGAAATAGAGATTTGAAGAGGTTTAATGGGGTAACATGATTTGGCTGAAGAAGAGGGAAGCTGGAGCATACCTTGATGAATAGGGTCTGAGGATGTTCGCTTCCTGGAACCACAGGAACTTTGCAAAAAAGGATCCCCAGCAATGGGCTTCTCTACAAAGAGAAGTATTCCAAAAGAGCAGTAGAACTTTAGATAACTGCCAAACTCAAGGAATATCCACTCTGGTTATCTACGACAGAATCTGACGAGTAAAATATTTCCTGCTACCTCATCTTCTTCTCCTCAAACCCCACCAGTTCCTCCTTGAATAGAAACCATGGGTTAGAATCTGGAGTAGGAAAGATAGATGCAGAAGACACAGAGAGTGGAAACTGATCCTCCCTTGAGCTAGGGAAGAGCAATGTGCTACAAATGTAGTTGGGAGTTTTTACAATGACACGGGAACTGGTTATTTACTATTGGAACTGAGATTTAGAAGACCAAAGTGACTGGAGGTTACCCTGAGCATGACCATAAAAGTCAGCAGTACCTACCCTATAATGCATCTAAAGCCAAAGCAAAACCAGCCTTTCAGAATGGGTTTGAAGGAGCCATTATTCCTCATTGCACACTTAGTCTTCTCATTCAGTTTAATGTGTTTAGCTGCCTACTTTACTCCATGGCCCTGAAGGTTCCAGATATAAGACTACTTGACCCCCACTTGTGGTCTCAACTTCAGTTTAGTCCTGAGAAGAGAAGGACCCTTGTGTCTTCTATTAGTCTGTTTTTCATTACAAACAGAGATAGGAAAAGAGATCTTTCATCTGCTGGTTCATTCCTCAAATTCTTGCATGACTGGAACTGGGCCAGTCCAAATTCAGAGCTTGGAACTCAATCTAGCTCTCCCAAGTGGACACCAGTACTTGAGCTATCATCTGATGCCTCCTGAGGTCAAGCAAGAAGCTAGAAATGCAAGTGGAGTGGGGACTCAAACCTAGGCCGTCTAATATGTGATATGGGTGCCCCAAGTGGTGTCTTAGCTGCTGTGCAAAATGCTTACCCTCACCCCAACCTCTTAAAGTTCTATGACACCTCACATTACTGCCACCCTGGGGACCAAGTTTCCAATCTAATGTACCATACAGAGACAAACCACATCCAAACCATATTAAATTCTACATAGCACAGGACTTATACGCCTTATTGCTGGCCCCTCTAACCTTTATGTTATGTCCTATCTTAGTAGCCAGTCTTTTGCATCCTTGCTCATCACCAAGCCCCCATTTTATTTTCCAGCTCTGAGTTTATTTTTTTATTTGCCCTTGACATTCTCTACCTATTCTTCCTAGGACCTAAACCTCAATCTCCCTGACTCACCCCATTGCCAACTCATCTGATAGCCAGCCCTTCTCACAGATTGTTTCCAGACTCATAGGCTGTACAGAGTTCATTTACCAGGACAGCCTACTTACTCACACACAGCCCTCACTGATGCAGAACTCCTGCCAAAATGTCTACCTGTCCTTGGCTCTGTGTCACACATCTTTGCTGAGGTCGGCTCCTTTCACTTAGGTTAATCTTTGAACACTCTTCTTATGCTGCTGAGAAAGCCTTAGTTGTTGTTCCTGGCTGCTGGGTCCACCTCATCCTCTGAGGAAATTAGACTTTTCCACACCCACAGCTGCTTCTGGGCAACTGTACTGCTTTGTACAACAGGTGCACCAAGATTTCCAGGTCTTATTAGGTGCATTGATTGGTGGAAATGCAGATTCATGATTTACTGCTTACACCAGCTTGATCAGCAGGAGAAGCAATGTATCAGTAATACTAAAGGTATCAAGAATGTAGGTTAAGGCCAGCGCCACAGCTCAATAGGCTAATCCTCCACCTGCAGCGCCGGCACACTGGGTTCTAGTCCCGGTTGGGGCGCTGGATTCTGTCCCGGTTGCTCCTCTTCCAGTCTACCTCTCTGCTGTGGCCTGGGAAGGCAGTGGAGGATGCCCCAAGTCCTTGGGCCCTGCACCCGTGTGGAGACCAGGAGAAGCACCTGGCTCCTGGCTTTGGATCAGCGCAGCATGCCAGCCATGGCGGCCATTGGGGGGGGGGGGTGAACCAAGGGAAAAGGAAGACCTTTCTCTCTGTCTCTCTGGCTCACTGTCCACTCTGCCTGTCAAAAAAAAAAAAAAAAAAAAAAAAAAAAAAAAAGAATGTAGGTTAAGATTTGCATCCTTACATTAAACAAGTTCCCTTCCTTTCTTCATTCCCTGTTTCTGCTCCACCCACATTCTACCCAGCAAGTCCCTGTGGGCCCTGGCTTCACAAAGCCTACCCTGGAATCACACCCCACATAGGGGGTCCTTTGGTTACCATGGCAGGTGCTTGAACAGTATTGAATTCTGAAGATTAGGTTTGACTACAAGTGCTGTTAAAACCAAAACAATAGAGACTTAAATAAAATAGAATTTTAAATAAATAAATAAAATAGAATTTTATTTATTACACCAGGATATTCTTGAGTGGTGTGGTGACTCCAGGTTCATCAAAGATCCAGACTTCTGGATTTTTGCTTTGCCATCCTCAATACCTGGCTTTCATCTTTGGTGTGTGGCATCTGCTCAGGTTCAGGCCATGAGATCCACAGTCCAGCTAGCAGTTGAAGAGGAGGAGTGACAAAACATAATCTTTTCCTCTTTTTTTTTTTTTTTTTTGGCAGGCAGAGTTATAGACAATGAGAGAGAGAAACAGAGAGAAAGGTCTTCCTTCCATTGGTTCACCCCGCAAATGGTCACTATGGCCAGCGCGCTGCACTGATCCAAAGCCAGGAGCCAGGCACCTCCTCCTAGTCTCCCATGCGGGTGCAGGGCCCAAGGACTTGGGCCATCCTCCACTGCCCTCCCGGGCCACAGCAGTGAGCTGGACTGAAAGAGGAGCAACCGGGACTAGCACCCTGGGGTGCTGGCGCTGTAGGTGGAGGATTAGCGAAGTGAGCCGCGGCGCCGGCCCAATCTTTCCCTCTTTAAGGACCTTTTCTAGAAATCGAGCAGGATACTTTTGCTAAAACAGATTCACCAGAGTGTGATGTCGTGACCCATCTAGCTGTAAGAGAAGCTGGAAAACAGAACCTTAATTCTGGATGCTACATGCCTTGATAAATTTGGGGGTTCTGTTACTGAGGAAGAAGGGGTGGGAGGATACTGAGATGACAACAAGCAACACCTCACACAATTTCTACTTTACATTTTGGTAGAAGCCTGTTTTACCTAGATTGCTTTTAATTTTTCTTTACTCACTTAAGAGTGAGATACTCAACACATATTTTCTTTTATTTGATTTTTTATAATATAAAGCACTATACTAAGCTTATATTTATTAATAAAATTACCTATGGGTAAATCCAAATGTCTTAGCCTGTAATATACTGTCCCTTGTGGTCTGATCTGAACTTTTTAACTTTTTTTTAACTCCCATTAATTACATCCTTTGTGGCCGGTATTGTGTGGTAGAGGGTAAAGCTGTCACCTATGATGCCTATATCTCTATGTGTCCAAGATGCTCCACTTCCAATCCAGCTCCCTGCTAATGCCCTGGAAAAGTGGCGTGGGATGGCCTCTGTGCTTGGGTTCCTTCACTCACATGGGGAGACACTGATGAAGCTCCTGGATTCTGGTTTTGGCCTGGCCCAGCCCTGGCTCTTGCGGCCATCTAAGAGGGTGAACCAGCAGATGGAAGATCTCTTGCTTGCTTGCTTACTCTCTCTAACTTTGAATTTCAAATAAATTCAAATAAATAAATAAATCACTTGAAAAATGATACTTACGTCCTTTGTAAAACACTCATCCTTAGTGGAAATACCCCTGTTCCCCAAGTACCTGACATTTTCACTCTAGCATCAATTCTAAAGTTTATTTCTACTTTGTCTCAGCAACTCATCCCAGTTTTTTCTTTTTATATCTAATTTATCACTTCTGCAGTGACCTGTGAGATGTGCAGTCTTCTATCCTAAGTCCTGGCCCCTCACCAATACTGCTGTTAAACTTCTTACTGTAAGTGAGATTGTGCGGAATCTGCACATCTCTTGCCTCCTCACACACTTATTTAGTAAGTAAATCTTATTTAAATTTAGGTTACCCCCGCAGCACTCTGCAGACGAAGCGTATGCAGGAAATATTTATTGAGTGTGTGAATAACATTGGCTTTGTCTACAAGTTAGGGCTGCTTAGAAGCAAATCAGTCTCACAAGAGGAAAAGCATATTTAGTCTCTAAATTTTTACTTTTGGTTTAAATTTAGTACCAGACAATAGGAAGAATTACTACTGGGTACCAGATGAATAATTCACAAACTTACACATAATCAGTCTAAGCCTCTTTGCAAGAGAAACAAAAAAATACATTACAAATGCCATGTATTTTATCCTCATAAATAGTGCATCTTTTACTAGGCATGTTAATTCTTCAGCAGGGTGTTTAGATTTATAGACAAATATTTTCTCAACAGTAAAAAAAAATAAGTACTTTAAGTTTGGATCAACCTGTTTGACATTAGATTTTGGCAATACTCAGAACAGGCATTGTTAACACTTCCTATAGAATGTAGAAGAGACCAGAAATGATACAATGCAAATCACATAATGGTTATCATAATGGAAAGTCAGGGAAATGTTATGTGCTGAGTATATCTTGATTTCTTTTTTAAATTATTTAAAAGTGTTCTTTATGGAATATAAAAATAGTATAACTGTAAAAAAAAGTGAGAGAAACAAATATCCCCCTGTATAACCACCTAATAATCACATTTTTATTATTTCAAGTTCTTTCCAATTACTTATTCATTGATTTATTTATTCACAAAACATTTATTGAACACTTTCTCTACTAATATATAGAATATTTGGATTTACTGAAATTTGACTTCCCTAATACTACCTGGATAAGATGATGAAATATGTATTGAATGATAATATAGCCAGATTAGTTTCACTTTATTAAATTATATAAAAAGAATGTAGTTTGCTGGTTTGCTGTCAACCTGAAGAGATGCCAAAAAATCTATTGCTGTCCCAATTCTAGTCAGTTTTCTCATCATAGCCTTGAATGTTGAAAGAAGTAATGCTCATTGGGTATGCAAATGTGCAGGTGAAGCAGAAATTATAGATGATCAAAATTGGAATTCAGTTATACTTCTACTATTGTGTCATAAGCCCCAGGGATGGGTCCATATGTTGATAACAATGATATTGATGGTATGTAATGTTTTAAAAATAACTGATCTGATATCAGTCATTTTGCTTAATATTTTACCGATTTTATTTAATCACCACTAGAAATTTTAGGGTGGGGGACTACTTCCTGGATGAGGAAACTAAAGTTCATTCTGATTAAGTAACAAGATTCCCAGATGGTGATAAATAAATCTGGGATTCCTACTCTGATCTCCCCATCATAAAATGTCTTGCTTTTTCATCAATGTCTTCTTACCTGACTACACCTAGAAAGTGATATTTATTTCCTCAGTGTTTCTCTCACTCCTTAACTCATTCTCAAAGGTTTCTGCTTTGTCCATACTAATTTTTATAGATTTGAGCATTCTTGACCTTTACAATTGAAAACAAAACCATGGACTCAGCACAGATCTCTGTATGTGGATCCACTGATCAGTTTAGGCTCCTTTCTCCTTTATCTCACAGGGGATTCTTTTGTAATGGTGCTCTCCGGCTCCCTCCTACTCTGCTTAATTCGTCATAGTAACAATAGTAGACAGCCTAGCTTCCTAAAATTTTTGACTGTTTATTTTTTCAAAGACTAGTGACTTTATTGCCTATGCCCAATACATATCTCCTTGGTTATCATACATTCTTAAAAAGGCTTAGTTCCAAGCTCCTGTCAATTGCTCTCCATTAACCCTCTGCAGTCTTCATAACCAAGTTTATAAACTAGCAATTCCATTTACTGCTTTTTTTAAAATCTGAAACAAGTGAAATGGAAGACAAAGCAAATATTTATCAGAGGCAGAATGTAGCTTTAGGAAAACATTTGGGCTGCTTAGGTTACTCATTGTGTATATCCTTTGTTCCTGGGACAAGCCCTGCGATCTAACTTTTGACAGCACCTCCCATGCTTTCTATCCAGACAGGCAGTCCTAGTCAGTATTCTAGCACCATGGTGTCATCATTCATTTTTATACTTATCAAGATGTGGTCATTACACCTCCATTCTCAGAACATATCCAAAGTTGGTACCAACACCATGATTCTGTTATTCTGGTTTTGTTTTTAAAAAGCGCATACCTAAGGGAAGATGTCCCAAATGGATAATTTTGATACCTATTTACTTGTGCCTTAAAAATATTATTAGTCACTTTTTAAAAAAGATTTATTTATTTATTTGAAAGACAGTTATAGAGAGGCAGAGAGAGAAAGAGGTCCTCCAACTGATAGTTCACTCCCCAGATGGCCACAATGGCTGGAGCTGTGCTGATCCAAAGCCAGGAGCCAGGAGCTTCCTCCGGGTCTCCCATGCTGGTGCAGGGGCCTAAGGACTTGAGACATCCTCCACTGCTTTCCCAGGCCATAGCAGAGAGCTGGATTGAAAATGGAGCAGCGGGCACTCAAACCAATGTCCTTGTGGGAATGCCAGCACAGCAGGTGGTGGTTTCACCAGCTATGCCCCTGTTAGTCACTTTTAAATGTATGGTTATGTTGAGGCAGAGGAGTAGTACCTGCAGTCTTTTCTTATTAATATTTTAAGCAGAGAGCTACTATCCATTAATAGCATCTACACATGTAAATATTTAATTGAATTTACCTAAATGAATTCTTCAGAGAATCACAAAACAACCACTTCTTCATTGATTGAAAAGATTCATATTCATATTGCCTTAAAGGAATGCAGGATTTAACCCCAAGTTTCCTTAATTAAGCACAGAGACCTAGTTCTACATCCTTTCCTCAATTCCTGGAGTAGAAAGTACACATTAGATATTACTATTTTTCTAGGCAATTTGAATAAACTTATCCAATCAGTAAAGGGAGAAGTAAAAGTCTGTGGAAAATCTGAATGATGTTTGGTATTTTGAAAATGATGGTTCAATATCCACTGAATTCATAGATATACTACAGAAGAAATAGTTTCCAAAGCAACAGTAACCAAGTTGCCCCTGGAAATTCAACCGTGTGAATTATTTATTTTTCAGAGATTTTTCAGTATGGATAATAAAAGCAAGTACACAGTAGCCATCCCATGTTTATAGCAGCTGACATTTGAAAGAAAAATAATGTTGCATTTAGAAGAAATATTTTGAATCACCATGCTTGGCGTTATTCTTCCTCTTCCCTGCATCTCAATGGTTTGGGGGAAAATGTGCAAGAGGAGAAATGAATGCTAAAATTATTTTTAAAGATTTATTTTATTTTACTTGAAAGGTAGAGTTAGAGAGCACTCCACCTGCTGATTCACTCTCCCACAATGGCCAGGGCTGGGCCAAGCCCAAACCAGGAGCCAAGAGCTTCTTCCTGTCTGTCATGTGAGTGCAGGGGCCCAAATACTTGGGCCATCCTCTGCTGCTTTCCCAGGAACATTAGCAGGGATTTGGATCTGAAGTGGAGCAGCCAGGATGAATGCTGAACTCTTTATGTCTTGCAAGACTAGGTAGGTGTATTGTTTTCAACAGGTACAAGGCTAATGGGTGAAATCCAAGTGCTGTTCCATCAGCAGGCTTCACTTAACTAAGAAGCATCTCTTATTCTCCATGAAAACATGTCATTCTGTCTGGTTGTTCTGATGAGAGAGCAGTGTTCAGCAGGTAATGGAAAGGAGAAAGGGAGGTAATGCCACTGGCTGGGGACAAAAAAATCCAAGCTGTCTCAGATGCATTTAAGCAACCTGTGAGTTTTTCACTATCACTGAAGGATGACATTTTTCTCTATTGTCTTCTATAAGGCCCCTCAGAAAGATCTTTGAGTGTATTTATTTTTAAATACATTTTAAATTTATAATTGACAGACTTATGGAGTACAGTGTGACATTCAATACAGTATACAAAGTGTAAAGATCAGAAAAGGGTAATTGGCATCTGTTACATGAGACATTTATCATTTATTTGTGTTGGAAGGAATCAAAATCTCCTCTTCAAGCTATTTTGAAATATTCCGGCCGGCGCCGCAGCCCAATAGGCTAATCCTCCACCTGCGGCGCCAGCACACCGGGTTCTAGTCCCGGTCGGGGCGCCGGATTCTGTCCCGGTTGCTCCTCTTCCAGGCCAGCTCTCTGCTATGGCCAGGGAGTGCAGTGGAGGATGGCCCAACTGCTTGGGCCATGCACCCGCATGGGAGACCAGGAGAAGCTCCTGGCTCTTGGCTTCGGATCAGCGTGGTGCGCTGGCCAGAGCGCACCGGCTGCAGCAGCCATTGGAGGGTGAACCAACGGTAAAGGAAGACCTTTCTCTCTGTCTCTCTCTCTCACTGTCCACTCTGCCTGTCAAAAAAAAAAAAAATTCTAAAAAAGAAAAAAAGGAATATTCCATACAAACCTATCTTTAATTCCATTCACATGGGCATTCAGTTTCCTTCAATCTGATTTCTCCATATGCAAAGCTGAGTGATAGTGTTGAGTAGTGAGTATTTCCTATATTAGCACACCTGGGCCTCAGCCTTAAACATCAGTGTTCCAGCTTACCATGTCCTGTCATTCACTCTAACAGATAGTAGATAGCAGCACCAACACCCTCCAGCTTAGTTTCCTGACGAGGACAGGGCAGCCTTCCCATATTGTCATTCAGCCCTGTCACTGGTTCAATATTGTCAGTAACAAAGGACTTTACAGGCTGGCCTGATGATTTCAGTTGTACATGTTCTCTTCTGGACACAAATAAGCAACTGATGAGGCAGAGCGTAATTGCTCAGAAACATCTCCTATATATCTGAGTTGAAATGAACAAAATGAAACCTTGATCAGTCTTGCATCCATGTGTTGGAAACACAGACAAACTATCGCAAGTGTTTCTAATATTTTCTATCTTATTTTTAATACTGCTTTAGAAATGTGAAGCATTAGCAATTTGACATTCATTTAAGGTTTCAACTGTCTGTTTGTTTCCCCTCAGGTAACACTCAGTTTATAATTAATTTTCTAAGTGTGTTTGTTAATATTTAGCAACTACTTACTTAATGAGTTCATTTGACTAATCAATCTCCCCAGTAATAATGATGAATAGTTGCTCTTTTTAAAAATATTTATTTATATAATTAAAGACAGAGATACAGAAAGAGAAGGAGAGAAAGAGAGAGCGAGAGAGAGGAAGAAAGGTAGAGGGAGAGAGAAATTTACCTGCTGATTCACTTCCCCAAATGGCCACAACAGCCAGGGCTGGGACAAACTGAAGGCAGGAGCCAGGAGCCTTTTCCACAAGCACTTGGGCCATCCTCCACTGCTTTTCCCAGGCACACCAGCAGGGAGCTGAATCAGAAGTGAAGCATCTAGGACTCAAACAGGAGCCCATGTGGGATGCCAGCCCTGCAGCCATCCTTCTGAACCACAACATCAGCCCTGAGTAGTTGCTCTTAAAGTCCAGGAGTGGGTGTTCAGTGTCCCACATCGTACGTAGTACCTAAGTTTGCTTACCAGCTCCAGCTCCAGATTCCAGTTTCCTGCCAACGTTCACCCTGGGAGGCACCAGTGATGGCTCATTGGGTTCCTGGTGTCCCTAAGGGAGATGTTAGAGATCAACAGAGGGCAGGAAGGTTTTGGAAGGATGGAATAAGGAAAATTGAACTCAGGAAGAAGCTTTGAGATGGGGAAGATGAGGGAAGGAAGAAGAGCATCCCAGTCTAAGAGAACCATTTGGTGACACCCAGACTTACACGTGAAGTACACCATATTGGCAGCTGCTTGGCAGTTTCCAGGGCATAAAAAGGAACGAGGAAGAAAATGAAGCTGAAGAGGCAGGTTGGGGAGAAGGGACTTCGGGAGCCAGGATTTGGCATTTTGGATTTAATCATTCAGATACTACAAAAACCCAGAATTTTTTTAAAGTAGAAAATTAAGATGATAAGGTTCTCATCTTAGAAAAAAACGTTAAAGTAGAAACAGGAGAAATGGTTGCAAAGAAATCAGTAGCCAGATGAATTATTTTCGTTTCTCATTTGGTGCGTTTACGGACTGTGGATGTTTTAGGAAAGAATAGTCATGGGAGAAATAAAAACACAGGAACCAGTGCTGTGGTGGAGCAGGTCAAGCTGTCACCTGTAATACTGGAGCTCCCATGCTGGAGCACCAGTTTGAGCCCTGGCTCCTCTGCTTCCAATCTAGTTTCATGTAAATGGGCCTGGGCCCCTGCCACCCATGTGAGAGACTCAAATTAAGTTCCTGACTCTTGGCTGCTGCCTGGTCTAGCCCCAGCCATTGTAGTCATTTGGGGAGTGAACAAGCAGATGGAAGATCTTTGTCTCTCCCACTCTTTACATAACTCTGTCTTTCAAATTAATAAATCTTTCAAAAAAAATTAAAATAAAAAGAGAGAAGGACCACAGGGCAAGCTGGCAAGCATCAGCCAGGTGGAGTGCATAGGAAGAGGTTATAGGATGGAGTTCAGGTAAACACCAGTGTTTAAGGAAATATAAAAAACTAGAAACCAGAAACATATTCTAGCAGAATGAAGAAAATCTGGAATCTAATGCCCGTGATCCTGATGGAGGTAAATTTTAAGAAAGAAAGAAGAAATGAACAGTATGAAACAGTGCAGCAAAGTCCAGTAAGATGAATATCAATTTAGTCTGTTGAAAGCCATTGTGGCCATGACCACAGAAGGAACCAGTCTTGGTGAGGCACAGCAGAGTATAACAGGGGGTTGGGAGTGGAGGGAGGAGGAAGAAGTGGGAGGGAGATAGTTGGAGTTGGAGATGGTGTTAAGACTTTTTTAGCATGGTTATTGCTGAAGTTGTTTGAAGACTGGAGTAAATGATTAATGGAAAAGGAATAACAGAACAAGAGAGAGAGAAAGAAATACTGATGGATCTAATCCCAGAGAAGGCTATGTGCTTACCAAAAAGGGGGATACCACTAAATTGGTAGAAAGGTTTTTTAAGGAGGACAAACTTAGTAAACATTTATGTATTTATTCATTTATTTATAAATGTTTATTTTTATCTATTTCAAAGTTATAGTGACAGAGGGAGGGGTGTGTGTGTGCAAATTCTTGAAATCTTTACTTTTAGTATAGAGTTGGTCTTCTGTGTACAAAGTTATTTGAAAGTGAATCTTAATGGAGAATAGGACTTGGAAGGGGAGAAGGAGGATGAGGAGAGGTAAGAGTATGGATGGGAGGGCAGGCAGGTATTAGGAAGAATAATTATATTCCTAAGGTTGTGCTTATGAAATTTGCATTCCTTAAATCAAAGATTTCTTTGGGAAAATAAAAAAGAAAGACTGACCTTTCTGCTGAAAGGGATGCTTCAACAAATAGGGGAGAAAAAAAAGCTTGACCTGAATTGAATCCCTAATCCTTGTAAGAAAAAGGTAAAATACTTCATTGGAAAGCCTACTTTGGGGGTTCCGTGTGTGGTATAGCAGATTAAGCTGGCACCTGTGATGCCAGCATCACGTATGGATGCCATTTCAAGTTTTGTCTGCTCCACTTCCAGCCCAACTCCCTGCTAATGCATCTAGGAAAGCAGGAGAGAATGGCACAAGTCCTTGGGCCTCTGCCCTACATGGGAGACCTGGATGGGGCTCTTGGCTCCCGGCTTTGGCCTTGCTCAGCCCTGTCTGTTGTGGCCATTTGAGGAGTGAACCAGCAGATGGAAGATATCTCTCTCTCTCTCTCTCTCTCTCTCTGTGTGTGTGTGTATGTGTGCCCCTCTCTCTGTGTACCTCTACCTGTCAAATAACTAAAATAAATCTTAAAAAACGGAAGCCTATTTTTTTCTTATTATTCATAGATGCATAAATTTTAGATTTGAAAGGCTTTAGAAGATCTTCTAAGGTTCCTGTCCAGTGAGCAAAGTGTTGGACATGGAGGAAAATCCTGACTTCAGGTCTCTTCTTCTAGATCCTGCCCTAGTGGTAGCTGCAGCTAACAGGCCGGGGGAGGCTCCTCCCTGCCTGCTCTGTGGCTCCAGCAGCTGCAGGGAGATTCAGATGGTGGGTGGGAGAGCATGGGGTCTGAGATTGGCCTGGGTTCTGCTCCATGGTGAGTATTTATTTTCCCTGCTCTTGATTGGTGCTCTGTCTGCTGAGAAAATGACACAGGAGTCCTCTGGGCCTCATAGCAGATAATCAAAACCACTTTTTAAAAAGTTCAATGGGAATGAGATAATAAGAAGTTATAAACCTATAATATATGTTTCAGATGCAAGAACAAAGTGATGCCACCATGGCAACACAGCTGGCACAAAGGAAGCTGAACTTAACATCAGGAAGTTCACAAACATAAGATTTTAAAAGGCTTAATATTACAAAGTAATAAAATATTAAGTTCAATGTTACTTCATTTAAAATTAATTTGCATTAACATACTTTTTTCTAAAATGTGGGGGCTCTTCAAAAAGTTACTGGAAAATATATATTATTTAAAAACTATGCATATATTTCTACATTGTGCAATAGAACCAATTTATCTTTTTAAAAAAGATTTGTTAATTCATCGCTTTGAAAGGAAGAGTTACTCTCAGAGAGATTGATTTTCCATCTTCTGTTCACTCTCCAAATGGACAAAGGCTGGGGATGGGCCAGACTGAAGCCAGGAGCCTGGATCTCCATCTGGGTCTCCCACATGGGTGGTAGGGGTTCAGTTACTTCTAGTGCTTTCCCAAGCCCATCATTACCAGGGAGCTAGATTAGAAGCAGAGCAGCCAGGACTGAAATCCGCACTTATATGGGATGCCAGTGTTATTGGTGGCAGCTTAACTTGCTGTGCCACATCTCTGCCCCAAATTTGTCTTTTAAGTCCATTTTTGATGAACTTTTAATATGACCTCATTATTTGCAGCTCTGAGATATAATGAATGTTTGAACCATTTTCTTTTCAATTTGAAAAGCAAATACATTTTTCTTGATTATAAAATAATGCGTGCAATACTGAAGACATTAAAATGTATGAAAATATATAAAAATACAATTAAGGAACTTGTAAAAATAGTATTAAGAAACACTATCCAGAAATAAATACCGTTTATATATAGGTTAATATCTCCCCAGATGGATCTCTTCTAAAAGCACACATCCAAACTGAGTTATCATAATTTTACTAAATGATGCTTTAGTTTGTAATGACCTAATAAAACATTCAAGAAGGTACATTCCTGGGGGTTGGAGACCATGGATTCTCAGTGTCCTTTGTGCTGTAAGCTGTACTGCAGTGTGGATAGACAGATACACTTGGCCTGTAAGGGCATTTTATTCTGGTCACATCAGCAGCTGTTGTTTAAACAAGAAAAGACAGGTTCATCAAAAGTTTCTTTGTGTTTCCTTGTGAATTCTATCCCCCTCCACTATTTTCAGATAAATCCTCTTCCTGCCATGAGTTTCCTCAATAAAAACAGGGAAGTACACACCACTCGACAATGATGGCTTTTTCTCCCTGCCCCCCTCCCCACTTCACCATGCAGGGCCATAGAATTTATTAAGCAAATTTTATTTGTTGAGGCTGAGAAGTCTTGGTCACAGCTTGTAGCCTGATGTGGAGAGACTTACAGAAAAGGAAAAGGGAATCTTATCTTTTTTTCCCTATTAAGGAGATAAGGGAAGATTTAACTACAATGTGTTCTAGGACTTGTTCTCTGCTTGAAAACAGGAGGAAGCCAAAGAAGACTTGTGAGAGAGGTGGGAACTATTCCTAAATTTCCCCCAGAGGAGGGACAGTGCGAGCGTCAGCACCTTCTTGAGTGCAAAACTTTAATAAGAGCTCACTGGTTTAGGCAGGGCAGTGTAGGATGGGTCAGGATCATCACGGAAAGGGATGTAGAAAGGGAAGAGAGAAAAGAGAAGTGAAGGCAGATGGGGTGAGCCAGCTCTGCTGACTCCTGAGACCCCTAGTTCACTTCTCTGTCTAGCTCCGCCATCCACCTCTGGAAACAATGACTCCTTTTCACATGGCCACATGGATCTGTTCATTTGCTCCTGTGTTTACGCTGCCTTGATTTGCTGCCTGGTCTTGGATTCCTATCCTTTCTTGTGCTTACCAAGCACAGTAAGATCAAGGGCCTTAAAGTTGTGTATCTGGAAAAAGAGCAGACATTGTGAATGGTCAAGGTAGTCTCCCGTGTCCCTCTTGTGTCTGTCTCAAATTTCCATTCAAATCCAGTCTCCTGACATCACAAGCTCCAGGCAGTGACTCTGACCACTCTTAGAAAAGGCAACAGCTAGGAACAAAAAAGATCATTGCAGAAGTGAAATCTCAGTTACAAACCTAGCTTTATGATTCTACCACTGTTTTCAGCATTAGATAGCACATGTTCTGGCAATATTTACTCATCTGTACTACTGACCGGCTTCCTAAAAGAGACTAAAAGAATTTTGTGACTGATCTTAGAGTTTCAAGTGAATGGCACCTTTGAAGTGGCTTTTCTATGTGGATTTTAATATAATCAAAACAACAAGACACATAAAGTACTTTCTTGTGGTTTACTGATATAGAGAAAGAACTCTTTTTTTATTTTTTATAGAAACTAAAATTATAATTTAACCCCATGAGCCTTTCCTAGGACAACTAAATTCTGTTCTGCTCCTTAGCTTTCCTGGGAAGCGTAGTGGTCCCCATCTCTGGGGTAACCTTATACTGGACTTGATAATTTCTTAATTTAAGGGATGATTAAACCCATTGTCTGCTACAACCTTTGCCATTCTCTTTTTTTCTTCATATACACATTGATGTAAAATAATTTTGTTCTAAAATATCATAAGTGAAATATTGTGCTTCAAGAAATGACAAAGTATATAGGACAGCATGAGCTACTGTTTATTCTAGTTGAAGAGGTATAACTGTGTTTTGTTATTGTTTATTCTTTTCCAAGTCTTAAATGTTTCAAAAGAAAATTTTACTGAAATGCTTTTTACCTTTCGACATAATTTTAAACATAGAGACAAATTGCAAGAATCGTACAAAGAATTCCTATAGATCTTTTGCTAATATTCCCCCAAAATCAGCATCTTACTACATTACCTTTATTTTTATACATATACTTTATTCATATACATATACATATTGTTGCAATCTTTCCATATATACTCTTGGCAGTCTTTCTACATATATACTTATAATTTTCCTGCATATACATTTTTCTCCCCTAAATGATTTGAGAGTAAACTGTATGGATGACATCCTTTTATCCCTAAATACTAATACTTCAGCATGTAGTTCCTAAATGTCAAGGGCATTCTCTTTCAGAACAGCATCTCAATTAGCAAGATCAGAAAATCAGTACAATATCAGTGCTAGTGTGCTACTCAACAGACCATATTCAAATTTTTCTGATAGTCCCAAGAATGTCCTTTATGGAGAAAGAAAATCCAGGTCACGGGTTTGTTTGGCCATCAGGTCTCTTCAGTCTGCCTTTGCCTGAAACAATCCTGCCATTTTTAGCAAGTATGGATTACCTATTTTCATAGAATGCTCTTAAACTTCAGTTCTCAAAAAGTGAGTTTTTAAGATCTTAGAGTCACTTCCTTTCCTGCATCTCAATATAACCTAAAACTTCATCTAAAATTGCACTCATTTCCCTTCCACCAGACCTAATTCTCTTCTATGTTCTAGTTCTATAAAAGATTTTATCACTTAATTCAACCCAGAAACCTAGGATTTACCCTTCTATTCAGGTTCCCTGACTGACAGGATGTCTTTTTTTTTAATTATTTATTTATTTGAAAAGCAGAGTTACAGATGGACAGAGCCAGAGAGGGGAAGAGAAAGAGAAAGGTCTTCTATCCACAGCTTCACTTCCCAAGTGGAGGCAATGGCCAGAGACATCCGAATGGAAGCCAGGAACAAGGAGCCACCTCTGATTCTCCCATGCTTGTGCAGAGGCCCAAGAGCTTGGGCCATCCTTCAGTGCTTTCCCAGGCCATAGTAAAGAGCTGGATCAGAAGTGGAGCAGCTGGGACTTGAATTGACACCCATATGGGATGCTGGTACTACAGGAAGTGGCTTTACCTGCTGTGCCACAGTGCTGGCCCCTGACATGATACCTTACTAAAACATTTGCAGAGTCCTCTCCTCTTTCCCATCGTCACCACTGTTTCTGGCTATAGGGCCTCCCTCTTCTCAAATCCTATACTTCCAACTGGTCTCCAGTTTGTTTTCCAGTTGTAGCCCCTAAATCTCAATACACCTCCTTTCAGTCCTTCATCTTTGGAGCTCCCAGAACAATTCTCTGTATTTAAAGTAGAAAACTTTTGATGTTTCTCTACTACTTAAAATGCTTTGAAGATCATGCAGAGTTTGTGGAAGAAACTAAAATGCCTTTTCAGTGCATCCCAAGAATACCCTGATGGCATTAACTCCTAGCATCCCTCCAATCATACTCTACTGTTTAGAAATTCCAAATCTGAGTAATCCATCCCTTGAGTCTTCATGTGTGTTACTCCTTTGGCCTAAAACATGCTCCTGCCCACCTCCTCACCCACACATTCTTCACGACACTCATTGCTACTTTTCTATTAAAACTCAGCTAGCATAGCATCTTCTGTGCCAGACTTCCCTATCATCATCTTCTACCCGCAGACTCATGGACTCTGTTCTTTTCTGTGTGTGACCTTGGGAGTTGTGGCATAGGAGGGTTAGATTTTACAATGTCAACCACCAAAGAAAACTTCCTGGTAGACACAGTTTTTTCTTGAACTGAGGTAACAGTCCAGAAGCCAGCACTCATTGGGATACCCTGAAGAGTACAAAGAGGTCATTCATTTTATTTTTGCAGTTTGTTCTATAAAAATCAGTTTCATCTATGACTACTCTAAGACACTTATCTGTGTAACTGATTATGTGATGTTTCTTAGGGCTTCATCAGTCCACTTACAGTTCTCAAACTGAAGACTTTCCTCTTGGATATGGACTCCACATCGTCTTTTTGAAATCATATCACCTGTAACTTTACATATATGAGGGATCTACAAAAAATTAATGGAAAATACATGTGTGTCTCTTTGTAATATAAATAGTATATTAAAAATGAAATAACAATATTGATAATAATGGGCCTGAGCTTTCTAAGAAAATCAAATATTTAGAAATGGCTAAACATCGAAAGTGGGAACTGACAGGAAATCCCTAACAGATACAAGAGTCTGAGGCAATGAATAGTACTAGTGTTATCTTTTAATTCCTCCTCCATGAACTTTTTGAAGCCCTCTCATGTAGTTAACTCTCCATATCTGTGGTTTTGCACACTTAACAAACTTACAGATTGAAAATATTAAAAAATAAAAAAAACATCTCTACTGAATATATATAGGCTTAATTTTTCTTGTCACTTTTACCTAAATAACACAGTGTAACAGTCATTTACATAGCATTTACATCATATTATTAGTAACCTGGAGATATTTTAAAGTATAATGGAGGATGTGTATAGGTTATATGCAAATTTTACATAATTTTATACAAGAGACCTGAGTATTCATGGATTTTGTTTTCTGCCAGGAATCCTGGAACCAATCCCCCACAGGTACCAAGGAACAACTATACATATATATGCATATATACCACAGAAACTATATATATATATATATAACCCAAATATCACAGGAATTGGCATTGTAAGAATCATGAATGATAGTGATGTTATCACAGTAAAGATTAATTACCAGGGAAAAAGTCCATGTGATTATTATTGCAGTGTGTTCTGGAAAGTCTAATTGATTGGTACACACAGTATATGAGACCCAGAACAGGCTTTCTTGCCCTAGGTCATTTTAACGGTGCCTAGCAGACTGCCTAAGACTAAATAAATATTTGATATTGATATTTCTGTCAATCATAGTGTATAATCAGTCCATTAAAGAAATAGGGAGACTATTTTTCAGTTATGCACTTGAAAGAAAAAACTTGCTGTTTACTGCTATAGATATTACATCTAATTTGACATGCTTTCACCCAGACTTCTGAGAATGTGGCCAGAACCTCACATTGTCTACTTGCTGTGAAGTTACCCCAGCTTGGGCTTAGCTTCTGCCTTTCAGTCCCTTAAATCAGTGATTTTCAAGTATGCTTTCACACAAGAATCATCTGGGATGTTTAGAGAAAGTACTGAGGCCTGGGACCTACCCCAGAGATTCTGATTGAACCAATCTAGCCTAGAATTTTGGAAATCATTTCTGGAAAAGAATGTACTTTCTTTCCATTTGATGTCTGAACAAACATTTTTGTTTTTAATTTCACTTTTGTGTAAGTTTGTTTTGCTCATGGGGCTACCATGCCAGTTATAATTTGCATAATCATCTGTATATGTATATGCATATCATGATGTGAACCATCCAATTTCTTTAGAGAATACAACATGGAAACCCTGAAGGTATTTGACATTTAATCATTTGAACCCCCATGTAAGATTTCTATGTAAATATCAGTATTGCACTGGAGTTATACATAAAAAAATCTTAGCCTAAACAGCAATGATTGTTTTGAATGATGTTATGAAAACTAATGAAGCGACTTTCTGTAAATGCCAGGAAAAATAAAGCAGCCAGGGACGCCAATTGCTATGAATCTGAGTCCAGTTCAAAGTGGATGGAAGGTCTGATGAATAATTGTTGAGTAATCTACTTCTTCTCCAAGTGACCACACATCCAATCTGTCATGAAACAAAGACGGTTTGCAGTGATACAGCAGTAAATCAAAACCGGTAACCTTTGGTGTAAACCATCAAATAGCATAACAATTGCCACCAACATTGTTAGGTAACACTGGCCATTTCACTAACATAAAACTTAGATGTCAATCCAACACTTGAAATCTGAAAGTACATTATTTTTATTAAATGTTACTATTTTTTTACATCATAGTTTCTCTTTTGTTTCTGATATTATAATCTAAATGATAGCCTATTTTCATTAGACATGTGGAAAAATTAAAGGAAGGCAGAACAAATTATAGTTAGATTTGACAAGATTTGACACTAGATTAATATGTAAAAAGGAAAATTAGGGTTATGAAAATATTGTTACTATGTTTAAAATTATTCAAATACTGTATATTGCAAAGATAGGAGTGGGTAAGAATGCTCAAAATCACAATGGGCCAAATTCAAGTCTCTGGTTCTAAGACATTATTGCAAAACTATTTTCCATATGAAGTTACTCTTGAAGAATATAATATGTAAGTGTAAATAAGCTAAAAACAGAACACATGTATTCTGCCTTCTTTAAATTTTAATTATTAAAAATTTTAATTATTAAAAGACTGGCAAAAATGCAGAGAGAATAATAGAGTGACGAGTTTCCAAGTGCCACGTTTAGACACACAAATGAGGCTGTTTCAAACAGGCCAAAGCTTTCTTGCCTAATGTTCTAGTGGAAGATTGGAAGGAATTGCTTGGCCTGACACCAGTTAACTTTTCCCTTTGTCTCTGACTTTAGGGTTAGGAGGTATCCAAGACAGTTTGCTACCAGAATTTCAATTTTCTGTCGTAATTCCTACATGGAAAGACTTGTTGTTTCTGTGGTTCTACTTGCTCATTCTCTCTTTCTCTTTTTTTTTTTTTTTTTTTTTTGACATGCAGAGTTAGACAGTGAGAGAGAGAGAGAGACAGAGACAGAGACAGAGAGAAAGGTCTTCCTTTTTTCCGCTGGTTCACCCCCCAAATGGCCGCTACAGCCAGCGTGCTGCGCCGATCCAAAGCCAGGAGCCAGGTGCCTCCTCCTGGTCTCCCATGCGGGTGCAGGGCCCAAGGACTTGGGCCATCCTCCACTGCTTTCCCGGGCCACAGCAGTGAGCTGGACTGGAAGAGGAGCAACCGGGACAGATTCCGGCACCCCAACTGGGACTAGAACCCAGGGTGCCGGCGCTGCAGGCAGAGGATTACCCTAGTGAGCAGTGGTGCTGGCCCACTCATTCCCTTTTATTTGCATATTCAACTATTCCTTTGCAATGATCTATAGAACAGCAATAATTATAATACAGAGAGCATGAGCACTGTATTTCATTTATCTTTTTTTTTAAAGATTTTATTTATTTATTCGAAAGTCAGAGTTGCACAGAGAGAGGAGAGGCAGAGAGAGAGTCTTCCATCCAGTGATTCACTCCCCACTTGGCCTCAACGGCCAGAGCTGCACTGATCCAAAGCCAGGATGGGATCCAGGAGCTTCTTCCGGGTCTCCTACGTGGGTGCAGGGGCCCAAGGACTTGGGCCATCATCTACTGATTTCCCAGGCCATAGCAGAGAGCTAGATCGGAAGAGGAGCAGCCTAGAACCAGCGCACATATGGGATGCAAACACTTCAGGCTAGGGCGTTAACCCGCTGTGCCACAGCAATGGACCCTGCATTTCATTTATCAATAACTCTAAGAAACTTGCTTTATATCACGTCACTATGAGTAGACAATTGGAAGACTTGGTAAGTTTTGTTGCAAGTGTCAATTGTCATTCATGATGGATAAAATCAGAATGGCTCCTAGGCATATGTGACTTTTCAACAACACTGAGATCAACCTTAAATGGCTCTGCATTATTTCTGTTACCTGGCTGTGCAGATAAATTGTCATGTCTCCTACCGTAGAGAGTCTCTCCTGTAGAGTACCCTGGGTTTCCTTCATCAACAATCAGGGAGAATCAGATGGTCTAAGATCAGAGAGTGTACGCTAATGGCTTTGGAGAGCACCACAGGAGATGGCTCGGAGGGCTTCTCTGAAATGCTGTGTATTCCTAGGGATTAGATATGCAGACCCGGGCTTGAAACACTGATCTAGGGGATTTGGGGAGGTTTAGCCAGGTTTATCATTTGTCTCATATCAGGCACGATAGAATGGTGGAGGCAGTACATAGCGTTACATGAACTCATCCGCTTGGGAGAAGCTGTATGGTTGTGACAACTCAAATTGAAATGGTTGCTAATAGTTTTGTGATGTTTGCACTTTTGAAGGCAGGGCAGGCTTGCTGCTGCCTTTCAGGAAAGAGACTCAGGACCCACTGCGGTGGGGTGGGTCCAGATGCTCATAGAAAGGTGAGACTTTGTTTCCCAGCCTTCAAATATATAAAATTAATCAAGCTGTGTTTTGCTCTGATCTGAACATTACACAGTGAATGCAAGCGCTGAAATCACACAGCAGCCCATACTATGTTTAATTTTTGTGTCAGTTAAAAATTTAAATAAAATATTTTCAAATGAAGGTATTATTTGGGGGCTGGGGTCTGAAGAGAAACTTTTAAACCTATGCATTTATGGCCGGTTTTAGACACACTGAGAAGGTAGGAAGGGACTCTTTTGAGTCCCTTCCTGAGCTTCTCACGTTCATCAGCACAAAACAGCCTCAAGAGCACAGATGGAGTCTGGCTCGCCTTTTCACAAAACCGTGGAAGCTGCTCTCTGCTTTCAATTGAGTATCAGAGATTTTAATCTGTTCAAATGGGAAAGATAGGAACAATGGGTAATAATGTAGCATAAACACTCTTTTTTTTTAAATTGACAACAGGCCACCAGCTAATGGACTGCTACAGTCTACTGGTCTACAAGTCTACTGAGTAGTCTGTTAGTCTGCTCCCCTCTCTAGTTTGAAAAGGAAATACACACAAAACTATTCCATAGCAAAGGAGTGAAGTCTTTGTATTTGCTATTTTATCTTAGATAGTAATTAATTATTTTTATTTGAAAGGCAGAGAGAGAGAGAGAGAGAGAAAGAAATCTTTCAGCCACTGGATCACTCACCAAATGCTTGCAGCAGCTGAGGCTTGGCCAAGCTGAAGCCAGGAGCATGGAACTCATTGTAGGTCTCTCATGTGGGTGGCAGGGACCCAAGTACTTGAGCCATGGCATGCTGCCTTCCAGGAGCACGGTAGTAAGAAGCTGGAATTGGAAGCAGTGCCAGGACTCAAACCAGACACTCCAATATGATATGAGAGCATCCTAAGCAGTACTTTAACTGCTGTGCTAGACACCCACCCTCTGGGTATTTTGAAATAAAAATGCATCACAGTATGTTTTTCAAGTGCTTGAATTCTGCCTCACATGAAGCAACCTGAAGTATTATAAATTAGGATATGCTACAAATTTGGATACAAAGTGATCCATGAGTGGTCAATCCTCACCAGGCCTCTCATTTCATTAACCTAGAAAATTGTTCCCCACAATTTAATCAACTGAAGTTTCTGGACCCTTCTCGCAGCATTTGATGGATTTTTACTGTATTGCTAAACTGTGTTTCAAAACTAAACACTGAAACATAGTGCACAACATTCTCCTCCAAATATACTGGGAAAGAACAATTGTAAGGAGTCTTAGATTCAGTCATGATTCAGATGGGAAGGCTTGGGATACAGCAGTGTGTAACTTAGCCGAACTGTCTCTGAAACATTGCTTCCCAAAGACAGGTGTCAGGGGTGAAGGCTGGAGGAACTGGGGCTGAGTGTGAGAACCTGAATTTTTCTAATGGAAGGGAATTTTCTTCTTGAAAATTTATTTGTCTTTTCCAGATTAAATCATCTTGTTGCAGATAAGTTTCTCATAGATGTTCCGCCTCCACTTTTTCCTTCTCTTCTGATCAGAAGGTACATGGGCACCAAGAGCGTCGGAAAGTTCATGGGCTCAGAGGAAGCATAGGCTGACCGCATGCTGAATGGAGAGTTCTCTGGATCTCTGAGAAACTTTAGCCTTCGTGGTCTTTACTCTGTAGTAATGGATTCTGCTTGTGTTTGGGGCAAATCCGCAGGTGTGGTCTCTGTTGTCTATGATCTACATTTAAATCTCTGATAGTAATGCCTACCTTCTCTGTTCCCACCTCAAGACTACTCCAATCTATATATTCTCTCAACATTTCAAAAATTCTCTTGGAAATGAATTTCTAGAGGTTTCTCTAACTTGGAATTCAAGAACAAAAACTCATTCATGACCTCTCCTTGCCAGAGCATAGGTAATTCGTGTTTCTATTCAGCAGCACCTGTCTTATGACAATGCAGATCATTGATTGCCAATCAGTAAGGGAGCCATAATTCCTGCCTGCCCTCAGATCTCTGTGCTCTCCCTACCCCAACGTGCTAGATGAGGGGATAGAACTGAAGCCATCTCAAATGGAACACATTCAGGGTGGGTGTTGTGGTACAGGCAGTTAAACCAGTGCTTGGAACATCCACATCCCATCACAGGGTCCTGCTACTGTGTGCTTCTGCTCCAGCTTCCTGTTTCTCTACCTGAAAAGCAGCAGATGTTTGAGCCCAAGTGTTTGAGTTCCTGATACCCATGTGGAAGACCTTGATGGAGTTCCTAGCTCCCGGCTTTGGCCTGGCCCATCCCTAACTCTTGTGGTATTATGGGCACTTGGGGAGTGAACCATAAAACATAGAACATCTCTCTCTCTCTCTCAAATAAATAAATAAATCTTTTTAAGGGGTGGGGCAATACATTCAGCTGATACCCTCTCTTCTCTCATCTCTCTCCTGGCTAAAACCCCACACTCTTTTTGACAAAAAAAAAAAAATTCCCATAGAAAGATCATAATGTGCATCCTTTTCCCTCCAGGACTTGTTGTAAATCTCTGTGTTTCTACAATTCTATTTAAAGGGAAGTTTGGGGCATTTAGTAAATTATTTTCTTTCTCAGGTTCCAGGATGTAAGAAAGCCTATGTTCTCATGGCCAGCTCCACTTGCCTTGTCTGGGGTTTATTTTGAAACTGGAGGTGAACATTCTGTTTGTTTGTGGCTTGTTCTGCTTATACCCTGAAGGAATGGCCACTTCACTCTTAAGGAATAAAGGGCTGGGCACAGCAAGAATTACCAGAATGTAAAGGCTCAGTGCTTTGGTCTCTGTCACCCACATGTAAGACTCCGGCTGAGCTCCTCAACCTGGCGCACACTCAGCTGCTGTGGGCGATTTGGGAGTGAAGCAGCAATGGGAGATCTGTATCTGTCTAGCTTTGTCTCTGTCTTTAAGGTAAATAAAAATAAGTGAATTAAAAATTTAAAAGAATTATTAGGAGGGAAAAGCCTATCAGATGATATTTTAAATATTATTTTATAATATGAGTAACAGCTTGCAGTGACTCCTAAATAAAAACACGTTTTATTTTTCTCTAGCGACCAGCACGATAGGCAGTTTACAAGAAATTAAGCATATTTGGTGACAGAATGGATTCATCCTATGAAACCAGTGAAAGAATGCAGACTTCCTGTTCTTTCAGTCTAGTTGAAGCGAGGGGCCTAAGAATAGATTGTTAATCTGTCAGCAGGTATAACATAATAAGTTATGGCATTAACTTTATATGTTGGTCAAATTAATTTGCTGACATTACTCCTACTCCTCAAGATGTCTCTCTGGGGTGCAAATGCCTGGATTTAGTGAAAGACAGCTGAGAGCAGTAAGAAGAGTGACTCACCAGGAATAACTCTTCTAATCAGCTTCAAGCTGAGACTGACTTCCAGGAAGCCATCTTTAACATCATGAAAGTTCCCACTTAGAGTCAACATCAATTGTGGGTAAAAACAGAAACTTGCTCTGAAACAGCAAAAAAAAAAAAAAAAAAAAAAAAAAAAAAGTTTTTTTCTTTCCTTTCTTAATCCATTTCCCTTTAAAAGAGCTTTCTAGTTCTAGAAGAATCAACAATGTGCTCTGATTGCTTCAGAAGATTTCATCTGTGTAACAAAATTAAGGGTCTTTAAGGGAAGTAGTCATATCATAGACATATTGTGTACCTCTGAGAATGCCTGACCAATACAAGGATGTTCTAAATAAAATGAAATATTTTACCCAGTAGGGTGCTCTTCTATGATTTCCTGGTAGACAAAGACTACAGATAGTGAATGCTATGCATTATGAGGGAGGGAGCACATCCATTTCACTATAGTGGAGAAAGAGAAGCAGTAGAAGCCAAATGTTGTGATGCACATGATAGAAGCAAGTAAGGTCTATGCTTCCATATTTCCACCCACCTGGAAGATTAATGGACCCCTGTAGTACAAAAGAAATAAATAAAATGCTTTTTGGCTTTGGTCTTAGCTCTCTTCAAATTGCTTAGGATCCCACAGTGTATCATACATAAGTCTGATGGTCTTCTTCCTGCCTGCCTTGTGTTCTCTTCGCTCTGTAGCAGGCCCTAACAATGGCTGGCTGCAGACTGCACCACTGCTGTGACATCATCTGTCATGTCTGATGTAGGTGCTGTGGCTGCTCATGGCCATCTCTCCTGCCGTGAATGTGCTTCTGATGTCCAGACCACTCAGCTTCTCTGGGTCCTCTTACTGAAGCGTGGCTGCTCCCATTCATACTGTGCTCTGCTACTTGGTTCATGGAGGAGCACGCTCTCTCCTCACAAGGTCTTATAAAACTGTTAGTGTCACAGCCAGAGCCCTTGGGATCTAACCACAAGTTTCAGGGGATAAAGAAAAGGCCAAAAAGCGATCTGGATGTACACAGACTAAACTGTTTTATTATTTATCACTGAGTAACAAATGATCCCAAAGCTTAGCAGCTTAAAATGATAAGAATTTACGACCTACTAGTGTTTGTCAGTCAAGATTCTAGCCATTGTTTAGCTGGATCCTATGGCTCTTGGTCCTTCCTGAGGCTACAATCAAGGAACCAGCAATGGCTGCAGTCATCTCAAGGCTGTACACTCACTCACATAGCTATTAGCAGGGCCCGGGTCTCCTACTGACCAGACACCAGTTCTTTGCCACATTGGACTGTCAGAAGGTGGCTCATAAGGTGGCAACTGACTTCTCTCAGGAAAAGTGAGCAAGAGTGGGTGAGAATAAACAGGAAAAAGCACAGGTTTTATTTTGTTGCTGTTGTTTTTGGGGTAAAATACTCTCTGAAATGACATCTCATCACATTAACCATATTCCATTCGTTAGAAGCAAGCTAGGGACTGGTGGTGTAGTACAGTGAGTTAAGCTACCACATGGGACGCCAGCATCCCATATGTAGTGCTAGTTTGTATCCTGTCTGGTCCAATTCTAATCCAGCCCCTTGTTAATGTGCTGGGGAAAGCAGTAGAAGATGGCCGAAGTGCTTAAGCTCCTGCCACCCAAGTTGGGGGAGACATGGTTGGAGTTCCTGGCTCCTGGTTTTATCCTGGCCCTACCCCAGCTTTTGAGGCCATTTGGGGAGTAAAGCAGCAAATAGAAGATTCTCTCTCTGTCTCTCCCTTTCAAATAAATAAGTAAAAAAATTTTTTAAAAAAGAAGCAAGCCAGGAGGTCCACATGCAAGGGCAAAGAATTACACAAGGGCATGAACACGAGGAAGGAGAGAATGAGCGATCATGGGAGTCATTTCAGAGGCTACCCACCACAACTTGGAAATTTCTGTTCTTTTGAAATGATGGAACTCTTTTAAGATCTTAAGTTCCTATGCAGCTACTGGGTAGACTCAGGTCTGAATTTGTATAGCTACTCATTTTCAAGCATTTGTTTTACACGTTTCTTCATAATAGGAATCTGGCATCAATGTGGCAGATGCATTTAAGAAGGTTTATAGCTGGCGAAATAAATCCAGGGACTATTGTAATAGTTTTGACAGGAAGTAATAAAAACATGAGGCAAGCTGTGGGGAGGGAACCAGAATAGAGAAGATAGATGCAAAAGAGACAGAAAAGCAAGCATCAAACATACTTGGTAAGAGACTGGATATGGAACAAAATGACAAGGGGATACCAATAACTTGGATTCCCTGGTGTCTCCAGAGTGTTGTGCCATTTATGAAAAATGGGAAATTTTGGAAGGAAATCCAGGTTTAGGGGAAAATGATTAAACTTGATGTTAAATTGATGTTTTATTTAAATTATGAGTAAGCAAATACAACCTGCCTGGTTTTGTGCTGGTTGGCCTCAGACATGCAAAGACATAGAAATGAGTCTCATGAACTTGAGGATTTTATAATGTCTAGGAAGCTGAGGGAATGACTGAAGCTAAGGACAGTAGTCAGGACACACGTTTTAGATTTATTTGTCATCATTATAGAAACTTTGAGAGAAGATAGAGTCAATGGGAAAGCTCAAAGTTGGGAGACGAGAGAAAGAAGAGTCTTCAGATAATACCCGAGATTCAAAATCACTTTGTAATTTACAACATACTCTAATGTGTGTTACTGCTTTAAACATTCGGTAAAGCAAGGGTCAGCATTTGGCCTAGCAGTGGCCTAGCAGTTAAGACACTGATAAAGCTGCCCTTGTCACATGTTGGAGTGCCTAGGCTCGAGTCCTGGCTCCAGCTCATGATCCCAGTTTTCTGTTGATCCTGGGAAGCAGCAGTGATAGCTCAAGTAATTGGGTCTCTTCCACCCATGTGGGATACCTAGATTGAATTCCCACCCCTGGCTTCTGCTTGGCTCAGTACCTGCTGTTGTGGGCATTTGGGGGCGTGAACCATGGATGGGTTGGCGAGTGTACTCTCTCTCTTTCTCTCTCTGTTTTTTAAAAAACTTAAAAAAAGTTTTATTTAGTAAATCAGATCCAGTTATCTTCTTTTTTCCACCAAGAAACCTCTTATTTAATGACTACAAATTTCATAAGTACAACTTTAGGAATATAATTATTCTTCCTACCATACCCGCCCTCCCCACCCGCACTACCACCCCATCTCCTCCTCCCTCTCCCCTTCCCAGTCCCATTCTCCACTAAGATTCATTTTCAATTAACTTTATACACAGAAGACTGACTCAAAGATTTCAACAATTTGCACACACACACACACACAAAAACTATTTGAGAACAAGTTTTATAGTTAATTCTTATAATACAACTCATTCAGGACAAAGGTCCTGCATAGGAAGGAAGTGCACAGTGACTCCTGTTGTTAATTTAACAATTAACACTCTTATGTATGACGTCAGACAGTTATCTTCATGTTATGCCTGAGTAGAGAAAGTCTGGGCCAGAGAATGAGGAGTGGCCTGCTTCGGGTCACACAGTCTGTATGTAAGACAACTGGGATTTGACTGCAGATCTTTTGGGAATCCTGCCCAAAGTTTTTTTCCACTTGCCTGGAGCCACCACTTAAAATGTGTGCAATAAAAAGAAAGAAAGATAAAGGAAGAATTTTGTAAAATATGGTGTTGTGAAAAACCAGAGTGCGGTTTTTTAAAGGAGGATATTAATAGTCACAAACATTGCATAAAATTTGCAGAGAATTACATGAAAAAAAGAGACCATTGATGAAAATAAGGATTCTATACTTGAGAAGTGAAAAGTATAACATCTTTTACACATGCTGGAAGGAGCAGATTGCAAGTACACAGTGCAAGCTGTGAGGTCACCCTGATTCTTAGGGGAAGCGAACGCTTCCAAAATAGTCATCAGCGCTCTGAGTGGTTAAGCAAAGGTTATGAGCAGCACATTTAAGGAGAGACTATAGGATTAGATGTTTTACATCAGAACAGGAAAAATATCAATTACAAGCCACATCAAGGGAAAAGTGTGCTCCACCAATTTTACCACTCAGAGGTTGAAACACACATTCTTCTTTTTGGTAAAGAGCCAGAGTTTCTTTTGAACATGTAATTTTTCATATGTCTTAAATCTTACATAATTCAAGATTCTTAATATTTTATTGACAAAGAAGGCATTCATTCATTTCTTTATTCATGGTATCAATATTTATTAGAAATTAAAGTTATATTATACCATAATAAAATAAAATGGAGTCCATTGGCCTTTCTAACAATGAGCTAATTAGAGATATCACATTGGAAACTACATGGCAGCTTTTTCTCCTTTGGGGTATGAAGAAAGTTTCATGTAGAGCATACTGTCTATGCTATGAGAGCCAAGTATGCAAGAAGAGTTCATAAACTAATTTTGTTAATTAAGTATGTCCTGAGTTTGAAGCAGTTGTCCAATTCTGGGATTCTTAGAGCATCAAGGTAGGAGAGAAGTCTTTATCCTCCTTCTACCTGCCCCCCTCTCCCACACAAACCCAACTCCCAGCCTAGAGCCGCTGCTGGAATAAAAGGTCTTCATCTACTGATTCCTACATGGTTTTTAATTCCTCAGGCTATTCAGAGGAAAACATAAGTATCCTTATTTTTCATTAGAACTATTTCATTTATTTGAAAAGCAGAGAAGAAAGGGAAAGAGAAAAAGAGAGATACAGATCTTCCATCTGTTTGTACACTCCCCAAATCACTGCAATGGCTGGGGTTGGGCTGGGCCAAAGCTAGGAGCCTGGAACACCATCTGCATCTCTCCATGTCTCAGGACCCCAGGTACTTCCTTTCCCAGGCACATTAGCCTGGAACTGGATTGGAAGTGGGGTAATTGGGACTCAGACTCATCCATGCTCTGATATGGGATGCCAGCAATGCACAGAGCAGTTTAACCTGCTGTGCCACAATACCAGCCCCAGCATCCTTACTTTTGAAATGATAACAAAAGTTCTCTATTTAAACATCCCAAGTTCTGAACCATTTGTAACTTTATTTCAGAGATCATTGACATAATTAGTTAATGTATGTGAAAAACAAAACCAAAGTCCAGTCTGCAAGTACAGACAGCTGCTCTTTCCAGCAGGCCATTTGGCATCTGCACTGTAAGATAGCAAAAGTGTTAGGCCAGAAGCCTCTGTGTCTAGTCAGACATTTAGCAAACAAAGGGGCTATGAATAGGAGAGTGCTGCCACTAGCACAGCCAGCACCACGTGGCCACTCCACCTGCCTGCGGGGACACTAAAGGAGACAGAAGCAGAAAGGCTTCACCTGAAAGCAAATCTGCAGTTTCCTCGCTGTCGAAAGATTACAGTCCTCATGGGAAGAGGAGAGAAACACCTTCTAAACAAATCAGAACAGTAAGCAAAAAATGAAACTAACCAACCAACCAACCAAAAACCCCCACAAATCGTTAAAGAAAAGCAGCAACTCTGGGGTAGACATTTGGGGTAGGGATGAAAACACACTTGCCATGCCTGCATCCTGTATTAGAGCGCTTCTTGCTAGTGCACACCTTGAGTGACAGCAGGTAGTGGCTCAAGTATTTGGTTCTTTGCCAGCCACATAGGAGACCTGAGTGGAGTTCCAGCTGTGGCTTAGGCCTGACCCAGCCCCAGGTGTTGCAGGGATTTGGATGGTGAACCAGTGGATGGGAGAATGGAAAAGTTTCTCTCTCTCTCTCTCTCTCTCTCTCTCTCTCCCTTTTAAATAATAAAATAAAATCTTTGCAACTTCAGAATATCAATAAGTAGCAGGATCAGATAAAATAGTCAGAGGACAGTGTTTGGAACAGCTTATTTGTAACTCCCTATTCTACTTCTTTACTCTTCTCGCTGCTTTCTCTCCTGCCCCTTCATCTTCCCTCTTCCCTCCTCAATTCTTTTCTCCTTCCCTCCTTCCTTCCTGTGAAAGTTCTCCCATCCTCCAGGGTCTAATCCCCACAGGCAATGTATCTGGGGTTGGACCCTGCCAGGTGGTGGGTTGGGTGAGAGGCACACCGGTGGAAAGAGCTGAACTGCGGATGCTTGAGAGCCCAAGAGGCCTTCTGAGCCGGGAGTCTGGACCCAGTCCTTGCAACCAGCATGGAGAGAGTTGGTAGCTTCTCTGTTCTGTCTGAGCTCTTTGACAGCAAAGCTTAACAAATGGTAAATGAAAAATTTTCTGGAAAATCATAAATATAAATAAAATTATTGTAGGATTTATATATTATGGAATCTATCAAGGTGGAATATTTCATTTTTTTGTGTGTATTGTAACTGAAGATTGTTAGTATAAGGAGTAATCTTTGAAAAACCACTTTTTTCACTGAAATTATATAGAATATGGAAATGATAGAAAGTGTTAACATAAAAATTGATCATGAATATTTTGTAGGAAATAATTCCAAATGTCAAAAGTATTTTTAGTACAGAGTTTTTAGTATAGCAAAAATGTGTTACAGAAATGTGTAAAAATGGAGCTGTGGATTCATAAATCATGATGTATACATACAAGGGAATCTTGTGCAGCTACTGAAATGTTTCTTTGCAAAGTTTTAATGATAAATGGTGGTTGACTAAGAAAAGTGTCATATGCATTATACAGTCAACTAAAAATGTATTTAATCTATATGTATTGATATGGACCTGTCTTCAAAACAGATGATAGTAACAAATAGGATTTTCATAGTCACAAACTTTGTGCAAAATATAAAATTTTAATTTTTATTACTTGCTTTAATAGCTGGTTCTTCTTTCCCATTATCCCTAAAGGAGGAAGTCATAGTGTAGTCATTTCTAGGTGATTTTGCAATCATTTCAAGGTTTAGACTCAAGCAAATCAGGGCACTGGATGCTGGAACTCTGTCATGGCTGCCCGTAAAAACCCAGATGCCTGCACTATCGTGCTTGCCACGAAGCACATGTCCATTATGTCATGTCATGTGCTCACCTCTATTTATGTCCATACCTCACTTAGGGGTCATCAGTTTGGCAAATAAGTTACACACCAGCTCCAGTTTCAGAGGACCTGATATGTAATCAGTTGTTATGTTTTATTTTCCAGGGTTTCTTACATATAATGGCTAGAATCACTTTGGTATTGCAACCAAAACTGGCTCCAGCACCCTCCATTAGGTTGACCCTATTTGTCTCCAGTTTCCGATTACTCAGTGTAGTGGCCCTGTGAAATTTAAGGATTGACTTTAAAGATCAACTTTGATTATTCAACTGACTGCAAAAAGGAGACTTCATTGGTTAGGTTTCCCTTTCTAGATATGCAGTTTCACTCCCTGTGAAATTGCAAATCTCTCTCACAATTACATTTGCCAAATGAGACAATGCCTCCATTTAGAAATCATTACGTGTCCATTAAGCACCATGTGCAAGATAACCAAGAAAAAACTGATCATGCCTCATGTGTGTGGAGTGCTTAGATTTTATATCACACATCTGTTTATTTTCTTGGCCCCTAAAAATAAGTTTGTGAGATGAACTAGGAAGAGACTGAAGGTCAGAATCAAACCACTTGCCCTAAGTCAAACCACTACTAGCCAGGACTCCAACTGACACTCTGACACGGGATAGGGGTATCAATACCTGCCCTCAATAGTTTATAGATTTTTTTAAGATTAATTATTTATTATTTATTTATTTTATTATTTTATTTTATTTATTTTTTATTTTATTATTTTATTATTTATTTATTTATTTATTTTATTTATTTTTTATTTTATTATTTTATTATTTATTTATTTTAATTATTTATTTGGAAGGCAGGTTTACAGACAGAGAAAAGGAAAGACAGAAAGCGAGTAAGATCTTCCATCTGCTGGTTTATTCCCCAAATGCATGCAACTGCTGAGACTGGACAAGGCTGAAGCTGGGATCCAGGAGCTTCATCCGGGTATCCCCAGATACCATCTTCTACTGCTGGGGCCATCTTCTACTGCTTTCCTTGCCACGTTAGCAGAGATCTGGATTGGAAGTGAAGCAGCCAGGACTTGAACTGGTGCCCATATGGGATGCCAGCATTGCAGGCAAAGCTTAACCTGCTGCACCACAGCACTGGCCCCAAGGTTGTATTTTTTTTTAAGATTTATTTATTTAATTTGAGAGTCAGATTTACAGATACACACACACTGAGAGAGAGAGAGAGAGAGAGAGAGAGAGAGAGAGAGATCATCCATCCTCTGGTTCACTCCCCAGGTGGCCCAATGGCCAGAACCAGGCCAGGTTGAAGCCAGGAGCCAAGAGCATCATCTGGGTCTCTCACATGGGTTATAAGGGCCCAAGCACCTGAGCCATCCTCTGCTGCTTTTCCCAGGTCACTGGCAGGAAGCTGGATCAGAAGTGGAGCATCAAAGACTCAAACTGGCATCCACATGGGATGCTGGCATCGCAGGCTGGGGCTTCACCCACTGCACAACAATGCTGGCCCAGTTTGTATTTTTAATATGGACTATGGTGGCTGAGGATAATTCAGTAAGCATGATTAGATTTACATAAAGACTACAGACTTTCTGAAATCACAAATGAAAAGTGGATGGAGGAAAGGGAGGTACAGGGAATATGACTGTGTTACAATGCATGCACCAAAAGACAGAAACAGCCCACTCATCTGGCCCAGTTATCTGTAGAAGCCCAATATCCCATGTCAGCAAAGGAAAAGAACAAAAGGATGAACACAAGGAATGCCCACGACTTTCACAGTAGTAAGGAATGCAGGTAAACACTGCTAAACAATTTTAACTGTGTCTGTCAGCCTGAACTAAGAAAGACTATTTATCTGCTTAGAGCAACATCCTGCTTCTCTTGTTTGGGTCCGAATGGACGTGCAGCCTGTTCCCATGTGTTTGGCTTGGGAAAGTGCCCTTGGATTGGTAGCTGTGAAGCTTAGCTAGCACAATGTCATAGTTACCCCAAAGTCGTGGGTTTCATTAACACCTTGTTGATTCAATTATACATTGTCTTGTTCCAAAACTGGTTTGAAGTGACAGCCGTCCAAATCAGTTGACTCAAACCAGTGTTTCTTTTGACCAGAAAAGCTATAGCATAGAGGTACTTGCTGTGTCACTAGGGTTTGAACAAGATGTTCCTGTAATTACTGTTAATTCTACCCAACCTAATTTTAATCTCACACTAAATTGGGTTCTTTCTCTGATGTTCCAGAAGAAAATGTTAATTATGGCAGAGTTCCAAAATGGTGAAAAATGAATTCCCTGTCTTCATTAGATGGAAGTGAGGACTGCTGTACCTACTTTCTAGCTTTTTCTGTGGACTTAGACAATCCACTTATATTCTCAGTGCTTCTGTTTCCAAATTTGAACATGAGATGATAATAGGATCTGTCTCAATAAATGTTATATCCAGTGAGATAGTACTTATCAAATGCTTAGCATACAATAAATGCTTGCTGGTACTGGCTATTATTACTATCTGTTTCATACTGTCCTGGGTCTTAGAGATACCGAAATGATTAAAATACAGTCTGCCTAAAGGAGCTGCTCATATGGTCTGGATGTTATTGATGAGGAAAGTGCTGTCATGGAAGAATAAAAAATGAGCTATGACAGTCCTGGGGTAGGAGATGCTAACAGGCCTGCGGTAGCTGTGCAATGTGTCTAGTAGTTTGGATATGTGAACTATGCCTTGCAACTTGGGAGCAATTTTACATGAGTCCAGTAAATGGAGTGCGACAGAATCCTAGGTCATTTATCTCTCTTATTTGTTGCTAGTACACTAGTCCAAATGGCCATCATTGTTACTCCATTATTTTATTAGCCTTTTTACTAGTCTCTCTACTTTTACTTTTGTACCTTTCCAATCAATTCCCTACACTGCAGCCAAAGGAAGCATTTAAGTCCATGAGTCTGTTCATAGTACCCTATTGTCAATACTCCAATAATTCTTTCACCACACTTGGTAGAAAATGCCTTGCACTATAATGTCTTGTAGAATACAATCCTTCATTGCCTCTCCAATCTAATTTTCTGTGACTTTCATTCTCTGTTGCTGGCGTCAGCTACACTGAGCTCCTTAATAAATAAGACAAACCTGCCTTGAGTTCAGGATACTTGTTTTTACCTGGCACAGTTTTCCAACCAGTACTCATGTGGCTGTCTCCCTCAGTTTATTCAGGTTTCTGCTCAAAGCCAGCATCTTTCAATGGTGAAATAGCCCTCTTAATAATGTATCTTTCTTCGGTTGTGATTGTTGTTAAAAGTCCAGAAAGCTTCTGGCATGAGATGAGGCTTGAGTTGGAGTCTGAAGGATGAGTTGGCAGGTAAGGAAGAGGGAGAACAGGAGAGAATCCCAGGTCACAGGAGCAGTATATGAAAGGCTCAGCATCAGGACACACATTTCCATCTTGGAGAAAGGCAGGTGGTCCAATCAGAGCTAAGGGAACTGTGTTGATGACTAAGGATGGAGGGGAAGACCGGATGATCTGGCACACACACATCTGGATGCCCACAGGTCCTGCTAGTCTCATTCTTACCTGCCAGTGCCATGCCCTTCATTGCAAGGTACTAGTCTCAGATTTCATGGCTTATAATAGTTTTTCTCAACTTTTTTTTTCATTTTTTACCATTCTTCTGAGTCTACTTAAACATTTTTTCCTAATACTACTCCCTATAAAATTTTAACGCTGTGAATATATTGTATATGTTCATGTATTATATATGTACTATAAACATACAAATAAGCCTTTTCAGCTCTTTCTAAGAGCCAGTTTTCACCCACATTGAGAATGCATGTCTTAAAATCTCTCTTTCCTTCCCAATTACTCTTAGACATGCTGTTTTCCAGGATCAACCTAATACCCCAGAAAATCATATATGTGAAAGAAACAAGCCATTCTTGCATGATGGTAATTAAACCACATAAATCAGGGTGCAATTACCCTTTAGCTGCCATGAAAAGTTAATAGGACCTTACTAATTCCACCATTTGCCTCATATGAGGACCTAATTCTATATCAATGCCTCCTCAGTGGTATTTGGGAATCAGTAATGTTCTAACAGATGTCAGATCACAGACTTGTAGAGTTCTGCTTTCAGTAACAATTCATTTATTTGGAGTTTTACTTATCCTCAAATTCATCCAGCCCTACCCAGGGCAGCACTGAAGATACCAGGGCTAGAAGGGAGGCAAAAGGCCTGGAGCGGCTGGTCTCTGTGCTACACAGTCCCACCATCAAAGCTGTGGTTTTTTGGGACATGTGTTTTTTGAGGAAAAACAATAGTTTCTTCTACAAAACTTACTTACACTTGGTGCACACATAATTCTATTATGATTGGCAATCTAGACTCATGATTGATTTGTGGTAGCAAAACAGGAGAGGAAAGGGCTGACACAGGCAAGCACATGACAGTGGAAAAACGGGAGCTGATGGCACTGCGATCACAAGTGAAATGCAGAAATGCAGTGAAAGTCACTTCTAATAATACAAAAAGCACAAGAGTCCAAGGCCAGCTGCGGAAAATGGTCCCAGGGATACCAATACACGGAGGCTTACTGGTGTTTATAATGGCATTCCTAAATGCTCACCATGCTACCTCCTATTTAAAAATATAGTCAATGCAACATTTATTTCTTGACATAACTAAAATTGTTAGAATAAAGTACATTGCTTAAAGGAATAATGCTTTTTCTAACTAGAAAATTTAGCTATGCATAAAGATTCCTACATAGAGATACAAGGTAATCGAAGCTCCCATGTGACAAAATACAAACTTTGTTCATTCTGAATAATGATATATGGTATGGATCAATCTCAGATGAAAACTTTAAAAATATTTGTTTATATTTTTAGGAAAAAAATATAATTTGAAATGGGTATTGTAGATTCAGCCATTGTTTGCGATGCCTGCATTCTATATTGAAATACCTAGGATCAAGTCCACCTTCATTTCTGATTCAGGTTCTTGTTAATACATCCCTGGAAGACAGCAGCAATGACCCAAGTACTAGGGTCCCTGTTAGCTTCGTGGGAGACATGCATAGAGTTCTCTGTGCTAGTGGTTTCTGCCTGGCCAGTCCCAGCTCTTGTAAGCATTTTGGTGAGTGAAACAGCAAATGGAAGATGGCTTCCTGTCCCCTGCCAGGCCCCCGTGAACCCAGAGGCCGTGGTTTAGTTTCCGCTTCGAGTCAGCTTCTTGAATACACTCCACACTCTGGGTGGAATATAACTCACCTTTACCCAGAGTTAATTATTAGTGGGAACAGTGCTTGGAGTTGGGGCAGGAAGCAGGGCAGGAGAGGAAGAATGAGAAAAGAAGAGAAGATGAAGGGACAGGAGAAAAAAATTATGAGAGGAGAAATTAAAAACAAGTTAAATCCAAATATTTTTCTGATTTTTTTTTCAAGTCTCTTGTTAACTCTGAAGACTTTTTTTTTAAACTACTCTTGGGTTTCTTATTTGATTGGTTGGTTGGGTTGATACTTTTTGTACATTCATTGGTTTATTTTATACCATTTTTAGAATTGTTTCATTTCATTTTATTGCAGGGATGACAGGAAGTGCTCCCTGAGTCCCTGTCTATTGAGAGGCTCTGCACTGTGCTGCACGGGTGTATGTCCCTAACTTTGTCACAGTACTTAGAACTTTTCAGTGTTTGCCTATTTTGCCATATATGTTGTCAACATAAGCCATCAAAAGAGCAGAAACTGCTTTATTTTATGTGTTTGTTTTGCTTTTTATGTCATGAATTTGCCAGAACATAATCTTTTCTATAATGTAGAACCCTGCCCATGAGAACTCTCAGTATGGGGAACATTTAGCTCAGGGGTTAAGACACTGGTTAGGACACCTGCATTCCATATTGGAGTACCTGGGTTTACTTCTCAGCTCTAGCTCCTAACTTTAGCAACTAGCAGAAGTAAACCTGGGAGGCAGCAGGGGATGGCTTCAGTAATTGGATTCCTGCCACCTACATGAGACACGTGGATTGAGTTCCCAGCTCCTGGTGTGGGCCCCAGCCAGGCTCCAGTGATTTGGGGCATTTGTGGAGTTAATCAGTAGACGGAAATGCTCTCTCTGCCACTCTTTTCCACCACTCCAGTCTTTCTGCCTCTCAAGTTAATATATTAAAATTTGAACCAAAAAAAATTTTCAACATACAACATGTCACAACTGAGAGAAAAGCACACAAGTGAGAGTGTGTTCTATATGTTACATTAGGATTTTACTTCTTATGAACATGTGGGTATAATTGTGGCTCAATAAAAGAAAGTTGCAATTATATCTCATTGGTCCTCCCTTTGAAACTCTCCCTGTTTGATGACACATTTGACTAGCCATCTACTGGGTAGTTAATACTCACAAACTGGAGAATTTTTTCTGAGTTAGCAGGACATCTGGGTAAGTGTGAAAACCATAACTTTTGCTGAGTTTCTACCTGTACATTCTCTTTGCTTTGTTCAACAGTGCTTGCTCCCATGTGGTCACACTCATACTTAACTTCTACCAATCCTGAATATCAAGGAAATTTTCTCATAGAAATATTCATGCCTCACAGAAGACCAGAGGCTCAAATCTTGGTCTTTCTCATGTTTCTCCAGCTCATGTATGAGTTTTGGCTTTTAGCATTCTCTCCTGCTATAAGGCTTAATCATACATAATTTTGTTTCTATCTGTAATTTGGGGTCACCGTTAAATTTATTCTCTTCTGCATTCATTTATTTCATGTGGTCAACAAACACTGAAGAGTTGCTGTGGCACCATCAAAAATAAGAGATGAAAAAATATTAGTCCTGCTGTCCAGAAATTTGCTGGGGGAAATAATCATACTTACAGAGCCGCAAGTGCTGTTTATTCAATCCAGTAGTTCCAAGCCCCTACTCTGTCCCAGACACTGTTCAAAATAGGGTTTATGGTTAGATTACCATTCAGAGAGGTGTTTGGGGTGGAGGGGAGTCTTCCAGAAGATGTGATCCTCAAGTTCAATCCTGAATGATGAGGAGATTTTACCAGGAAAGCTGGAGATGGGAGCAGGTAAAGCATGGTCATGGTCAAAACAGAGGAGGCTGCACCTGAAAAGTAGAAGGAAAAATCATCTACTAGGGGCAGTGCAAGCTCAGCTGTGGCCTGGCCCTTAGGGATGCAGGAATTGGGTTTAGGGTATTTTATGGCAGCATTCATCAAATATGTACTTCAAGAAGTTCATGGGAAATGCATATGATGAGCAAACTATGTATCAATTTTTAAAAATTGCATCAAAATAAACTTATCTTGTAATTCTACTTTTCCAAAAACTTTTTTAAAAAAAGATTTATTTGAAAGGCCTAGTGATAGAGAAAGAGGGAGAGACAAAGAGAGATCTTCCATCCTCTGATTCATTCTCCAAATGGCCACAACAGCCAGGGGTAGGCCAGGCCAAAGCCAGAAGCCTGGAACTCCATATAGGTCTCCCACATGGGTGGCAAGTCTCCCACATGGGATCCAAGTACCTGGGCTATGCCCCACTGGCCTCCTGGGCACATTAGCAGGGAGCTGGATAATAAGAGCCAGTTCTCCAATATGAGATGCCAGCATCACAGATGGCAGCTTAATCCACTACACCATGACACCAGCCCCACCACATATGATGCATCTTCATATATGTTGAATGAAAAAAGGAGAAATGATGGCAGAAAGGCAAGCAGGAATGCATCTTGAGAAGCTTCGTAAACCTTGCTAAAGATTGGCCTTGTCTTGACCATTCTGTGGATCCATTGAAAGGAATGTCAGATTGTGTGGAGCTCAGAGTGGGAGCACCTGTGCTGCAAGAACGCCACAGGGAAGGATGAGGTTACTGCTGTAATGCAGATCTTAGGAACCAAAAATGTAATCCTGGACCAAAAGCATCATCCGAATCGCCCAGAAACTTGTTAGAAATGAAGAATCTTAGCCTTATCCAGACTCACCGGGCCAGAATCTGCATTCTAATGATTTCACCCAGTTATTTATGAAATATTGACATGCCCTGATCTATACTTCAAAATGTTAGTGGTTACTGGAATACAAAAAAACAAACAAACAAAAACAAAGTGAAGCTTATCCAAACCCTGTGAATGAACAGGTGAGGAGAGGAAGATAGGTGGGTAGACAGGATGCCTCAATGTGAAGAAAAGGGGCTGGTGGAAGGCCCTAATTGATAACCTATTTTTTAATTGGTTTGTAATCTCTTGGTGAGTAATATGGTTGTTACACAGCTACCCTTTGCTCTAAGAACTTCAGGCAGGAGAATGTTTAGACTTGCATCCCAGAAAGTGTCATGGAGCAAAAAGATGTCTGCTTACAGGGTAGCATTTTTTAGAATTTATTTATACATTTATTTATTTGAGAGACAGAAACAGAAAGGCAAAGAGAGAGAGAAAGGAAGTGAAAGAGAACACTCCCATTAGCTGGTTCACTCCAAAAAGTCTACAGTGGCTACTGCTACTGGCCTAGATGAAGCCAGGCGCTGGGAACTTAATCCAGGTGTCCCACATACATGGCAGGAACCCATTAATTGAGATGTCACCACTTTCTCCCAGAGTTCACATTAGAAGGAAGCTGGAATCAAGATCCAGAGACAGAAATAAAACCCTGGAACTCTGATGTGGGTTGTTTTGTTTTTTTTTTTTTTTTTTTTAACTGGCACTTTAACCGCTAAGCCAAATGCCTGCCCCAGGGCAGTAGTTTGTTTAGATTACACCCACCTCAAAACTTCTCTCTTCTTGGTAACACATTAGAGACTGAAAAAAATACATGGCATTTGTTTTGCTTAGCATATGACAAGCAAATCGGAGGAGGAGAAAGAGAAGGTGACCAAAAAGAGAAAGAAATAGAGACCAACCAAAGCTTCTCCCAAGTCCCAGCTACAACCACCAAGTTTCAGAGCATGTTGGAGAAAACAAACCCCTTTATCTATGAACTTCACAAAAATGCTAAACCTGAGGTAAATTTTCTTAGAAAATTTAAAGGGATTGATAACATTTTCTAATGATTTTTGAATGCCTACTATGGGCCAGTTATTTCTATTCACTGTAAAACTTAGTCATTTATTCCTCCTAATAATCCTGTAAGATAGGAATTCTCTGAACAGTTAAGATGCTTGAGTATCATAAATTTGAAGGCATCGGCCCAAAGTTGATAAGCCAACTCAGATTTTCAACTCAGATTTCAGCTCAAGCTACTCAATCTTTTTCAACCATGTCACATAGTCTTTTAAACTAGGTAAGTGTTGGGGATATTGTTTGGTCTATCTGTAAAGATGCAAGCTGGGATGTTCCACTTCCAATCCAGCTCTCTGCTAACACACTAAGGAAAATAGCAGAAGATGGCTCAAGTACTTGAGGTCCCTGCTACCCATGTGAGAGACCCAGTTGGAGTTTCAGGCCCCAAGCTTTGGTCTGGCCCAGCCCTGGCTGTTGCAGCCTTTTGGAAAGTGAACCATCAGATGTTCTTTCTTTCTTTCTCTCTTGCTCACTCTCTTTCTCTCTCTCCTTCCCTCTCTCCCTTTCTCTTTTTTTCTGTCTTCTCCTTCTCTCTGTAACTCTGCCTTTCAAATAAATCTTTTTAAAAATTTTAAAAATACATAAAATAGTTAAACACAATTGACAACTATAGTCAGAAATTTGGAACCAGACAAAAGCAGAATGATGCCTTAAACAGAGCTAATTTTTATCTACACTGGAAGTTACAAATCCATTGAAATTTTGAGCACATTGTAGCTAAACATTGTGGAAGAATAAAAAAAAATCAACAAACTATCACTCTTCCACCAAGGACCTAGCAATCTAGAATGGGAGATGCAATACGCTTGGTAATAACAATAGTAAGAAACACATTAGGTACCACCTGTGAGGCAGAGATAACATGAGCTAGACAAGTGAGTGCTTCACTTATAATGGACGTGTGACAATTTATCCAAAGACTTATTGGTATTCAATACCCAGTTATTATTCTGTGGTTTAGAAATAACAGTTTGTCTCTTGATAATGTCTGGGGCTGCAGTTGGATGACTCAAAATTTGAGGCCTGGGATCACCTGAAGTCTCATTTGTTTGCATGTCTGGTAATTAATGTTTTCTCTACTCAAAGGGCTGTTGTTCTGGAACAGCTGGGGCTCCTTGGGCATCTCATTCTGTCATCTTCTGGCATCTTCACCTGCTCTCTTAAGCATGGCTTCTGTCCTGAGAGAAATTACCAGGTGGAAGACGTATGGCCTTTTCTAACCTCACCTTACTTAGCAGCCACTTCTGCCATGTTCTGTTTGTTATTATCAATTCTCTAAGATGATGCCTTATTTAAAGAGAAAGGAACTAGTCTCTCCCTTTTGTGGGAGTAATATCAAGGAATTTGGGGGCATGATTAAATTTACTGCCCTGAGAATCCAGGAAAAGCTTTGTGGAAGTTCTACTGTTTGAGTGGGGGTATTGAAAGGCAAATGTAATTTGAATAAAGTGAGGTGAAATCAATGGAAGTAACGAGGAGGCACCTGCATTATAAGCAGGCGAATTGTGCAGAAAGGACATATTAGGCTGAGGCAATGGGAGGACATGAAGGGAAGCTGCAAACAGGTGGGGATCAAGGTGCGGCTGGACCAAAATGCCAAGCTTAAGGGTGTGGATTTGATTCAGCTGGGAGTAGAATGCTATTGCAGTAGTAGTTTCCAACACAGGCTGCCATCGGGATCTTCTGGGGAGCTGTAAGAATCCTGGTGCCTGAGCCCCATCCCCAGGGAGTGTCATTTAGTGGTTCTGGAATGTGACCTCCACGTCAGGACAGTTGAAATCTTCCCAAGTGATTCTATTGTCTGCCAACGTTGAGAACCACTGCACTGAAGGATTTGAGGAAAGGAGCGATATTATCAGAGATCCCTGGCCACTCTTTCTCTGGGAAAGCGGTAGAGGTTTATAGATGTCTTTTTGTTTGTTTGCTTGTTTGTTTTTAAAGCTGAGGTCCTAAAGACCCTCCTGGCAGTTTGAATGGGTGCCCTGGGGCTCAATCTGAATTCATTAAACCACAGACTTCTCCCTTTTGCCATGCAATATTATAATTCTGATGTAATCTGGAAGAAAGTAAAACTACTCATGTGTTGAGTCTCCAGAATCCAGGGCTTTGAAGCAGCAGATTCAGTCACTGGGATCCTGTCAGGTCTTCTTTAATCAATGAACTTTATGCCTCCTCTTGTATCTGCTCATGTCAGCAAGATGGCAAGGGTTTTTAGGACTTGTAATATCCTCAATTGCTTAAAGCCTATCAGAATCCCCACTTCTCCTCATTGTTTGGTCAGGGTTCTCCAGAGAAACATTATGAGGAGTTGGCTTATGTGATCATAGAGACTGCAAAGTCCCCCGATGTTCTATCTACAAGCTGGAGACCAGGAAAGCCAGTGGCATCGTTCAATCTAAGGCCCAGTGCCTGAGAATCTGGTGATGCACGGTCATCTCCCAGAGTCGCTTGGAGACAAGGTTTCAGCACCCCTCACATGTACCGAAAACTGTGGATGTTCAACTTTCACATACAAAATGGTGTAGCATTTGCATATTACCCACTTACAACCTTACATGTATTTTAAATCATCTCTAGATTACTTATACCTAATACAATGTAAATTCTATGTAAATAGTAGTTAGACTTCATTTTCAGGGAATAATGACCAAAAAGTCTGCATGTTCAGTATATGCATTTTAAAAATGTTTTGATCCATGGGTGGGGGGGCATCCATGGCTATGGAGATCTGACTGTATCCCAGTCTGTAGGAGCAGGTGAGAAAATGGCTCTGCAGGCAATGAGGCAGGAAGCGAAAGGGGCAGATTTCTCCCTCCTCCACCTTTTGTTCCATTCAGACCTTCAATGGATTGGACAGTACCCACCCATGTTGAGAGGGCAATTCACTCAGCCCACAGATACAATACTAATGTCATCTAGAAATTCTCGTAGACACGCTGAGAAATAATGTATAATCTGGATACCTCGTGGCTAATCACGTTAGCAGTAAAATTATTTCCACCTGCCTCCCCATTTAGCCCTGCATTCTAAGTACAGACAGTAACTATACTGAAGTAGCTGTACTAGAGAAACCTGGCGTATAAAATGAGTACATCATTAACAGACTGCAGTGGAAACTTTGATACATGGAAATTTAAGGTACTAAATTCAAAAATATTGATGTTTTATTTCATTGCTTATGTATAACAATTCATTTGTGCTTAATACACATTCAACTATGTTATATCTATAACCCAACAATTCTACAAGAGAAGTCTTATTATCCCCATTTCACAAATAAGAAAAATTGAGATTTATAGGTATTTTGAGTTGCCTGATGTCAGAGAGCTAGTAGACAACAGAATGCAATTTGAGTATAGCTTTTCTGATTTAAAATTTTTCTTTTGGGAAAGGTGGAATATAATTTCTCATCATTTTAGCTCAGAAATTTGGGTACATAAACATCCTTGCTTCCTTAGATATAAAATAGATTATATTAAGCTCTTTTTAAATTCCATACACATTTTCACCACATTTACTTTATAAAGTAATGAGATAGGTAAACTGTATTTTTTAAATTCTTTTTTTTACTTATTTATGTCTTTCAAATTTCAAAGGCTATCATTTTATGTACAGTTTGTGGGGGGAGGAAACTCTCCATCTCTGTTATGTGCCAATGACATCTGTGTACAATGATGAGTGAGACTGCAAGACTTTTCCATAAATGACCTTCTCTTTCAGGAGGTGAAATGCCAGGAGCATGCCACAGTGCAGGTAAGACTACAATATGGTGTGTACAAGGGGTTGCTAGGATTTTTTTCTCCAATGTTCATCCTTCCTATACTCATTTCTTGGCCTTCCTGGTTGTCTAGTTGTGAATGCCTGCAGTAAATATGCTTCAGGGCAGCTTAGGGGATTTCCTTATATGAATAAGTCAATACTATCTTCTTGTAAATCATTTAGAAATTTTACAAGTTGTTATATGATCCCAAATTATGTATCTGTCACTCTTTTTGTCAAGATGAAATATACAATAATAGTTAACACTTAGAGAATAGTTTGTATATATTTACTTATTTAATATTTACAAAAGCCCTTTGAGTAGGTAATATTATGTGGATGAAGAAACGGCACGGAAGGGTTAGGTAACTTGCTCAAGATCACGCAGCTAATAAGGAAGAGAACTGGGATTTGAATCCAGGCAGCCTGACTCCTGAGTCTAACCACAGTGCCTCCTGCCTTTGAGAAATAAACTAAATGATATTATTCCCATCTGCAGGAAACTCATAATTAGGTTGAAACCAATATGCCATGAAATATGTCAGCTTCTTATATTCTATAATGACTGGGTCGATAAAAACCAGGAGAATTTACTTTAATTAAAGAAATTTGAGTATTAAGATGACTTTTTCAATGAGAATGAAGACCACATGAGAGCTGAAGGAGCCCGTGTGAGGAAATGCATCACACCAGCTCAAGGTCAGCCTGTGATACTCAGTTCCTTCTCTATCTTTAAGTCATTTCCCTCACTGTGAAAGCAAACCCAAGAGCTGGGCTGAGGGATACAGAGTCTTTCATCTTCCAGGCAGGAGGACCACTAGGGAAGGCAGGCTGATGAGAGCTGCAGGGGAGCTGAGCCATTTAAAAAACACACACATGAAAGTAAGAGCTTAAGAGAGAATTTTTATGAGGATGGCAAAGTCGGGTGTACGCTTATGCACACATGCAGGAAACGTCGGTTAAAACTGATCAGGGATTAAAAATTCCTTAGACCTTTAAAATGCAAATAATCTGAAAAATGTCATATATTTGAAGAGTAAGCATTCTCATTTTTGGGAGCTACAACATGGTGCTTTGTTTCTGAGAATTTTTGGAAATCTCATGAAATTCACCAGACCTACAGTACAAATTATCAGATAAAAATATTGTTCCTAGGACTTGGGAAAGAATTCCACTGATTTTGCATCCCTCCCTTTTTAGTCCTGCAGGCAGTGGTAGGGCAATTACACTTTTCTTTTTGTAACCTTTGAGCAGATAGTGGCACAAACATTTCTGTGTAAATTGGAAAGACGGTGTCACTAGCTCCTGTTTTTCAAAGCAGTGAATTCCCACTCACTGCTCAGGTCTCTGGGAGATTGAAGTCAGGTGCACACATTTTCAATGACACCATTTTTCCCTTTGTCCTTCCAGACTTGCTGCTGCAGTTTTCTCTCACTAACACGTGCTGCCAGCGAGGTTCTTCAACAGGAATAGTGACTGCTCTGTCTCTCTTACTGGGACTCTCTAATTACAAGGTGAGGTTTGAAGATTTCAGCTTATTTTGGCACACAGGGTGGTGACTCAAGATTTAATTCTCTCCTCGGGCTATCTAATTAATAAAACTCTCTAATTTTTGTCAGGATACATTCAGCAGGGGTTTAAATAACTAGTTCTCAAAGAGCCCTATTTTGCTTTTGTCAAAGGCTGTTCTTTAAATCTGCTAAAAATATCCCAGAATACAGTAAATGGAACGCACAACTTCCACCCCTTGTAAAGATATGGTAAATCGCTTGTGATTTGGCTGTTTTAAATATATGTCAAGGAGCAGAGAGATGCAGGAATTTTTGGCACCAAAATTCTGTAACTCGAATGACTCAAGATGTGTCTTCTCCACCCAGAGGGCTGGGGATAAGAGAGTTTAAAATTCTTAGATTTGTCCTTTCTTCCTTTCACTTCTGTTCTCTTCTTTATTTTAAATATGCATTTTCTGCCTCAAAAAAAAATAATTTTCACTGCATGGTGAATTCAACTGGAGTTGCATTTTTCTTCCAAGAAATTAAATAAATTAAATAAATAAATTCTACCATGATTGGCAGTCAGGGATAGAAAAGCCACCTGACCTGTGAAAAGAAACAAATTATATATTAGATCAAGGCGTATATCATTATTTTGGAAATGTCTCTTAAGAAGATTCCCAAATGGTGATTTTGATTTGCTTATAGAAGGATGTATGCTGTGCCATTAAAACAGCATTTTAGTTATTTGGTTTATTCTAATGAATTTTCTCAATTTTTTAATTTTTTTTTCAATTTGGGAAAAGAATATGTTAAGCACCTTAATTTATACTTATTGAGCATCTTATACATGCTAAGCAGTAAAACGTGACTCCTGTGTTTTTAATTTTACTTTAGGAAATTATTGTTCATCCAATGAGTATGTATTGAGCATCTTGTATGTAACAACATGATGTGAAATAGAGAACGAAACAGACAGAAATCTCTTCCTTCCTTGAATAGGTATTATAGTGGGAGGAATAAACAGCCAACAAGATAACCAAAAAACAACATTATTCTTGATGAAAACAAGTGTTAAGGACGAAAGTAAAATGTAGAAGTGTGACTATAAAGCGTTCCTGGGAATTGCAATGTTAGAGAGAAGCCAAAGGTATAGTAGAGGAAAACTAGAAAGAAGTAGGGGTCTAATGTCAAAGGGGGAAGAAAGCTTCAATACAAAGCCCTGTATAAGAGGGGCTAAGGGACTTCCGAGATGTATTTGATATATTGTCTGACCCCAAGACTGTTACAAATCAGTATTAAAGAATTGTTATGATATGGATCTACTTACCAAATTATTGGCAGATTCCAAGGTTGAGCAATTTGGCTTCCCAGAAACCTAAACCAAAGGGAGAGGGGGAGGGAAATAAACTCATTTTATTCAATTTATTTTTAAAATGGTATATTGAAAATATATGTCCATGCAGAGTCCCTGGAACATGTGGACTACCTTGGTAACCCCAAGATGGAAACAACATCCTCCTTTTGCTACCAGTAAACAAAATCATCGTCATCTTTGTGTGGCAGAAAATGTTCGCAGTATCTAGGCCATTTCTATATTCAGCCCTACGCTGAACTGGGGCACAGCTGATGCATTCATTTCAGACAGAACCAATTGCTGCAGATGGACTTTCCATTCATCAATGGGCATAGTCGCTAATTTGGCAGAACTGATGAGTTTAATTGTGGCATATTCTGCTTCTTTCATGTACAGAGTCCTGGTGTTACTCTAAATACTTTAGACCTTCAGGCAGAAAACATCATCACTGTAGAAGTCTGTTACTCTTGACATTGGTGTCAGCCAGATGACACTGATTCTAGACTACACAGTGTATGCTGACAGAGCTGGGAGGCTGTGCAGAGGGCTTTTCCCTCTACATCTAGGTTCCATAGTAACATGTATTCTAGCGGTGCCCAGTTGAGTTGTTAATGACAAAAGTTACTCTCAGGTTACTGGAGTGTTCTACTTTAATAAAATCCCATCTAAATGTGTCAAAAATATACATTAGGGGAAAAGAATTCATAGAATGAAATAATCCCTTACAATATGTAAATGTTTCCCGCAAAGTCCTATAAATATTCAATTACAGCTGCATTTTAAAATTGCCCAATTTTCCAAATATAGGTTTTTATATTTATTGCATAACATGAGTTTCAGGAGAACAGCAAATGTCACAGTTACTATTTGTAATCGAAACTTTTTGAAAATGAGAGATCTTGTGGGTCAAACTGAATGTTGCAAAGTTTATTCTATTAAAAAAATAAAGCACCATTATGTGTCAGAGGATCAGGCAAGGCCGGATCTAGAGTTCAGGCAAGCAGGTGGGCAGGCAGATGGACTGAACAGTGAAGAGGTGGGTAGGCAAACTGGCAAGCTACTCCATCCATGTACAAGGGAGGATGGGTAGGCGGGAACCAGTGAATGGCAAGACAGACTGGCATCCAGGGGAGCATCAGAAAATGTGGTTGGTGGACTTCAATGTTAACAGATAGCCTGTTTGCTTAGCGCTTTCTCTGTGTGGGCAAGTCACCTGCTACATGTAGGCAGTCCTGGCCCACAGGCTTGCAAAGAGCCAGAAAACATCAGGAGCTCAAGTGAAGTTTACCCATGATCAGAGATTCTAAAATAAGCCTCAGAATAGCCTTGTGACTATGAAGGAGTAGATCCTTAACAGAGCCTGCTCTGTGTCCCTGGGAGTTGATGATAGCATAAATAACTTCACATTCTGCATGTGCACTGCATGGCCATGACAGTCAGTGTGTGGTTCAAGAGGCTGGTGGCCTTCCTTGATAGAGCAGGAGACCCTGATGGAGTTGGGAGTCAGCTTCTCTTGAGGTTCTGTCTTGGGTAGGTATAGTTAAACATGAATAAACATACCCTGTGGCTAATATTTTTAAGTTCCTAAGAAAAGGGTCTGTTGAACTGGAGACAATGAAAAAAGCAGGTAGGTATCAAGAAGAGTGCTGGCTTTTCAGTAAGAAAGCAGGGAGGAAATTTGGGTGGTTTCTTTCTTCCTATGACAAAATACCATGGTTAGCACTCTGAAAACACAGAGGGAGCTCACCACTAAATATAAGCAGGAAAGAAACAGAACCCACTGGGCCAGATGAGATTTCAAGTGAGCCTTTGAAATCAGAGATTGTCTGCATGTTCACAGTCCTCAGTGTTCGAGAGTGGGTGTTGTACTCCTTCCTAGAGATGTGTCCATTCTTCTAACAAACCTAAGTTTCCCAGCTCTTATGATATAATCTGGCTTTGTAATTTTTAGCTGAAGGAAGCAGAAAGAAAATGGAAATTTCCAGTTCCAGATGGTGGTATGTGTTTACAGAGTACATTTATTCACTACTTTAATGAATTTCCTTAGTACTAGCTGTGGCAAATTCTGCATGACTACCAAGACCTTTTAGTAAGAAGACAACTCTCAGCTAACTTTCTTCAGACCTCAGGCTAACCTTCTTATTCTATCTTGAGTACTCTAAATCCTCCACTAGTGATTTTAAGTTTGAAGCCTACCAAAACTTCCATTTTGACTGACTTATACTTTCTCCTCCCTCCCTAATTTTACCCATTTCTATGGAGTCAGTTACCCTCTAAGCACCCATGAGTGCCAAATATAAAACCACTCTCCAGTGACTCTCAAAATATGTTCTCTGAACCAGCAGTAACAGCATCATCTCGGTTATCAGTAGACACTCAAGTTCTTTTTTTTAGAAAAATACAATTTATTAAAGTTCAATGTAAAAATAAATACATATACATTCCAAGGAAACATAATATGTAACTACATCAAACCAAACTGGTAGTAAATATAATTTCTTGTCTTAATTGGCTTCACTGTAGAGATATTAAAGAAAAAAACCAGTTTGCATTTTCAATGTAATGAACACTTTTTTGAATTTGTCATTTATGTAGGGTATGATATATTATAAAATTTGATTAAAACAATATCATTTATGAAATTGATATTTTCCTCACAAAAGACATTTCCATTTTAGAAAATAAATTTTATACATTTTCAACTCAATTATTACATCTCTATTGATCTCTATGAATGATAATGAAAATGCTTTAACTTTATGTAGCTTAGATAAATGTTCTCCCTTGATATTCCAGAATTACTTTTGTAAAACTAAAGAGATTCAAAACTCCCTAGAAAACTCATGGAGGGACGGTATGGGGGGGGGGGGGAAGCCATTGTAACCCATGAGTCGTACTTTGGAAATTTATATTTATTAAATAAAAGATAAAAAATAAAAAAAAAAAAGAAAACTCATGGAAAGACTTCTTGAAAATCAGATAATCATATAAACTTCTAAATATTCTCTCCAATTTTATACAATTTCATGAAAGGATCATATCTGTCAATGTGCATTGTACGATTTTTCCTTTCAAGAAGTTAAAATGGATATAAATAAAAGAATATATAATTATAAAAGGTAGTCACAGAAATGCATTAGTGAAAATGACTGAAACCATTTCCTCTGAACTTAATGTGATAGATAATTTTGAGGAGTATAATTTTATTATTCATGACTTATTGACCTATTTTTAAAGGATGTATTTCTAAATATTTGTACAGTAAGTAATTATATGCAATCTTTTAAAATTTTTAAGATACTTGAATTCTTAATCCTCTTCCCACAGACCTATAATACCAGAAACTCTAAGGGCGATAGCCAGTAATCAAGCTCCACAGGTGATTCTGACGACTAAAGTTTGATAACCACTGCTTTTGTTTGTACTATTCTTAGTTCCATGCTGGCATAGCCAGTTAACTACAATTTTGTGTCCAAAATAGAAACCATAATCTTAAATCTAACCCTAAACTCTCCCACTTGTGCTATTCTGTATTTCAGTCAATATCATCCCTCAGTTTCTTAAGGCAGAAATTTGGGGATCATTCTGGATACTTCTTTCTTGACCTTCCATATTCAACTAATCACCACATCTTGTTTAATTTTATTTCCAGAATGTACTTGCCACCTGTCTGTTTCTTTCCTTCATCAGTCCTGCCTCTTGATCTATGTTGCCATCATCTCCTGCCTGGACTCCTGGAATAATCTCCCAACAGGTATTCCTGTTGCCTTTTTTGGTACACAGCAATCTACGTTCCACGTACTGTTTCCACAATTTTGATTCTGTCAGTCCTTTCTTGAGACACTTTCAAGAACCCACATCTTCAGTTGGGTCTACAAAGCCAACGCTTCTCAAAGTATAAGTGGAAAAAAAACTAGCTACTCAATAAGAATCTCTTAGGATAGGGCCTAGAAATTTGTATATAATAATATGTAAAGAATTCCAATCACAACAATTCCTCATAAAATTTTATTTTCAAATATTTGGTGTTACAATGTGCAATCAATAAAAGTTTACATTTTATGTGTCATTCACCAAAATTTTTTTTCATATTTTTAAAGGATTTATTTATTTGAAAGGCAGAGTTACAGAGAGAGAGGGAGAGACATTTAGAGTGAGATCTTCTATTCATGGGTTCACTACTGAAAAGGCCGTGAAAGTCTGGGCTGGGTGGGGCCAAAGCCAGGAGCCAGAAGCCAGGAGCCTCTTCTGTGTCTCCCACATGGGTGACAAGAGTCTAGGTATTTGGCCCATCCTCAGCTGCCTTTCCCAGACCACCAGCAAGGAGCTAGATTGGAAGTGGAGCAGCTGGGACTTGAACTGGCGCTCATATGGGATGCCAGCATTGCAGTTGGTGGCAAAAGAACATTGGCTTCTCATTCACCAAAATTTTGAACTTATAATTTTCACCAAATGTGTCACTCAAAATTGAATCCAGAAAAATAATGTTTAAAGTGTCACAGTTAGAGAAAATTAAAACTAAAACTATGTGTATTCTGTTACATATAAGCGTGATATGATGGTCAAAAAGTATTTGTAAGCACAAAATATATAAAGATGAATATCTTAGAAGTATAGAATAATAAAATGAATTCATATAGAAAAGGTGAAAATTTCTAAATGGTAAGGAAGAACTTATTAAAATATTTCAAATAAATTATGATGTTATCAAATTATATTGTTTGATATCTTTTAAAATATTTTTAAGAATATTATAATTTTCTGTGTCAATTTTTAAAATATACCATAAGTTAAATGCTTTGCAACTATTAATATTATGATTTTTTTTCTGAGAGATCAATAATGTATTGAATTAAGTTATTGCAAAGGAGTAAAAAATATAAAACACTCTACTCACTCAGGATACTAGTATTTGAGGAATATTTTTCCATCCCAGCTAGATAAGCTCTTGATTGACCTAAAAGTGTTTAACAGATTCATCTTATTTGTAAGCAGACATTGAGGTAACCTACTCTGATAGATTAGTGGGAACGTGGTTGTTTCCCAAATTCAAAAAGTCTTGTAAGATCCATTCTTATTGAACTGTACCTCAGAATAAGCCTTAAAATAAGACTGGCCCCCAAAAGACTTGGGCAAAAGCATGGTTATATATCCAATCAGAACCATTTAATCTCCAAGGCTTTGGAGACATCAGTCAAAGCAATGCTTCCTATCTCACCTAGTCTGGTCTGGATAGATGAGAACATAGGAACATGCAGAAAAGGCAGACGCAGATAGGAAGTATCCAAAGACCATGAAATATGAAATTTTTTTAGAGAGTTATACCACTGCTGAGAATTTGGGAGGGTGGGAGCATGGGTGGAAGAGAGGACAAGATGGAAAGTATCACTATGTTCCTAAATCTGTATATATGAAATACATGAAATGTTTCCATCTTATATAAATAAAAAAAAAATTAAAAAAAGAGTAATGGTGCCACTAAAGTAGATATTCTCCAAGGCTGAGTTCTATATACATGAGAAACCTCTACAGCTCAGTTCATCTGTTCTCCAGAATAAGCATAATAAATTATTTATTTTTGCAGTTGACATATCCATGGGAATAATTTTCATATTATGACTGGTTAACCAAAACTCTATTATATTATTTATGACATTGTACCTTTCCAATTTAAAAAAGTTGTACTGATAACAACTCTATATTTTAGAGTATACTTTTGTATTTCTTTATGAAAAATATCTTTCTTTTATAACTCTACCTGATCTCAAATGATAAGACAGAAGACAAATGTAGAAACAATACTAGAACCATCGCTAACTTTTCATATATTTCCTACTTCTAATTTTTATATCTTCATATTTTCTGAAAATTAACTATATCTAAAAAAAAAAAAAAACAATTTGACCAGATTTGGAATTCCTTGTTTTTACAGCAAGGATCTGGGGTTGATATGTTTTGGTTAGAATCTTTCCCATATTTCTGTATTTAATAATTTATCTGTCTTCTGTAACTGCATTATTTTACCTATGAAACAGATGTACCTGGTGAAAACCTCTTCTCCCATTATCTTATAATATTTCCCTTTCTACTCCTTTACTAATATAAAGGACTTTTTCACAATGTTAGTATTTATTTGCTACACTCCAGTTATACCTGGGGAAAAGTGGGAATTAAGTGATACCTTTGAGGCAAAAATATTAAGTTAAAGGGTTCAAAGAATACCAAATGCTAATAAGAGGGAGAAAGAAAAATTCACAGGGTGAACATTTGGAAATTAAGCTTGCATTAAAACAAGACAATAACATGAATAACATACAAATGTGTAGTAGTGAATGCAAAGGAAGAAGAGTCAGGGAAGAAAAATCCCAAGGAAGGAGAGGAGGAAGTGTGAGCCATGTGATTCTCTCAGGGAATAGTGAGAACCAAACAAAAGGTCAAAAATCTTGAGGTAGGCGCATGCTTTCAGACATCAGTAGTAGCAGTGTGGCTGGAGGTGAGTGACCAAAAAGAGAAAGCTAAGAATTGAGGCCAGAGAGTTGAAATTGGACTGGGTCACAGATAATGTTACAAATGACTGCAAGGGCTTATACTTTTATTCTGAGTTGAGAAGCCATCATGTGGTTTGCAGCAGAGACATGATATGACATGACAGGATCACCCTGGTTGCTGGGTTGAGATAAGGCTGAAGTAGAACAAAGATCAACTGCAAAGGCTCATTAGGAGACAAAGACATTTCCACATCAGAGATTTGTTGGTGATTTTACTAAGGGAGTGGCAAATGGAGGTGCTGAGAAGTGATCAGAGTGTGGGTAACATTTGAAGTTATAATACACTTCACTAACTAGAAAAATTTAAAAATAGTTTATAGGTTTGGTGAAAATAAAGCATGGCATCAATAATATTTAAGGATATTTCAAAATATGAGTCTCTTACTGCCTCTGACACCATAAGGCAAAAGGTACTGAAGAAAGGTGGGGGTGGCTATCCTAGCATAAACTAAATGTCTACAGGCAGGTTGTTGGCCTTTTGTGCAGGAAAGCCTGGACTCATGCCAGTGCTTGGGGCTAGTAGACAGTCAGCCTACCTGATCCTGATTTCAGAGGGAGCAGGGAGATTAGGATGACAACACAAGCCACAAAAGAAGACCAGCTGGAAAGCACTTGACGCTGCCTAACACAATTAGTTCAATGATGAAGATGCCCAGGCATGTGGTAAAGGTGAAAATATGAATGTGTAGCCATATGTGTTCCCTTTAGAGTGATATTTTCTCAGCAGGCTGGAGGCATGAGGTTTGCGAGGTGCACAAAGTCAGAACACACAGAACTGAGCATTTGTTTTTTGAGCTAAAACAGTCAGATTCCCTTCCAACCAACAACACACCCAGAGCTCTCAACTTTGTCCCAGAAGGTTCTTTGTTCTCCTATTTGAACATCCATCTGCTAGCTGACAGCTTGGGGATTTGAGCATTTAATTCTCTTTCCTGCCAGGAACCAGCCCTTCCTGCTAGACTTAAGACTGACTGATTGCCAAAGTAGCCAATTAGTCTTATCTCTTTTCCAAAGAGACACCAGCTACATTTTCACACGAAAGGGAATATTCCAAGTTATAAAATCCAGAGGAACACAATGCCAGTAGAGAGTTTAGGCAGTGGAAGAGAAGTGATGATTTCAGAAGAGGGAATGTAGATAATAGAAATCCAGTATAACAAAGTTGGATGGAATAAACCAAAAACCTAATCCAGGTCCCTGTAGTCACATTTTTATCTTGGGCAATAAAAGTTCTTTGCCAGAAAGCCATGGACAGATTTAATTAATGCTGTTAGGATGATTTTTACCTAGCAATAAAATATTCATATGTCCAGTTACAGAGATAAAATAACCTTTCATATTGCTATGACTACATTTTCCTTTATCTTCTTCACTTTCACTGGCTCTCATGACATTGTAGATCAAATTGACCCCAAATCTTTAACTACTTCTTCAAGGTGATTTGTACATTTTTCACCTTTCCCGCTTCTCTCATGTCTTCATCTCTTTAGTTTTTCTAATGTACTCACACGTAATTGCATAGCATTATAATATTCTATTAAGCTAAATCACTAAGCTTTGAGATTTACTGTTGCTAGATCAAAGCCAAGGACCAAGATATCATGCTCTTTGAGAAAGACACTAGTATATACACACTCATCAGACAAGCCATCTTGGCCACAAGATAGTTTGTTAACCTATTAGTGTAAGTTGGCTCCTATTTTAGGCTCCTAAGTAAGCTCTGATAATCTTTCTAAGAGGATAACAAGGGTGTTTAAAACTTTAAAGCATTAGACAACAGTACATAATTCAGAGCCTTTACATTTTTCATTTTACACTCCCAAATTTTGAGACCAACCTAAGGGGGTTGCTCTAGTTGTCCATGGTTCTAATTTTAAAATCATTCATTTATTTAACCACATCTGCTTATGTCAAATGGATTCCCCACATCCTTTTGTATGATACATATTATCAGCTGTCTCCAGCACTTCAGGTGACTGTTCTACTGTAGTGATTAAAATATACACTGATCTAAATAGTTCTTTTTCATTAAACTCTTTAGAAAAGTTTCAGTGATTAAAAACTTGCCAGTCCTGAAGATGCTGCACTTTGGGAGAATGACACTTAGAAAATAAAATAGAAGAAGTGAAAGAATGTTGAAGAATGAAGAGCAAGGTAATGTGCAGAATAATTGGCCACACAATGTACTAATATGTTCAAGTTAAAATAGTCATTTAAGAAGAAGTAAACTTTAAAATTTGAGGAGAAGCGAGGTTAAACTGAAAAGAGCATCAAGTTCAAGGATGAGTTCAATAATTGCATTGACTGGACACAGACATGAACTTGCTTTATCCACGCTTTGCTTTCTCGTTGTTCCCACCACACTCTGTGTGATGGCAGAGTGGCCCATGAGCAGATCTACTACTCAGTCAAGTCCTTAGAGGGACTCTGCGTACTAGCATGTTATGGCCCACAACCATATCTACTACACGGGCAAGTCCTTGGAGGGGCACTGTGAATAGTGGCATGCTCGTTATGTAGAGAATTTTCCAAATAAGTCCTCAAAACCCATCTGACGTCTGAAGAGCAGTGGCAGAAATTTGATGTTCAGTGCAGCTCAGACTGGATTGATCACATGATCTATGAGGTAGAACCACACATTCTTCTCTTTAGACACTCCTTTCCAAAAAAATCAGCATCAGTGAGTTTTATCTGGAGACTGTCAATTAAATGTTTTTCACATTTCATGTTTATGTGATGTTCTGGCGTTATGACGTAATGGGTAAAGCTGCTGCCTGCAAAGCCAGCCTTCTCCATAGGCTCCAGTTCTAGTCCTGTTTGCCCACTTCCAATCCAGCTCCCTGCTAATGGCCAAGGAAAGGTAGCAGAAGATGGCCCAAGTACTTGGGCCCCTGCCACCCATGTGGGAAACCCAGATAAAGCTCCTGGCTTTGACATGGCCCAGTAGGCTGTTGCGGCCATTTAGGGAGTATACCAACTGATGGAAGATCTCTCTCTCTCTGTCTTTTCCTTTTTCTCTGTAACTCTGATTTTATACACACACACATACACACACATATATGAATATAAGGTAGTATCCCATGAATAATTTAACATTGTATATCATTCTTCCATACCTCTGCATATTCTTCTCAGCAACAGAGCTCAGTTAAATGCACCTACAATTAGATTACTGTAATACATCTAAGATAAAATTTCTTCTAGTCAGTTTGTCTCTTAATATAAATGCCTGTTGACTTTATCTCTTACTTTTGTTAATAGAGTTTGCATATTGCATTTTTTAAAAAAGTTCAAGGATGATGAAACATTGATGTCAATTTAATACAAATTGGTATCCATGAAATATAGTGGAAAGTAGGGTCTGGTTCTTTGCATAATTTAGATTACAGTAGAATAATATGGTTTGCATACATTTGGAATACAATCAGCTAGCAAGGGAATTATTTCAGGACTATGCTAGAACCAAATGAGATTATCAAGGACAACAAACCACTTCCTTTATTACAATGTCACATTTACAAAAGGAAATGCATATAAAAGATCAATTTCAACACTAAATTAGAGAATTTCTCACTGGAAACCTGAAAGAAATCAAAAGAGAACAAAGATAAAAATGGGTATGTGTTTTATGTAAATATGGAAATTTATCGGTGAAATTAAGACTTTCCTTGCAGGAAAGTGAATTTGACTTAACTACAGAAAAATTTATGAATGATTTTATTCCTCAGTGGGGACTGCCTGTTTTCCATTGCCAGACAGAAAGAGATCCAAATAAAATAAATGAGTAAATTTTGTAGTATACAATAATGATGATGCTACTGCATTTGTCATTTTTCAAAGTGCAGGAGGAGAAAAGAAATGAAAGGGAATGTTGAGTTACCAGCTGATTAAATTTAAATGTTATGAAACTTTGCCTTTTGTTGTGATCCTTGCTTTCATGAAGGCAAACAGGAAAACCAATGAAAAACCTTGCTGTATATTTGCTAAGTTGGATCACATCAGGTATTTCTGGCAATTCATCTACCTTAGACACACACTCATTTGAGAAAGTATTGTTTTAACCCACAACCCTTGAAGTCCTAAGCTGAACATGATAACCTTGCCAGTGAAATACAGTGCACCAAGTACCTCTGCACTTTGCTACTATTGGTAGAGTCTAGGCAGTCTTGTCAGAACAAGGGCTGCATCTCTTTTGGGAAACCAGGGTTTGAAAGAGATATGGTGTGTCCCTTAAGCTAAAAGAGCCCAACAGCTTTCAGACTAGCATTAGCATTTAAAACTCTGGCTATGTTCGAAATTGATTGATGACAATATGTGCTTGAAGAGCCTCCCTCTTAGTTCCTTTTACATGTGGCTCAGGTAGTCTTTGAGTGGGAAAAGAATTCTAAATTCTAACTTAGGAAAGTTGGCTTGTGGAAATGAGGGTTGCCATTGATCTGAAAATATCCGCAGTGCAGCTGTCATCCTACCACTTACTGTTCAGTATCAGTCAAATCCTGCACTTGGAGACTACACGTATCTCAAGTGCTCCTTTTGTGTATCTATTCCTTTGGGTATGTGCAGCCATATCTGTTCTTTTTTTTAAAGATTGGTTTACTTATTTAATTGAAAAGCAGTTACAGACAAAGGCGGGGGGGAGAAAGAGAGAGAGAGAGATCTTCCAACGGCAAATTTATTCTCAAAGTGGCCACAATGGCCAACATTGGGCCAAGCTGAAGCCAGGAGCTTTATCTGGGTCTCCCATGTGGGTGCAAGACCCCAACTTCTTGAGCCATTTGCTGTTGCTTCCCAAGTACATTAGCAGAGAGCTCTATCAGAAGTGGAGCAACCAGGACTTGTACTGGTGCCCACATGGAATGGCAGTGTCACAGGCAGTGGCTTAACCCACTAGGTCACCATGCTGGCCCTGTTCTTCACATCAAAGTGATTCTCACAGGCTTATATTGGAATATATTCTGCAAACATATACTTCCTAGCTTAGAGTCAGTGATGTCATATAAATACCAATATATCTATCTCTGTTGTATATATATATATATATATATATATATATATATATATTCCTGTGTACACTGAATAAAAGGAGGAAAAGTCTCAGAACCTCCCAGTGGCTGGGTCTTCTATGGCACATAGACTTAACAGCAACAATGTGTCAACAGCAAGAGTCCAGGGCAAATGTGGCTCAGCTTCCTGGTCTCCAGTTAGATTCAATCAATAGAAGGCATAGGGCAGAGATGGGGAGCAAGTTGAGGTAAGAATTCTTGGTTTCTAGTCTTCCTTCTTCCAACTTCGAATGCAACTCCAGAAGTAGCTGCATCTCTGTGGTTCCAGCTCCCCTTGGGCAGCGCCTTTCTCCCAGACTCCAGCTCCCAAAGGCAGCCCAAGCACTTGTATGCTGCTAAAGATGTTTCCTAGCCTTGTCCCTTCAGTTGTGCATGTGGTATGTGGCTTCTTTGTGTCCCATGTCTGAATTGCCTGCCTAGTCTGTTTTCCCTTTCAGCTCTTCTAATACTTTTAAACTAGTGCTCACACTAAATTCCTTTTGCTTTATTACCGGACATAGGTCTGTTTCCCTGAGTACACTCAGACTGTTACAATGAAGTAGAATGCAAACAGTCAATTGCTGTCTGGAAAGCCCAAAACCATAGCATCTGGCATTGATTACTATGAACTTATATATGAACTTTTGACCATAAGTGTATCTTACTTGCAAAAGTGTTAACATATGCAGTAGTTTTTGCTAATCTTCTCATAAAAGGGGGTCATTCTCTGGCCATTCTAAATACATATAAACCCAGAACAACCTGCAGGCTGACTTGAATGCAGTCTGTTTGGTGAGAGGTACAGAAATGTGCTAAAGCAGTGATTCTTAACCTGAGTTTCACATAGCATAACCTAGTTGCTAAGAAAATTTTGTATATTTAAGAAAAGTACATTGTCTAGGTTGCACCACATATGAATTAAAATGAGAGACCAGGTAGCAGTACATTTTAAGGCTTTCTAGGGAATTCCAGAGTGTACCCAGGATGAGAACCAGTTTGTTAAAGGGCATTTCTTTCTTTTTGTTTTGTTTTGTTTTCTTTCTTTTTTAAAAACTTTTATTTAATAAATACAAATTTCCAAAGTACAGCTTTTGGATTACAGTGGTTTTTTCCCCCAATAACCTCCCTCCCACCCACAACCCTCCCATCTCCCACTCTAAAGGGCATTTCTTTTACTAACCCACTTGCTGATGGAGATAACTAGGTTGGTGCTAGCTGATTTAGGTAGTTGCTTCCTCTTGTTCCACCCACCAGTCAGCATTATCATTGACTGGTCATAGCTATGGAAACAAATGGAACCCATACCCATGACAGTGCATGTGAGTAGAATCAGAGTTGATGTGGTTGTAGCAAAGGTGATGGCCACCATGATTATAAACTCACTCTCCTTGATCTTGCCAGCTTCCAGGAATCATGAGGTGAGGCTGAGTTATCAAAACCGGGCAGAAGAGTTAAGGTGGGATTCCATTTCAGATATCTTAAAAATTATGTTTTCTCACATTGATCAAAAGTAGATACTATCATTTGTTGTATTATTTGAGATTCATGAATCTATTATAAATATTATGAAGTATCATCATGTAATTATTCTACTCTAAATACTGTTATTTTTAAGATATTGTAAACCTGTTACTCCTGTATTTTTTATCCTGATTAATGGACTACCATGTTCCAAATCCTCTAAATCAGAAACTAAAAAGACATTTCAAAGCTTCTCTCATCTCCATCATCACTATACTCACATCGAATCCACCACCAAATGCTGTTGAACCTGATTCCTAAATAATACTCATGCCATCTCTTAATTTCTGTCTCTATCATTTTGGCTAGAACCACTAATACTCTGCTCTGGCTGCATGATAGAACCACTGGGGTAGTTTTAAAAATCTTGGTCCAACTTGAGACATTGTTCCATGCCAGCGAAGAGTACCTTGTTGCCACATGTCAGCAGGAAGTAGCTCTAAAGACAGATCATCATCCCTCTACCCCTCCTGGACTTTTGGGGCTAATGTAATCCCATACAACTCCTGCTTTATAAAAAACAAAACGGGGGAGTGTTAGTAAAATGGCTCAGTCTTACCTATGATACAATCTACACCCTGACACCATCCTAGGCTCTAGCCCCTGCCGCCATTGCTGGAAGCCAGGTGGCCACATGGCCCAACCACCGGTGTCAAGCTCCACCCCCATCCTCATGGGATTCGCTGCTCCTACTTCCCTGTTCCACCCCCAGCCTAGTTTTAAAAGGACCTGTTCCTGAACACGTGGCTCTCTTTCTCTCCATCTCCTGATCTCTCTATCTGTCTGAATCTCTCTCTGTCTCTTAATTTCTCTCTGGATCTCTCTCTTATACTCTCTTTCTCCCTCTTTTCCTTCTTCGCCCCTTTCCTCCTGTCTGTCGGGTTTCCCCCAGTAAACTCTTTCCCTTAAAAAAAAATCTCAGCCCAGGTCACATGCCAGACCAATTAATATAGAGTCTCTGACGTGGGGCCCAGGAATTATGTTTTTTTTTTCCTTTTTTTAAAGATTTATTTTTTTATATGAAAGCTAAGATTGATTTTCTTTTTTTTTTTTAAAGATTTATCCATTTATTTGAAAGAGTTACACAGAGAGAAGGAGAGGCAGAGAGAGAGAAAGAGATCTTCCATCCGCTGGATCACTCTCCAACTGACCATAACAGGAGCCAGGAGCCAGGAGCTTCTTGCCGGTCTCCCACATGGGTGCAGAAGCCCAAGAAATCAGGACATTTTCTACTACTCTCCCAGGTCATAGAGAGCGGGATCAGAAGTGGAGCATCTGGGACTTGAACCAGCACCCATATGGGATGCCGTCACTGCAGGCAGTGACTTTACCTGCTCCCCCACAGCGCCAGCCCCAAATTATGCATTATTCAACATTTCCCAGGTGATTCAAATTAACAGCCAACTAGGAGATCAACTGACCCAGGCATTTTTTCTCCCATACATGGACCACTGTGGTAACTTCCTGATTGGTCTCCTAGTCCTGTTGCATTCTCAGTTTATCCTCGACATTGCTACCAGGGAAATCCTTCCAAAATGCAAATGTGATTATATCATCTGATCATTTGAAATTCTCAAGCACACTCTCATTGCCTATTGGGAAATAATCTTCAAATATTTCTGTGTTCTATAGAGAAAAGTAATGCATAATTGGAGACAAATCAAATTTGTACTTAAAATTCTGCCTGTATCCAAATTATGTATTCTATGAAAATCTCTTCTATTTGAGATGAAATTTCTTCAGTTGTAACTTTCCTCTGGGAATATGGTATGTAAAATCCTTAGCAACATGCCAGGTACATAGTGTTTAGTAAATAAAAAATGATTACAGCAATAACATAAAAGGCCCTACCTGCTACTCCAATCTCACTTTCACCTCTCATCCCATTGACCAATACGCTCTCACCACTGCAGACTGCCAACATCAAGCCGTGTTGTAACTGCATTCCTATAGAAGTGTGGTTTCCTCAGTTTAAAGTGCCATTATCCCATCTCTCTGACCAGTCCTATTCACTACTAGATTGGGAGCAAAGCATTGCTTCTGTGAAGTCTTCTTTGTCCATCCTAATTTTACAAATATCACTTTAATTGTTCTACTCTGATATCAGATGTTGAGATTATTTATTTCTCCATCTTTATCATTAGACTATGAGCTGATCTGGTGCAGAGATTCTGTGTGCTATTATATGCCCATTAACTGCCTGGTACTTCATGGCTGCACCACTATGTTTGTTGCATGACTGCATAGCAGAGAAAGAACTTGAAGAGAAGGTTAAAGGATTGACAATATATACTGATAACTTTTGAGGGCAATGCAGTGCAATGCAGAGGAATAACCATCTTTTTCCACAAAGAGATTCTGATGTCTTTCAAAGAGAATACTGATCTGTGAAGATCACATTTCATATCTCTTGGGACACAAACTAAGTTTTTGTTTTAAGGGATGAGATTTTTGAAACAAAATCAGAAGTTTCACCTTAACTCCATTATTTGCTAATTATATGATGTGGGTAAATTACTTAATCTCTCTCAAACTAAATTTCCTCTTCTATAGGAAAGAACAATAATACCTACTTTGTGGTGCTACAATGAGGATGAATGATATAAAATACATAAAGTACTTAGTCTAGTAAGTCCCCATAAAATGGACCTTGTTGTTATAAAAAAAGAAAGTATTTCATTAGCTTTCATTCATTTTGTTTTATTTTACATGATAAAACTGGATTGATTTTCTTTTCTTTTTTTTTTAAGATTTATTTATTTACTTGAGAGTCAGAGATACACAGATAGAGAAGGAGAGGCAAAGAGGGATAGAGAGAGGTCTTCCATCTGCTGGTTCTCTCCCCAGTTGGCCGCAATGGCCAGAGCTGCGCCAATCTGAAGCCAGGATCCAGGAGCTTCTTCCAGGTCTCTCACACGGGTGCAGGGGACCAAGGACTTGGGCCGTCCTCTACTGCTTTCCCAGGCCATAGCAGAGAGTTTAACTGGAAGTGGAACAGCTGGGATTCACACTGGTGCCCATATGGGATGCTAGCATTGCAGGCGGCAGCTTTACCCATTATGCCACAGTGCCAGCCCCTGGATTGATTTTCTTAACTAGGTGATTTAACAAAAATGTTTGAATTAGTTCATGTGAATACACAAAAACCACATATAGGGAGTTAATGTGAACCATTACTATGTCAAGGGTTTGAAATTACTTTATTTACAAGCATTAGCTAAAATGACCTGAGTTCATACATACAAATGCTGCTGAAAGAGTCGCATGTGGCTAGTTAGGACTCTTTCCCCCTACTAGTGCTTGGTTTATTCTCTGATCCTAAAGATCATTTTGTCCTATCTCAGAGGTTACCATGTGTATACTTTTTGACAAGAGATTAAAGTAACCATCCTCTTCCATGGTTACTAATTTTTGAATTACCTTAACAAGAAAAAAATTTATCATTGATCTCCTCACAGAGGTAGTCAAAATTTAATATTTGATGTAATTTAATTTTCTTATATTTTCTGCATTTTTTCCAAACTTCTATTTACTCTCTTCTGAAAGAACTAGCTAAGGTCCTGAAATTTAGACCCCCTAACTCAAAGTGAAATGTTATACTCCTCACACATATATTGCTTAACCAATATTTCCTAAGCTTGTGTGATAATCAGAATCAGAGAACATAAATTACAAGTAGAGCCTCCAAGCTTAGGGTATTTCAGAATCTCTATTTTTAAAACTCTTTTCAGGCAACACTGATGATCACCAGATTTAAGAAAGTTTGCCTATAAGTATGCACTCCCATGTTCATTGCAGCACTATTCACAGTAGCCAAGATACAGAATCAACTTAGTTGTCCACTGAAAAATAAATATAAAAATAAAATCTGATATATATATATATATATAAATAAAATGGAATATTATCCAGCCATTAAAAGGAATTGACCACAGCATGGTTGAAACTGGGGAACAGGATGTTTTAAATAAAATAAGTCAGGCACAGAACAACAAGCGCTGTATGTTCTCACTTATTTTTAGAGCTAAAAATGTTAATCTTACAGAAGCAGAGAATAGAAGAATATTCACCATGCCTTGGAATGATGCATGGAAGCAGCGGGTGGACATAAATGTGTGTCTCGGGCTGGATGTAAGAGCATTGGATGATATGGTGGGAGCTATGGCATACCAAAAGGGTATATTGTTAACTTTCTTGAGGATTTTTCCTTTTTTTTTTTAATTTACTTGACAGATAGAGTTATCAGTGAGAGAGAGAGACAGAGAGAAAGGTCTTCCTTCAGTTGATTCACCCCCCAGTTGGCCGCTACGGCCAGAGCTATGCCAATCCGAAGCCAGGAGCCAGGTGCTTCCTCCTGGTCTCCCATGCGGGTGCAGGGCCCAAGCACCTGGACCATCCTCCACTGCCTTCCTGGGCCACAGCAGAGAGCTGGACCGGAAGAGGAGCAACCAGGACCAGAACCCAGCGCCCATATGGGATGCTGGTGCCGCAAGGTGGAGGATTAACCAAGTGAGCCACTGTGCCAGCCCCGAGGATTTTTCCATGTGGACTATAGTCTCAATGTTTCAGGAGAAATCATAAATCTCCCATTTTTTTTATCTTCTTAACAGTGTACAGGATGATCAAAACATTTGTAGGTTGAATCCAGCCTTCTTTATACAATAGACTTAAGGCTTGTCTATACAATAATAAACATAATCACCGTGATTTTTAAGTTTTGAAATACAGATATACTCGCCAAGTATGCAGGGCTCTGACCATGGAAGTGAACACTGCATGTGTTTTGACTACTTAATAGCAACTGTTCACATGAAACTCGCTGAAATGATGGGAGATTATTCTAGGAATAACTTTCCTGAAGTCTTTGGCTGCAGTTGAGTCAGGCCATTGTCTTATTTATGTTATACTTAATTCTTAAGTATATCACATCTCAATATATAAAATTATTGAAGCTTACATACAAATCTCTGCAGAAACTGCATTTCCATGTGAATAGTCTGTCAGCTGCAAATAAAGTTATATGTGTCATAAGGCAGGTCAGAGACTCAAAATTTCACCCTTATGGAATTATTTCTGGTTTTCTCTCTACATGCTGCCCTTACAGTCTACCTCTAACCTGCTGTGTGGAGATTTTTCTCCCCAAGACATAATCCAGCCAAGAATTTATGTCCTATAAAGGAAAACTACATTTTTAAAAGCAAGAAGCAAGAAAAAAAACAAACCCAGATAATGCCCCTTTGCATCTAACATCTAAGATTAAGCAGTTTAAAATTATATTTGAGCACTGGTTCTCTGACTGCCTAATCCCTGATCTCTTTCCTGCTTCTATTTTATCCTCCTCCTCCTTTATCCTGTTTCAAACTTATCCTCCAGTTCAAAGAAGTTGTCTAAGGGATAAAAGTTCCCTATGAAAGAGCCTTTGTAAATCCTGAACTGTACTTTGGGAAGCCTGAACAAATATTTATGGCAGAAAAGGGGGGGCTATTTTCACAGTGGGAATGAAGAGATTTTCTGAACAGAGTACTGTGATGATTATGTCCTGCAGCCTGGTGCAGCTAAGAAATGATGACATTCCTGGCCTTTTGCCTCTGACTCAGTGAGGAACCAGGGGGTGGTAAGCATGACTACAAAGGCTTGGGCAACCTTCATTCCCTGCCAGAGTGGTTAGAATCTCTTGGTATGGGCCTCATTTTTTTGTGTGTTACTATTGTTTTAGGAATATGTGCAGACTAAAAACACAGGCACTAATTCAAAGAATTCACCCCAGGCAAGTCGGTTAATGAACACATTTCAGTGTGGCACCCTTCCATGATTCCTGCAGGCATTGCCCACACAGGCAGAGGGTGACAGAAGGCCAAGCTAGATCTGATTAGGTTTTTCTGGCCTGTGATGGGAGTAATCTGACACCAACTATGGGTGCCCAGTTTCTTGTAATGGCGGTGGGGGGTGGTGGTGATGAATTAATTTGCTTTGTTAGCTCAATAAATATTCATGGTCCTAATTATTTTTTGAAAATTACTAGCATGGACATGATACAACATAGCTTGTCAAAATTACTTCATAAGAGCTCATAAAGGCTTAGTGTGGTCACTGACAATATTTTTTTGGAAAATTTTTGGTGTCTATGGCAACTTTTTTTGTGTAGCAAAGATTCAAAAATGCTCTTTGCCACAGCTCAGTTGTACAAGATAGCACATTTACAGAAAACAATAGCTAGAAATCTCTGAAATGGGAAATAAGTGCCATACAGAGGTTTGTAAAATTCAATTTTCTTTCTTTTAAATTTTTCCAGTTACAATAACCTGCTTTGCTAAGTAGAGATCTTTGGCTATGTTATCAGACTTATACGATTAGTACATAATGAACATATTAGATCCATGAGGTGAATTAATGTACTCAAAAATAGTATTTTCCCCTCAACTGGTTTAATCATTATCCTTATAACCTTCTCTATACCATTTTTTAATATTGCTTCTTTTACAATTTCAAAAGAACTTAGATCTATTTGACATTCATTTGAATTCATTTATATTGAGGGATTTTTTTTTTTTTTGCCTTTCTGTGTATCATCTCATGATGACATATGCCTTCCCACCCCTCCTCCTGCATTTATCCCAGACATGCTAGTGTCTTTCTTACCACCAAGTGACTGTAATGTTGGCTAGTGGTAAGGGAATACAAACAGTCGGACCCTGAGCTGAATTCTCTTCATGTGTTATCTTACTTGGTGGTGACAGCATCCCGTGAAGTGGGTACTATTGTTATTCCATGTTTATAGACCAGGAACCTAAATTGATCATGACTTTAGAGACAATAAGAAGTGGAGTCCATGGCAAGTGCTCTTAACCCCAACTTGGCTCTTACTCATCTCCTAATGGCACCACAATAGACAAAATAGTTTTAAAAATTATTTTTCTTCTTGTACAGCTGTTTGGGGAGTGCACATTATCTGTGATAGACCATAGAAAGTGCTGGTGAGTAGCTAGAAGCAAGGAGAAATGATGTCCTGAGATGGTATGTAAGTCATTTGTTGATAAATAAATCCTTAAGATAGTTGCAAGATTTAGAACTCTGCAAAGAAAAAATGAATCTGAAGAAGCAATAGAAGCTGTCTGATCACGGATGGCAAATTTTATTTCATTCACCGTGACATTTGATCACTCTTCCAGGCAGAAGCATACCAGGGAAAGAAAGCACTTCCTAGGTGCACTTTCCTTAATTTGCTCACCTCTTTGCTCCCATTGGGATCCCCTTGGTGTGTGGTTCCAGAAGGAAGGGCTGTTTCCCCAACTGCCAGCCCCTCCGCAACCCGCTCATTTTCCTTGATTATGTCATCAAGTTCCAAGCCCAGGGTTGACATTTCACAATTTTCCATAATAGAACAGATCAGCATGTTTAATTCCTGGCACAATTTATTTTAAACTAAATTAGCCAGCAGGTACAGCTGTTTACACTTTGCAAAGCTCTTTTTCATGTGCATTATCTCATTTAACTGTCACAAAAGTCAATTAGGAAGAAATGATTGACATAAAAGAATTGAGCCTTTGTTTTGAGCACAGATGTCCCTGATAAATCGGTAAGCAGAATTATTACAAAAGAAAAATTACAACAATCATGCCTACAAGGAATAGCCTGTGCATGTGGGATGTTGCTAACCTCTGTCATGTCTAAGTTTTCATTTGCCTTTCCCAAGTATATAAGCTCACTTTTCATCCCAATAAAATCACTTCATTTATTGCAGTTGCAGAAATATTTGACCATCTGTTCATTTTACTTATACCATGATAAATAATAGTGGGTCCTAGAATAAGTTTGAAATGTATCTCCCATGTCATGAGAATTCCCTTATTTGAGTGCGTAGCTTTGCTAAATCTGGTTGCAGATCCATAGTATTAGTTTCAAAACAAATATTGAGGTGCATTCTCATTTAATCTCACTCACATAATGGTATTTTTAATTGTTGATTCATTTCAATTGTGTTTGATGTAACACTGGGTATTGATTTAGCCACACAAAGTGATTCCTGTTTCAAATAACCATGCCACCCTAGATATCTTTGGCCATTCCATGTTTGCTGAAAGTCAACCTTGACAACAGTTGATAATTATTGAGCTGCATTGTCTCTTTTGGTCTTCATAATGATCTCAAATTGTAGGGCATCTGATTATCTCCATTCAATTGGGAAGACCTTGAGTCTAAGAAGTAAGGTAGATTCGTGTGACACTGTTAGGATTCCAGTCAGGCCCGTTTACTCCAAAACCTCAACTTTTAATCATCACATTCAGCCCAGCTACTAAATGAGCTTAACAGTCACATCCACTTAGCTGGCTAACAATATGGAAGAGGTAGGGAATTATAGAGTGTATCAGTCAGTTTTTGTCATACTCATCAGAACACACAAGTGCTTTGAAGTAATAATTATTTGTTATTCCTTACTCGTATAAGGGTTGGCTCACCCTTGGCTGATTGAAGCTTGGCTCTGCCAGACTTGGTTGCAAGCTGCAGTTTGGACCTGGATCTGTTCCACAAATGTCTCATCCTTTTCTTCTTGATCAGTGGCTTATCTGGATCATGTTCATTTCATAGGACTAACAAAAGTCAAAAATAGGCAAATGTAACATATAGTCTCGTTCAAGGACTATTACTGAGTCATAAAAGGAATGAACTGACATTTGCAACAAAATGGATGGAACTGGATATCATTATACTAAATGCAGTAAACCAGACACAGAAAGACAAATATAACATTTTTCTCTTCTACAAAGAGGGTATAAAAATTGTGTGGTAGGTGAGAGCCATTATTAGCTGATTTCCCAGGCTCATTAGCAGGGAGCTGGATCAGAAGTAGAGCAACTGGGACACTAACCACTGCTCTGATGTTGAATGCCAGTGTTGCAAATAGTGGCTTAACCTGTTGTGCCACAACAATGGCCCCTTTATTTTTCTTTTGTGAGATTATTTTATCTATTCTAGTCCCTTGCCTTTTCATGTAAATTTTATAATAATCGTCTATATATCTTCAAAAATTATGCTAAGATTTCTACAGAAATTGAATTAAATTTGTATATCAACTTAGGGGTCATTTTTATCTTTACTATGCTGAGCTTTTATAAATTTCTTGAGATAGCCTCTGTAGGCAATCATGTCATTTTCAAATGGGCCTGTTTTCTTTCTTTTCCATCTGTATGCCTATTTCCTTTTTTGCCTTACTACATGGCTACACTTTCCACAATTATGCTGAATAAGAGTGGTGAAAATGAATATCCTTGACATTGGGGGAGTGAACCCATAGATGCAAGCTCTCACTTTCTCTGTTTTATTCATTTCAAATAAATAAAAATGAATAAACCTTAAAACTTCCCAGTCAACAGTTCTATAACTGATTATGGTGATGATTACTCAGCCCTACCATTCATAAAATTTTGCAACTGTGGGTCACAAAAAGCACATGTAAATATTAGTGAACTTTGAATAAAATCTGTATCTGAGTAAAGAGTAGTATACTACTGTTAGTTTTCTGATCTTGAGAAGGTATTATGGTTAAGTAAGATAGTAACATCAGGGAGCATAGATGCAGGGTACATAGAGACTCTAAACTATTTTTGCAACTTCTTGAAATCCAACTATTTCATACGATGTTATTTAAAAAGTCTGTCTGGGGCTGGCGCCATGGTGCACTAGGTTAATCCTCTGCCTGCGGCACCAACATCCCATATGGGCACCGGGTTCTAGTCCCGGTTGCTCCTCTTCCAGTCCATCTCTCTGCTGTGGCCTGGGAAGGCAATGGAGGATGGCCCAAGTCCTTGGGCCCTGCACCTGCATGGGAGACTGGGAGGAAGCTCCTGACTCCTCACTTTGGATCGGCACAGCTCCAGCTGTTGTGGCCATTTGGGAAGTGAACCAACAGAAGGAAGACCTTTCTCTCTAAGAAAAAAAAATTTTGTGGCTGCCATACTATTTGTTATATTAGATAGTTATAAATATTGTCTTCAGTGAATTATACCATTTACATGACAATGTACATTTTTCCTTGCTTTATGAACATTGTCATGAATCCCAAATTATATGATATTAATATTTTCATTTTCAAGAAAAAATGTATATAATATCTACATATGAAGTGAACATGGCAAAATGTTAAAAAATGGTAAAACTTACATTTAGAAAATGCTTTGGGGCTGGCACTGTGGCATAGCGGGTAAAACCGCTGCCTGCAGTTTTGGCATCTCATATGGGCACTGGTTCATGTCCCAGCTGGTTCACTTCTGATCCAGCCCGAGAAAGCAGTAGAAGATGGCCCAACTCCTTGGGCCCCTGCATCCACGTGGGAGACCTGGAAGAAGCTCCTGACTTCGGATTGGTCCAGCTTCGGCATGGTAGCCATCTGGGGAGTGAACCAGCGGATGGAAGACTGTGCTCACTCTCTCTCTGTCTCTTTCTGTCTGCCTCTGCCTCTCTATAACTCTGCCTCTCAAATAAATAAATAAAATCTTAAAAAAAAGAAAATGCTTTTATGAGCACAAAGGAAAAAACAGCTGTCATATTATGCCCTATAAATATGCATAATTATTGTTAATAAAATGTTTTCATAAAGAAAACAAGGTGTAGACTTGGAATTAGCACAATGTCATTTTCACATTGTCCCATGGGCAAAATAAAGCCACAAAGTAAAGCCCACCATTACTGAGATGGGGAAACATACTCCATCTTTGGTTGGAGGAAAATCCATGTCACATAGCAAATAGTACAAAGATGGGGAATGCGAACAGTTTATATAATCTACCATGAGAAGGTAGGTGCACTGTATGAATGTTTGTATAGAAGAAAAATGAAGAAGACATGAACTCAGTTGAGAGAGAACAGACTGTGTTCTGTTAGTAGTTTTCATATTTAGAGTTCAAAGGTAGGTAATCTGGGATTATTGCCTACAAATCTACCTAATGGACAGTGATTTTGGTGCTAAGAAGGTCAACAAGAAGTATTGTAGTATAGCATCTAAGCTTAAGAGATACAATTGGCTGTTAAGTATGATTGGGATTTTTTAAGAGAATGAAAACACAGAATTGAGAATATATGAAAAATTCAGGATGTAGCCTATATTCTACCAAATATTTTTCAATGTTATGTAGCCCCTCCAACCTGCATAGAATTCTTGACTCTGAGTTGAGAGTTAACTCAAATGTCATCACATCTACATACCCACCTGACACTTAAATTCTGTGCGTAAGATGCAGCCTACATTTGAACTTTCCTGTGACCACACTTTCCAATTCCATTTTGAAAAGCTTGGTTCTCTTTGTGTTTGCCATATTAATGCATCTCATGCCTCCTCACTATTCCTGGGTGAACTAATGAGCAAGTAAGTGCCACCCCAGAATCATAAACTCAGGGACATTCTGCTCCTTCCTGGTGATGACCCATTCCTACACAGGGCTAGCTTTACAGGGCCCTATGTTTGACTTAAATACTGATGCTGTCTTGAAATTCTCAATAATTTCTCAACAAGTAACTACTAATTTCAATTCGCACTGAGCTCCAAAAATTACATAACTGTTCTTATTCCTAAGACATCCCCAGCATTGTTTACCCTGAGTTAGTTCCTGAGCTCCTGAGACCTGAGACCTGTTTTGACCCTTCCACTGGGGGAACTTTACTGTCTGTCTTATCAGTTTTCATTCCTGCTTGACTCCTTTCTTCATGGTCTCTCCATTTCATTGTTACCCAGCTTCAGTGGAGCAATTCCTTTCATGTGCTCTTGCTGGGTGAGACCCTTGCCAACTTTACTTCTTTCCCCAGGAAAAGAGATGTTGACTGTGATTCTCAGAGCATTTTTTCTTAAGCTGGACTTTGGTCTAGTCCTGTTCATCCTGTCTCCTCTCCTCCTTTCTTTCTTATTTTCATTTTAATTTATGTGATAACATACTTTCAAATGACTTTATAACTACAAGATTAATTCTCCATTAAATAAAGAATTCAACAAATAGTAAGTAGAAACACCACTGTTCCTTAGAAATATAGCAAGGGCCATAAATAATAAATCAGATCTCAAAATGTCAATTTCACTTATATACATTTTTTGTATTGCATATATTGTTTACCACAAATCAAAGAGAACATATTTGTCTTTCTGAGACTGGCTTATTTCACTAAGCATAACGGTCTTCAGTTGCATCCATTCTACTGCAAAAGACAGGATTTCATTCTTTTTTATGACTGAGTAGTATTTTACAGTGCATATATGCCACATTTTCTTTTTTTTTTTTTTTTTTTTTTTGACAGGCAGAGTTAGAGACAGAGAGAGAGAGAGAGAGAGAGAGAGAAAGGTCTTCCTTTTTCCATTGGTTCACCCCCCAAATGGCCACTACAGCCAGCACAGGTGCTGGTGCAGGGCCCAAGCACTTGGGCCATCCTCCACTGCCTTCCCAGGCCACAGCAGAAAGCTGGACTGGAAGAGGAGCAACCGGGACAGAATCTGGCGCCTCAACCAGGACTAGAACCCGGGTGCTGCCACCACAAGCAGAGGATTAGCCAAGTGAGTCACGGCACCAGCCCACCATATTTTCTTTATGTAGTCATCTGATAGACAACTGGGTTGATTCCATATCTTAGCTATTGTGAATTGAGCTGCTATAAACATGGGGCACAGATAACTTTTTCATATGCCGATTTCATTTATTTTTAGTAGATTCCTAGCAGAGGGATGCCTGAGTCATATGGTATATCTATTTTCAGCTTTCTGAGGTATCTCTATACTGTCTTCCATAATGATTGTACCAGTTTACATTCCAACCAACAGTGGATTAGGGTATCTTTTTCTCCACATCCTCACTAACATTTGTCATTTTTTGATTTTTGGATGATAACCATTCTAACTGGGGTGTGACTAAACCTCAGTGTGGTTTTAATTTGCATTTCCCTGATGACTAGTGCACTTGAGCATCTTTTCAAGTGTCTGTTGGCCACTGATATCTCATCCTTTTAAAAATGTCTGTTTATATCCTTTACCCATTTCCTTACTAGATTTTTTTTCTTGTGTTTGAGTTTCTTGAGCTCCTTATCTATTCTGGATATTAATCCTTTCTCAGATGTATGGTTTGCAAATATTTTCTCCAGTTCTGTCAGTTGCTTCTTCTCTTTGCTGAGTATTCCTTTGCTGTGCAGAAGCTTCTTAGCTTGATGTAATCTGATTTTTCTTTTTTGCTTTTATGACCTGTGCTTGTGGAATCTTATTCAAGAATTTAGCTCATTTGTCAAAAATTAATTGGTTGTAGATGTGAGGATTAATTTCTGGTGTTTCTAATATGTTATATTGGTCCAAATGTCTATTTTTGTGCCAATACCAGGATTTTTTCATTATAATTGCCCTGTAATATGTCTTGTAATATGTATTGTGGAGCCTCCAGCTTTGTTTTTAATGCTCAAGATTGCTTTAGCTATTTGAGGTCTCTTGTGCTTTCATACAAATTTTAGGGCGATTTTCTTCTAGATCTGAGAAAAATATTTTTGATATTTTAATTAGGATCACATTGACTGTAAATTTCTTTGGATAGTATAGACATTTTGATGATATTGGTTATTCTACTCCATGAACACAGAAGATTTTTCCTTTTTTGTGTGTATTCTTCCATTTCTTTCCTTAATGTTTTGCAATGTTCATTGTAGAGCTCTTTCACATCCATGGCTAATCAAATCTAACAAAACATTAAAAAGATCATTGATCCGGACTAAGTTGAGTTTGTTGCTAGGATGCAGGGAAGGTTCAACATTCACATCTCCATTAATTTGATACATTATATTAACAAATTGTGTAACATAAACCGTATTATTATCTCAACAGATGCAGAGAACACATTTGATAAAAATAAAAACAGTCTTTAATGATTGAAAAAAAACTTAAGCAAATTGTGCATAGAAGGAACATACCTCAATACAACCAACATATTATATGGCAAACCCTCAGCCGGCATATTGAATGGGGAGCAGCTGGAAGCATTTCCACTAACATCTGGATCCAGACAAGGATGCCCCCTCCCACTTTACCATTACTATTCTATATAGTCTGGAAGGTTTAGCTAGAGCCATTAGGCCAGAAAAAGAAATCAAAAGGATAACAATGGGAAAGGCAGTCAAATTATCCCTGCTTAGAGATTATATGATCTAATATATATGGGAACCAAAAGACTTCACAAAGCAACTACTGGAACTTTGTAAGAGTGTTTGGCAAAGTTGCAGGATATAAAACCAGCACACAAAAATTAATAGCATTTGTATATACAAACAATTCCATGTCTGAGAAAGAACTTATAAGATCAGTCTCATTCACAAAGCTATTAAAGAAATGTAAATGCCTTGGAATAAATTTAACTGAGGTTCTCTTTGTCTTGTTTGCAAAAGTATTTCTTGTTTTTATAAGAAATTTGACATTTTAAAACTACAAAAAATAAGATAAACATCTCCTACTATCCTATTAAAATATAACTGTAGTTACCATATAGTTTAATATTGATCTTTTAATATGAATATATATACATATATTTTAGAAAATAATATGAGCATATTAAACATGCTGTTTTACAGCATTCTATCTCCTAAATTCATATCAAAGCATTTTCTGATTTGACAGGTTAATTAGAAAGCAAACAAGTCTACAGCACTACGGTGATAACAATTATGCTGTTCTATAAAAAACAGTCAGTCATGAGGAAGGACACTAAGGTGTCCTTCAAGTTATGGACAACAAATGGAGAGCTGATTTTCTTGGTCTACTCATACTAACTTAAATCTATAACCAACTGGCATGTTGGAGATGTGTTGTAAGAAGCTTAAGATTGCTGGTTATATGTTGTTTTAAAACATACTGGGCTTGTTTGAAAACTTTTTTACACCATTTAGTTAAAAAAAGTTAGCCAAGGGTTTTACTTTTGAAATAAAGGATGATTCCTTTTAGAAGGAAAGATTATCTTCCTCAATGAGTTGCAAAAACATATAAAATAACATCCTAAGCCCACTAAAATTAAACTTTCTGAGGCTGAGTGGGTCAAGAAAACCCAGAAGTATTTTGTTTCCTTGAGATTTTTTGTTTGATGTGCGTAGAGTTACATGGAGTGCCCTTTTCTTTCTCTTTTAGTTTTGTTACTTTAGGGATTCCATAATGTATGATTATTTGTTCCAGTACTAATTTCTCTGCGAGTAAAAATCTATTAAACTAAAAATATGTTTGAAAATCATCTGACTTCCTGGTGAATTTAGTGTCCATCCTTTAAATGCATAACTGCAGATTGATATATCTATATTCACAGAATTCCTATGTCATGTGGATATTGATAATTGCTTTCTTTTTCACCTTCCCATTCTCCCCCCATCTCTCTCTACTTCTCTAAATTTGAAAATAAATGAGTCTTTTTAAAAAGTAAATAAAAATTCCTAATAGTCCTAATTTATACATTATCATCTTGGTCTTGTGCCACTCTTCATGCTTTGATTCTTCTTTACCTTCTTCAGACTTTTTCACCCATGATACCACTTCCAGTGTAAACAGAAGAGTCTGAATCATTCTCCCAAACACCGTGATTTTATGATATATTTAAAACACCTCCAGATATAACTTTTAAAGATTGATTGATTTATTTGAAAGGCAGAGTTATATAGAGAAAGAAAGGTAAAGGAAGAGATTTTCCATCCACAAATTCACTCCACAAATGGCCACAATGATCAGGGCTGAGCCAGGCTGAAGCCAGGAGCCAGGAGCTTTTTCCAGGTCTCTAATGTGGGTAACAGGAACCCATGTTGTTGGGCCTTCTGTGCTGCTTTCCCAGGCCATTAGGGAGCTGTATTGGAAGTAAAGCATCCGGGACACGAACTGGCACCCGTAAGGGATGTTGGCATCCAAGATGGTGGTTTAACTTGCTATGCTACAACTCGAGGCCTTCCAGATACCATTTTGTGGAAGACAGTGGATGGCTTAGAGTATAGGTTTGGTGCCAGGTACACCTGGCTTAGAATTTCAGCCCTTCCTTAGTGTCATTTTGAGTACTTCTTAGCCTCTCTATTCCCATCTGTCAAGTGGAAGCAAAAATGGTGCATAAATCTTTTGGTACATATTAAATAGCACATAAATATACGAGGATTAAGTGAAATAATACATGCAAAAAAACTTGATACTGAAATGCTTAAGGCCGGCGCCGTGACTCACTAGGCTAATCCTCCGCCTTGCGGCGCCGGCACACGGAGTCCTAGTCCTGGTCGGGGCGCCGGATTCTGTCCCAGTTGCCCCTCTTCCAGGCCAGCTCTCTGCTATGGCCCAGGAGTGCAGTGGAGGATGGCCCAAGTGCTTGGGCCCTGCACCCCATGGGAGACCAGGAAAAGCACCTGGCTCCTGGCTTCAGATCAGCATGATGCGCCGGCCGCAGCTGCCATTGGAGGGTGAACCAACGGCAAAAAAAGGAAGACCTCTCTCTCTCTCTCTCTCACTGTCCACTCTGCCTGTCAAAAAAAAATGCTTAAAATGTTATCTCCTATCATTATTACATCATTCCAAATTAGTTTATGAGCAAGACAGTGACCTCATTACCTCATAGCCATATTTTAAGTCTTACAGTGAGGTGCTCAAGCAGACTTACCAACCCTTGGGTTTTTGAGACTTGTCTCCAAGCAATCTATGATCACATTTGAAAAGGAAATATACCCTTTCTGGTAACTATTTTGTTGTATTAAAAATGTGTTCTGGAGCTCCATGGAAAATAGAAGAGCCATTTTGAGAAATGACTCAAACATTCTCCAAGCCCACATTTTCCATGAACTTATTGAAGCCCTCTCTTATGTCACAAATCAACTTGAAGTAGGAACAGATCCACAGAGTAGGCATCAGTTGAAGAGTTTATCAAATTAACTTCTATCAAAGTACCTACCATTTGCCCAGCATTGTGCAAAGCCCTACATGAGTCAGCAGAGGAATATAAATCATGGCTATCTCCTTTGACAGTACAACAGTTTCTCATCTTGATTCTCTCATCTTTTGAGTAGTTTACTTTCTGCACTGAGATGGGCTTTTCATCAATGCAATAAGGATGTTTGTAGCACACTTACCTACAGTCTTTTCTGGGAGCATTCTTATTATCTCACTCAGTTGTCCTTAAATTCCCATCTTTGCACCTGCAAAATGCCCCAGAGGTTCCAAGGAAAGCTGTGTTACTTTTATCAGGACACCCAGAGCTAATTAATAGGAAAGAAGAGTGGGAAAAGGAGACAACATGCACCAGCGAACCCATATCTCTTTTAGTGTTCCATTTATATAATTTATTTATAATTTACTCCATTTATGTAATTTAGCAATGTTCAAAACATAAAATTAGTAATATAGATAATTATCATTATCATCCCAATTAATTTCAAAATTTTTTATTTTTTCTACCAAAATAAGCTTTTATTCTATTTTTTTCACAAACATTTTAAAGTGCCTCATATTTTTCAGTCCCCAAGTAGAAAAATAAATGTGCCACCAGGAAACATAAGATCAATGTCAAAACAAGAGAAATTAAAGTGATTATTAGCATATTAATTGAATTCCAGATGGAAAGGCAAAACAAACAATAGCCTGCCAGTACCCACAGGAGTCATCTTTTAAATATTTTAGAAGGAATTCTAAAACAATATGTGGTGATGAGGTATATGAGTCTTCATTTTCAGCTACGCCGAATTTGCTAGTAACCAATATAGTCCATGAGGGGATGTAAAGTCAAAAATTATAGAGAACCTACCATCAATTTATCTGGAAATGACCTTTTTAGGTGACAAAACAGTAAGATCTTGGTGTAATTGTTGTTAGTTTAATTATTCAGGAAGAATGTGTGTATGTGATACAGTTGTCTATCTTGCCAGGAGCAAAAGCTATATCCTGTGGCCATGCTGGCCCTGGGTAAAGATCAGAGCAGTCAGTTAAGAAGACTGTGGGTGGGTGTGCTTCAGACTGCCTTGGACATGGGACTTTCTGGTCCTTTCTGTGAGCTGTCTGTACTGTCCCCACCCACAGTTGAAGCCTGTGAATGAAAAGTGTCCAACAGCCCACAATTTAGCAGCAGTGATAAACACGACTGAAATCATCCAAGAGCTAGATCAAGTATCCAAACATGGGAAAACGTTCTGAGATTTTGTTCATTTCCACAGGAACTTTCTCATTTGATCTTAAATCCTGGTCTCTAAAAGGATTTGCTTTGTGTAGTAAGGGTGTTATGTTCCTTCAGGGAGGTAAATAGGAAGAGGACAGATTCTGAATGATAATACCTATGGGACTTCTACTTAATCACCATACTGGCATCTGAATCTAGTTTACTGAGTTCCAAACCAAGAAGTAGAGGCATATGAAGGCCAAGAATAGGAGGTCAGGAACTGAGGACTGAGAATTCACTGCACTGAGCAGTATGTAGCCACCTGGCGATTTACTAAATATGGCTTGGGGTTAAACCTGATGAAACATTGGTGAATAGAGAGAAGGGGAGGGAGAAATAAAAAAAAAGACTTTGGTTTGGGTAGTTAGGTGAGTTCTGAGACATTTATAGGTTAAGGAGAGAGGGAGTGGGCAGCAGTGTTTGCTAGTGGAATGCTTGCTGCACTGGGTGGAGCAGCAGGTGGCCGTCATTAAAGGAATTGTGTTGAGTGCAGTTGAGAAACTTGGGGGAAAATCAAAATTTTGCATTTTGTTTTAATCTGTGAGGATCATTTTATTGTTGTTATAAAAATAGCTTTTTATGAGCAGGAATGCATTTAGCTGTGTTCCTAATTCTAAAAGAGTGCTCAGTCTTTTCATACAAATTGCATTTATTAGAACCAGATCAGGGAGGTCTAAGTGGGTGGGTTAAGCATCTCAAGTCTGGTGAGTAAGATCAACAATTGAGGGTAAATGGTTTAAACATTGAAGTAAACTTTAGTTTTCTATGGTAAATATTTTCTATGTCATTTCCTAGAATAAACATTCATCGTCTCAAAATTATAAGTCAGCAAATCTTGGAACCACCTACACAAAACATTCAATATAAGAAGAAACAAAATAGACTTAGATCAAAACCCAATTTTATAATGACAAGATACAAAGCAAGTGTAAATTGAAGATACCTTTTAGAGTAACTGATATGTAAATATTCTCAAATCTTCTCTTATCCATCCAAGCAAAGGCTGATTGTGAAGTCAGTACTTTGCATTTTCAAAATTTATTTCTCAGCTATTTGTGAACTTTCTCTTAACTTTTTTTGCCAAAATAATTATGGCCCATAGAGTTTAACAGAGTTTTCTACTGTGCTGTTAATTGGCTTAGTTATAGTTATTGGAGGCTTGTCATTCAAGAGAAGTTCAAAAAGTTCATGGAAAATTGAGTTACAACGAGTTTGAAGGCAAAAAAGCATTTTAAATCCTAACAGAATTTTTTCATAATAATATTTCCTCTGAACTTTTTGATGACCCTTTATATTTTCCTCAGATTGCATGAATTTTCTTGTTACTTCTTTTCTCTTACGGTATTTTTCCTCCCTCACCTCAGAACAGGAATACACGTTGCTGCTCAAGAGACTATGAGGAGTCCCAGGAACAACTTGGCATTTTCTCTAAGCACACATTTTACTCAAAGGGTGCACAATGGGTAGGGTAATGTGACTAAGTAATTTAACATGTTTTTATATTAAATTGAAAATGCTCTAATGTGCTACAGTGAAAATTCATATGAATTTATACCCATCAGAAAAGAATAGCAATACAAGTTTTCAAGTTATTATTATGCTGGTCACCATCTCTCGGTGAGATTTAATGCTTTCTCAAAAGAAATCTTACATACCTGTTACTCAGAGTACTGTTCTAAATGGGCTTCAAGAAGATGCTATCCCAGCCCAAAATGGTGCTCTTTCAATCTATGTTCACCACCTCACCCCCACCACACCCTTATTACATGTATATGTATATACATATAAAATCACAGGGCTCATCTTCCTCGAACACTTACCTGCTTGTCTCTCTGAGGTGTGAGTACCTTGTGAGCAGGTTGGATGTTTCTCCCACTCATTTTTTTTCCCTTATTTCTTTCTTCTTTTTTTTAGAAAGTTTTTATTTGGTGAATACAAATTTCATATGTACAGCTTTTAGGAATGTACTGTTTCTTCCCCCCATTACCACCCTCCCACCTCACCTCCTACTCCCTCTCCCATTCCATTTTTCATTTTTCATTAAAATTCTTTTTTTAAGATTTATTTATTTGAAAGTCGGAGTTACACAAAGAGAAAAGGAAAGACAGAGAGAGAGAGAGAGAGAGGTCTTCCATCCGCTGGTTCACTCCCCAGTTGGCCGCAACAGCTGGAACTGTGCCTATTGAGCATAACCGAAGCCAGGAGCCAGAAGCCTCCTTTGGCTCTCTCATGCGGGTACAGGGGCACAAGGACTTGGACCATCTTCCACTGCTTTCCCAGGCCACAGCAGAAAGCTGGATTGGAAGCAAAGCAGCCGGGACCCAAATCAGCACCCATATGGGATGCTGGCTCTGTAGGCAGTGGCTTTACCTGCTACACTACAGTGCCAACTCCAAGATTTCTTTTAAATTGACTTTATATACAGAAGACCAACTCTATACTAAGTAGAGATTTTAACTGTTTGTACCCACACAGATACACAAAATATAAAGTACAATCTGAAGACAAGTTTTACCATTAATTCTCATAGTGCAACTCATTAAGGACAGAGGTCCAACATGGGGAGTAAGTGCACAGTGACTCCTGTTGTTGATTTAACAATTAATATTCTTATTTTTGATGTCAGTGACCACCCAAGGCTCTTGACATGAGCTGCCAAGGCTATGGAAGCCTTTTGAGCCCACAAACTTTGTTGGTATTTAGACAGGGCATATGTAAAGTGGAAGTCTCTCCTCCCTTCAGAGAAAAGTACATCCTTCTTTGATGGCCCCTTCTTTCCACTGGGGTCTCACTCACAGAGATCTTTCATGCAGAACACTTTTTGTCACAGTATCTTGGCTTTCCATGCCTGAAATGGAATTTCTGTATGAAATTGATTTCTGTATGAAAGCCACTTTAAGTTCTCCCACTCATTTCTATATCCCCAGGACCTAACTCCTGTCATAGAGTAAGTATTTAATAAATGTGGATTGAAAGAATGGGTGAGCACACTATTGCATAAATGAGTCTCAGGAACTAGTAAAGATAGACCACAAACCACATACTCATATACCTAGCACGCTGATAATGACCCTGGGATTAATCTTATGTTTAGTCTGGAATAGAACTAAGTACTGTGATGTGACACAGCAGTCTACGGAATTACAGGAGAGCAAACCTCTTGTCTTCAGGGGCAGAATCAAGGACAGTTTGTCTACTGGGAAATCAGATCTCTGTGCAGTCACCAAGAAAACTAGATTCATTACATTGAAGAGGTGTCAGCACTGGAAACTCACTGGGAGGACAGACGCTGTCAGAAGACCATCCACTCTTCTGGCAGCTAAGACAAAAGGGCAGAGAAAAATCAGAGAGCAAAAATAATGTGCTGCTGCCCACAGCTGAATGGATCTGCAGTTGACACACTTGTCATTATTCCAGTATTTCATTATGTCCAAATAGATTACATCATTAAGATCATAAAAATACCAAGTCTTCTTTGCCACAATCCATTGTGTCAGCCACCCAGACATGGTCTGAGAATTTGTGTCTCTTTTAAGTGGGAAAATGATTGACAGTGAAAATAAAGTGACTTTTATGCATGGAATATGAACCTAAACCATGGGGCAGTTGACTGTTTCAAACCTTGAAAATGAGATTTGATTCATTCAACAAATAAGTGAATGCTATTTTTTTTATTAAGCATCATTCCAAACAAAAGACCCAATGAAATATAGGTAACAGACTCAATAAATAAAATATTTGCATTTCAGTGATGTATTTAGGAAATTTGAAGTTTGTATACCTTCTACCTTGTCAGTGTCACTTTTATAATAGACGGGTATGGTAACTGTTCAGTAGCTGGCGTGGTAGTTGCATACCTCCTACAGAGTGAATGTGGACACGTTCCCTATCATACATTCTACACTTTCTGAGGAGGCTTCTGAGAATCAGGGGGACATCAGTGCAGGAAAGGAGTAATCTTTACTTTCCTACTGCAAACTTGAGTTTCAGGGGGTAAAACCATGGGCAATGGGCATGGAATGCCTTGGTTAGAACCCTGTTTCCACCAGGTATATGGTCCTTGGGCAAGGTCCTTAGGCTGTCTGTGCTTTAATTTCTTCATTAGAAGGCAGCAGTAATCTGTTCATTACTCTATCCTCTTTTCTGGGGTTATTGTGAGGATATAAGAGGATCTACATAGAATGCTCTGAGAAATTCTTGGCATTTCAGTATTCAGTAACAATGAGCTATCATTAACCTGCAGTCGTGGTAGATACAAGAACCATTTGACTAAATCAGTAAGATGTCTTTCGTGAAAGTGGATTTTAAAAACAAGCAAGCATAGGGCCAGCACTGTGACATATTGGGTATAGCTGCCACCTGCAGTGCCGGCATCCCATATGGGTGCTGGTTCCAGACCCGATTGCTCCACTTCCGGTCCAGCTCTCTGCTATGGCCTGGAAAAGCAGTGGAAGATGGCCCAAGTCCTTGTACTCCTGAACTCACGTGGGAGACTGGGAAGAAGCTCCCGGCTCCTGGCTTTGGATTGGTACAGCTCTGGCTGTTGCGGCCAATTGGGGAGTGAGCCAGCGGATGGAAGACCTCTCTCCTTCTCTCTGCCTCTCCTTCTCTCTTGCATAACTCTGACTTTCAAATAAATAAATAAATCTTAAAAAAAAAAAAAGCAAGCAGAAGCCAGAGTTGTGGCACAGTGGGTTAAGCTGCTATCTGTGACTCTAGCATCCCATGTCCCATATGAATGCCGGTTTGAGTACAGGCTGCTCCACTTCCCATCCAGCTACCTTCTTGGGAAAGCAACAGATGATGACCCAAATACTTGGGCCCCTGCAGCTATGTTGGAAACCCGGATGGAGTTCCAGGCTCCTGACTTGGGCCTGCCCCAGTTCTGGGTCATTATAGCCATTTGGGGAGTAAACCAGAAGATTAAAGATCTCTCTGTAGCATGCTCTCTCTCTCTCTCTGTCTCTCTCTCTCTCTCTCTCTCACACACACACACACACACACACAAACTCTTTCTCTCTCTCTGACTTTCAAATAAATAAATCTTTACAAAACAAACAAAACAAATAGATAATATCATGAAATGATAATTTAAGTCTGAATCAAAGAGTTAAAATCCACAATTGTTATTGGGCATCCATAATGTTCTCATTACAAGCTAAGAAGAATGCAAATGACCCAAAGCCTCCTTTCTGTCCTGCAGAAATTCATATTTTATTTGGGGGGGCAACAAGACAAGAACACATGGAAATAGTTAAGTAGTAAAAGACTGAATCAGCCACTTAAGGGCTACAATAAAATAAATGTCATAACATAGTATAATTGTATTTTTAAAATAACTTTTTTAAAAGCCTGTGAAATTAGTGTTTACTTACATTTTCATGTTTTAATATAATTTAAATATTTACAACCATAAGGTAGGTATAACTCTGTATGCCTATAGTTCTTACATAGCTACAAAACCACAACTAATTTACAAATTAAATATGAACAAAATAACTCATGTCATTTACTTCCATTGACAATTATAATTTAAGGTTGTTATTAATATTGTGTTATTGAAATTGCTACTTTCAGGAGGAATGCAGCATTGACTCCATGATCTAGGGTCTTCTGAGTTTGACATGCGTGCTTGCTTATGTGCTGAGTAATGAGATGACTCTCCCATGCATGCTGAGTGATGACATAATTGCCAAGCACTTTTTCTTTTCCAACTAATGAGTACATTTTTCCACACATAGAGTATCTTACCTTCATTTAGCTTTCATTCAATGCAAAAGCATTATTTGCATATTTAGCCTGCCTATGTTATTTTCATATTGGCTTGTTAATAATTAAAGTGGTACTTATTGGGGACCAAAACAAAATATTATGTAATTCAGCTATAAGATATTCATCAATCCAGAGCACACATATAATATTTTTAGATTATCATTGAAATAAAATACATATATTATCCCCTATAAATTCTTTTTCTAAAAGATATATTTGTTTTATTTGAAAGGCAGAGTTATAGAGAGTGATGAAGAGAGAGAGAAAGAAAGAGAGAGAGAGATATCTTCCATCTGCTGATTCATTTTCCAAATGGCTGCATCTGCCAGAGCTGTGCCAAACCAAAGCCAGGAGCCAGGAGCTTCTTTGGGTCTCCCACATGGGTGCAGGTGCTCAAGCACTTGGACCATTTTCTGCTGCTTTCCCAAGTCCATCAGCAGAGAGCTGGATCAGAAGTGGGGCAGTCAGGCTTTGAACCAGTGTCCTTATGGGATGCTGGTGCTGCGGGCAGTGGCTTAACCCACTACACCACAGTACCAGCACAAATTCTTACAGAGAACTAACATTTCCTTAGAACACGGTTGAGTTTGAGGAAAACTACAGTAAATAGTGAGATGCCAAATGAATCTTACAAACAGAAAATTTATTTTACATGCTACAGAAGCACAAAGAAGGAAAGATAATTTTATATTCAGATAATTGAGGTAGAGCAAGAAAAGATCTTGGAATCTGCTTGTTATTATTGTGGTATAATATCCATTTAGTTCTGTTCTTTGGAGGTAGAATGTGAGTGATTGAAGATGGGATCCTACATAAATGGCAATGTGAATCCTAAGTCTGTGGATTTCTTAAATGGCATACAGAGTGTACATAAGCAAAGAGAAATAATGTAGGACAGTATGGTGATGGTAGGAGAATATATTTACAGGAGGGAATCTTCTGAAATGCATAAATGAATTAAGGATTCTCACTTGTGGGACTATTAGGCCATGGTCCTGGCTGATTCATAAACAGCTTATTTTAGGGGAAAGCCTTGCATTGAAGGGAATATATCAGATATTATATGAAAGATTCTTCCTTTATTAGACTGAACTTACTTTGAAGCCCTCTTGCTTTTGATCAAATGAGAGAATATTTATTTCTAGACTGAAAATTCCAGTGGTCTTTCCTGAACAAATTTTCTATTTCCCTAGTGTACGTTGAATGTCTTGGAACCACTAAGAATCTCAATATGCAATATGGTGACAACCCAGAATTGCTACCCTAAGGGAATGCACCTGCTGAGTAACCATAGAAAATTGTACACAAGGTGTTTGCTATAGACTGAATTGTGCCCCCCAAACTCATTTGTTGAAGCTGTACCTCCCCCCAAAATGTGACTGAGTCTAGAGATGGGGCATTTAGGATGTGATTAAGGTCAACTGATGTCATAAAGGTGGAGGCCTTAACCAACAGGACTGGTAACCTTGTAAGAGGAGGAGAGAGAGAGAATGAAAGAAAAACTTCCTCGTTGCAGACATAATGAACATGTGACTTACTACAAGCCAGAATGAGAACCCTCATCCAAAACTAACCACACTGGCACCCTAATGGCAGACTTCCAGGCTATAGAACCATAAAGAAATATATTACTGTTGTTGAAGCCACTCATTCCATTGTATTTTGTATGTCAGACCACACTAATGCAATGCTACACAAAATTACTTGTGACCCTGCACTGTTTTCTATTTCCATTTAATTCAACACACACACACACACACACACACACACATTTGCCTAGTGCAAAGCTTACTGGTTGACAATAGGGATAATGGTATGATAACCATCATCTGGTCTGGTCTGGTTGTAGATCAGATTATCCTATAAAGGCAAGAATTTCCATTCTATAATGTTATTTACAAGACAACTTGTAGGCTGTATAAACCTGTATTCACTGGTAAAACCTAATTCTTGTTTCTGGCACAATTTGCAAAGTTGTTCCAGGTGCCAGGTGAGTTCTTTTCCCTAGGGTAGAAGAGAAATTTCACAGGTTTCATTTTACATATGAAACTTATTCATACCTCTGAAAACTATAAAAAATATAGGACCTAAATATAATCTGTCAAAGGTAGAAAATGTGTATGAACAGCAGTGAAAACCAAGTTTATAAAAGAAAGGAAAATAGGCTGAACCAGAAGATTTTTGCTTATTTAAATTCTACTTATGTTCCCAGGCGTCTGTCTGAACAGCAGAATGAAATTCATGATTATGGAAATGGAAAGAACACAAGCATGGGGCTTGCTCTTGCTTCTGTTTTCACAGAGAGGTTGTCACGCATTTAATTGACCTTTTCTCCCGCTGTCCAGTGCAATCTTCAGAGCACAAACCACAGGATGCCATGTAAAGGAGGAGGGCACCACCTTTGCAAAGCCAAACAGCCCTGAAGCACCCCTCACTTGCCTACTCTCACCTTTAACCCATTGCAATTCACTTCATCACACACAATCTGACCAAACACATGGTGACCTTTCAAGTTTGGGTTCAGATTGTTTGTGAAGTTTAAAGTAGGTCAGTTGTGTGCTATTTTCATCCTCTTGAAGTCAAGCAAGAGGCCTTTGGTTCCCAGCCTTGGTCAGTGTTTAGGGTCCATCATGATTTGGCCAAAGGGGAGTGTTTTTGCAGGTGTGAAACTTAGTCCATCAACAGCTCTCCCAACAACACAGAGATGAAACAGTCACTTCTATTACGTTGTGCCTAATTCTCAGGCTTTCTTCAGTGTCAAGCCATGATTTAGAGGGCTGGTTTCTGGTCCAGGCTGCCCTCTCTCTTTGTTGATATTCAGGCTGATCTCCTCCACCTAATTTTCAGTAGTGTTCATTCAGGAACCCATTCCAAGGCTGCTTGGTCTGGGATTTTCAGAGTTTAGTGAGTTAACTCTCTAGGAGACATGGCTTATGCTCTGTGCCTGGGAAGTGCAGGGCCACACACAGCTTGGGGAGCCCGTCTAGTCCTTTGTTGTTTCCCTGGTTGCCCACTCCTGTACCTGCACAGAGACCATTCCCCTATTCCTGGATTGGGAAGGGAGCTCTACCAGGCTGCTCATGGCCTGTGTCTGAGTTCTTGTTTCTTCTCTGATTTTACTTGAGACGATGAGCATGGATCACGTGTGAATTCAGATCCCAGAAACCAGTCTGATATTTCTCCTATCTCTGCTCCATCTCTGGACTTGCCGTTTAGATATCCACTTGTTTTTTTTTTTATTTTATTTTTTTTTGACAGGCAGAGTGGACAGTGAGAGAGAGAGAGACAGAGAGAAAGGTCTTCCTTTGCCGTTGGTTCACCCTCCAATGGCCGCCGCGGCCAGCGCGATGCGGCCGGCGCACCGCGCTGATCCGATGGCAGGAGCAAGGTACTTCTCCTGGTCTCCCATAGGGTGCAGGGCCCAAGCACTTGGGCCATCCTCCACTGCACTCCCTGGCCACAGCAGAGAGCTGGCCTGGAAGAGGGGCAACCGGGACAGAATCCGGCGCCCCGACCGGGACTAGAATCCGGTGTGCTGGCGCCGCAAGGCGGAGGATTAGCCTAGTGAGCCGCGGCGCCAGCCTAGATACCCACTTGTAACTCCATCCCCCAAAACATGTGATCCACTCGTCACTCATGTTCTCTCTCAGCCTTGCTCTCAGTCCTGAAAACAATGCTGTCTTGTTATTCATGAGTTTTCCATTCCTCAGTCTTTCAGGGTCTAATTCTTTGTCAACCAGAGCCTTTTTTCTGACTTTGTGAGGGTATCCTTCCCTGAAAGCACAGATGCCTCACAATTTGTCTGAGGAATTATTGTCTCCTTTATTATCCAGCCTTATGTTCATTGTTTCAAATAGATACAGTTGGGGCAGGCATTTGTTGCAGCGGTTAAGATACCATTTGGATTGCCTGCATCCCATATTGGAGCACATGGGTTTGATTCCCGGTCCTAGCTTCCTGTTAATGTGCACCCTAGGGGGCAGAAGCTCAAGTACTTGGTTCCCTGCCACCCAGACGTTGACCTGGATTGAATTCCAAGTTTCTGGCTTTGGCCTAGACTATTGCAGACATTTGAAGAGTGAATCCACAGACGGAAGATCTCTACTTCTGTCTCTCCCTCTCTCTGTCTCTCTGCCTTTCAAACAAATTAATCATAAAAATTTTAAAAATATGTAATTTTATATACAAAATTATCTATAAAAATATAATTATAAAAATATTTTAATGGATAAGATTGAAGCCACCTTGCAAAGTTAATCAAATCAGTCTTCCAATTTCCTTGGAAATGCTACTCCAATTCCTGACAAAAGCCTAGAAGGGCTGGCCATCAAGCATAGTTGTGACACTAATCATATTCATCTCTCATATTCACTATTTCTTGAAGCCTTTTTCTTTACTTAATTTCCCAGGTTCTCATTAAGACTCAGCCTCCTCTCCTGCCACTGTTCCTGTCTTCTGCCTACCCAGGGGCTCCCATATGCAGCGATACCTCCTTTCTCCAGATCCCTCATGTCATGATGTGTTCCTCGCTGACACTCATTTTCCAGGCCAGTGAAGCTCACCAGCTGAAGTGAAAACCTTCAAAAGTTGTAATGGCTTTGAATGGCAATTCTCTCGAAATCCTTTGCTTTGTTTTCAGCTTTGAAACCACGAACTGAAATTCCTGTCTCTTTCTCTGGTAGAGTATTAAATCAGTAACCATCCATTCAACAAACATACATTGAGCATCTGTCCACACGGCAGACTCAGAGAGACAAAGCTGAGTACGATAATGCCTTTCCATCTAAAGAGCTTACATTCTCATTAGGATGGGAATGCCAAAGATAATTACTTCATTCATACAGAGGCTGTACTAGAACTGTGAACAGAGTATGGGTAGGATATTGTTGAGACTTAGAGGAAGAGCAGCGAGTCTGCCAAAATGATTGCAGAAGCATCCGGATGGGCTTCCCAGGGAGCTGGTCATCTTTACCACCGCCAACACCTCTCTGCCTTGGGGAGTCCAAATGGTCTGCAGTTGGCTCTCTCCTGGCTGGGTGTTGAGGTGCTCTGGTTTTCCCCTGGTGCAGCAGACTGTCAGCTGTCAGGATTTGCTACTGGCAACATGCTTGCTCCTAGCGGCTTCTTCCCCTTCTAATTTGCATTTCTAATCCTGCATGCATTGGGAGCCTTATGAACCATGCTCCTTAGAACCGGGCTCTCTTGGAGTAAATATGCTCACAGCGACTCCCAGGGGATCTGGTAGGCTCCTGAGTAAGAGAGTTGTTTGATTGTTTATTTCAATTGGATTGTTTTGATTGCTTTGTGTTTCTTTTCTGGTTCTTATTAGACTTGTGAGCTTGGTACATAAGCAACCACTAAATAAAATGAGGAGCCATTATAGATTCATATCGGGAGGGTGTTAGAAGTGTTTTTAGAATAAAAGAATCATAGATACTATCTACTTAATTAGCTTCTATTACATGCCAGATTCTTTATTATTTCATTAATCTTCACAATACCCCTGCAGTGTAACTAAATGATTACTACTTTATGGAAAAGAAACTAATACTTTATGGAAAAGAAACTAATACTCAATGGAAAGCTTTTGTAATGTTAGACAAATTCCTGTCACTGAAGCCCTTCACTGTAGGGCAGGTATTTGGCACAGTGGTTAGCAGGCTTGCTTGGGAGGCCCTAATATTGGAGTGCCTAGTTCAAGTCTCACGTCCGCTTCTTGCTAATGCACACCCTGGGAGGCAGCAGGTGACAGCTCAAATATGTGGGTCCCTGACACCCACGTGGGGAAACCGAGGTTGAGTTCTAGGCTCCTAGTTTCAGCAAGACCCAGCTGCAGTGATTGTAAGCATTTGGGGAATGAATCAACAGATACATTATCTCTGTTTCTGTTTCTCTTTGTCTCTCTCTGCCTTTCAAAGAAATATATAAACTTTTAGCCAGCGCTGCGGCTCACTAGGCTAATCCTACGCCTTGAGCACCTGCACACTGGGTTCTAGTCCCGGACGGGGCGCCAGATTCTGTCCCAGTTGCCCCTCTTCCAGGCCAGCTCTCTGCTGTGGCCAGGGAGTGCAGTGGAGGATGGCCCAAGTGCTTGGGCCCTGCACCCCATGGGAGACCAGGAGAAGCACCTGGCTCCTGGCTTTGGATCAGCGCGGTGCGCCGGCTGCAGCACGCCGGCCGCAGTGGCCATTGGAGGGTGAACCAACAGCAAAGGAAGACTTTTCTCTCTGTCTCTCTCTCACTGTCCAATCTGCCTGTCAAAAAAAGTTATTAAAAAAAAGAAATATATAAACTTTTAAATTATGTTTTAAAATAAGGAAAAACGGGTTTTGTGGGCATTAAATAGGTGAATAAATGTAAAGTGTTAATGGCAAGACCTGGTACATGGTATGACTCAGTACGTGCTGCTACTGCTGCTATTGTTCATTGCTACCAAAGTCATCTCTTTACTAAGAAGCAGAATCCAAATCTAAAGTCCATAGCATAGCAGATACTCTGACATCAAAGGCGAATTACTTGGCTGTGGGTGACCTTGTTAGCATGGCTCATATTACATACACGTGGAGGCAACAAGCTTCCTGCCTTGGGGGAGTGTGAGGACAGGGTCAATCCCTTTCCAATATTGTCCTTCTCGTGGACACCGTTTTCCTTCCACATCCACAGTACTCATGACCATGGCATTGAATTATGATCACTTAAGAGAAGGTTGTAAATAATGGCTTAATGCTGCTTTTGAAGCTTATTTCAAGGTTTTGAAGAGCACAAGAGGCATGAAAGCCTCCAAAAACACATCTTTTCCTCCCTTAGAGTGATATTGTCCAAGAGCTTTCTTAGACTTCTTTGGAATCTGAAGACACATATTTCCAGTATGTTCTTTATGTCAGCCCATTTTATTATAAACTAACCTCCCACCGTGATGGGAAAAATAATCAGTTACAACTGAGATGGACAGAGTAAGAAAAATCAGAATGTGTTTGCAAGCTTCTCAAGTCTCTGTCCTTAGAATCAACCATTTCCATAATAGACAGGACATGGAGTGATCATTTGCTTGGGTTTTACTCGGTTATTCTCTCATGTCTTTTTTTTTTTCTATTATTTATTTGAAAGGCAGAGTGACAGAAAGGGAGGGAAAAAGAAAAAGAGAGACAGCTTCCATCCACAGATGTCCATAATGGCCAGGGCTAGTCTAGGATGAAGACAGGAGCCTGGAACTTCAGCTGGGTCTCCCACATGGGTGGCAAGTATCTAAGTTCTTGGGCCATCTTCCACTGCTTCCCAAGGCACAATAGCAGGGAGCTGGATTGGAAGCAGAGCTGCAGCACTCATATGGAATGCCAGCATGGCAGATGGCAGCTTAACTGCATGCACCACAATGCCAGGCCCTCTCTTTAATTTCTTGAAACTATAAAAGGAATTTTAGCATGAAATATGCCATTGCATAAGTAATGTTTTCTTCCACTATTAAAACCATTCTTACTTGGAAGGTGTCTGGAAGTTCTCTGAAATGTAACAGTTTGAAATTTCAGTAAAATCCTAATTTGTGATAAGAGACTAGTGGTTGTATTCTCCTTTCTTTTCAAAAAGAAGAAAATACCACAACAAAAAATAAAGGCCCCCAGCATAATATAAAATAGAGTGCTCATCAAAAATCTGTTATTCCCGTGTGGTTCTATGTGAAGATGCTACCATGCTTATAGCTCTCACCAAATATTTATTAAATTGAGTTAAATCTTGCTGCCCTGCCTCCTAGAGATCTAATATAACTGAAGACAGCTAACATGACATGAGTGATAGCAACAGTTAGATTATGAATTTTGAACAGATTGAGTGTGTTTCCACAGGCTGGAGTTGCAAAGATTCATGGAATCTGTCTTATTTAAGCATTCAATAATATCATTTGTCTTTGTTATGGTCTATGAGACGTTCTAAGATGCAGTGGGACCAGAAGCCATATCTGAGGGAAGCAAGAAGCACTACTTAGCAAAAAAGGTAAAAGAATGGGGACAGCTGGCAGTGAAGGGCAGAGCTTCAGGGAAACAGGGAGGCCTGGAGGCTTGATCTTGTATTTATCACATTTTCAACTTCAAGAAAGATGGGCTGCCAATATACATTAAAACTGCTTTTTGTTGTTTTGATCCCTTCCTCAACAAATACCAGTTTCTCTGAGAGAAAAAAAAAATCATTTTTTAGAAGCCAAGAACTCAAGTAATTTTCACAAGAATTTAGCTACCTGGGATAAACAACTGAATATTCCTAAGCCTTTGGGAAGGCTGGCTGGAAAGACTACACACATTTTGGGGGGCTGAAGGGCTGCTTGAGATTAGATGCTAGTAGAATTGGGAGGTACCAGAGGGCCCAGCAGATGAATCAAAGAGGCATTTCACATCTGATAATGCCCTGTGTAAAACTTGACAAGAGCCTTTCTCTGAAGCATCTGGTACAGAAAGAAGGAAGCTGCATGGTGGAGGGAGCGTGCCAAGAGAGGGGCATTCTAGGCTGAGCCTCTGCCAGCCGCTTCCTCAGCAGCTTGAGCCGTGACAGGGAACTGTGTAAGGGCGAGAAACAGACCCTAGCTAGCCTCAAAGGCAGCCAAGAGGAAGTGAAGTCTAAGCAGACTGTGTTTTCTGGCTCCTTGAATCACCTGCTATTTTGAAGGCGAGCCAGGCCAGGGACCTTGTTCTGGGGACTTCTGACTTAGTTAGTGGGGAAGTCTCGTTAGCACCACTGAGGAAGTATGCCTCCTTCCAACCACCTGAAATGTTAGCCAACACCAGGGCCTTAGGCACTGGAGGGTAAGGAACATGAGACAAAATCAAGGTGCCTTTCACTTTAAAGGACGCCTGGGATGAGCAGGCAGAAAAATGATACATCTCTGGCCCAGAGGACTGTTGCTGGAGACAGCCAAGTTGCCCAGACAAAGAATTGCAGGTGATGAACTGTCAGGGTCTGTATACCCTGGAGACACCCTGGATCCCTGTGTTCTCACTTTTCTGCCCAGAGAACCTGAGAACACTGGTTCCTAATCCCCTCTCAGGACCATGCTTTTGTAATGACTCATCAGGAACATCATGCCCAGCCAAACAAACTTGGAGTGCAAGGAACTACTTTTGTACCAGTGAGAAATCTCAGCATATTAGGCTGCAAATGGGTCAGCATGTAACAGGAGGCACCACTAGATGTGAGTGTGATATTATTTTTACCCCACCACGTTTCTTTGTGCTTGAGTGATCTTTTGCAGTTTGATAACGTGAAGAAAGTAGGCTCTCTGCCTAGCATGTTCTCCCTTGGCTGAAACTATTCTCCAGGTCCTTATCCAGCCTCCCAGTGTGGCTACTCATAGCCACCTGGTCCTTGTGCCCTCAAGTTTTTAGTCATAGTTTATTTTCCAGGAACTGAATCTAATAATCTTCTTATTTCTAATCCTTGCTTTAGTTAAGTCAATTTGCTTCCTTCTGCTTGCACTGCTGTCCTCTCATCATTCACCTTTTTTTCTAGTCTGCTTAATCTTTATCCTCAACACCTTCTATTCTTCCCAAAGCCTTTCTTGGCACCCAGTCAAGAATAGAATCCTCCTGGGGCTGGCGTTGTGGTGCAGTGGGTTAAGCCATTGTCTCCAGTGCCGGATTCCTGCCAGTTTGTGTCCTGGCTGCTCCGCTTCCAATCTAGCTCCCTGCTAATGGCCTGGGAAAGCAGCAAAGGATGGCCCAAATGTTGGGCCTCTCCTTGCACCTACATAGGAGACCCAGAAGAAGCTCCTGGCTTCAGTTTGGCCCAGTCCTGACCATTGCCTCCATTTGGGGGGTGAACCAGCAGATAGAAGATATCTCTGTCTGTAACTCTGCCTTTCAAATAAATTAAAAAAAATCTTTTTCAAAAATTTTACAAAAATAAACTATTAGAAATGATAAGAGAATTCAGCAAGTTGTAGGGTACAAAATCACACCCACACCCACACACACACACACCAAAAATAGTATCCCCCTAACACACATGGTATTGATGATGAGTATGATCTTCACAAAGATGGCAGAAGTAAATGCAACAAACAGGTTGTTGCGGTTTTGTGAAGCATATTTGTGGATGAGATGTTGACATGGAACCTCAAAACTGTAGAACTGGAGAGAATGAAATTTGTCTTTTTTGACAATGATTTGTCCTCTTCGAAAGGTCACTTAGCCTATGCCTGAACAATTTCAGTGACTAGGAACCCATTAGAACTCATTAACTTCAATTAAGTATCTTTGATGTTTGGGGAGTTTTGGAAGCACAGTCTTTTATAGAGAGAGCTAAAACACATCTTCCTATGACTTCTGTTCTTTGGTCTTTAAGAGCTCGATGTGCCATCCTTGCGAGGGGATGGTATCCTCTTCCTAACTCACCGTGTTTCAGACTTGGAACCTTTAGGAAATAAATACATAACGTCAACTAGTAAAGCAAGTTAGAGTTAGTTGCCCAAACACAGCATCTAAAGCATACAAGAGTTTATCTTGTTCTCATGCAAAAGGAAGTCCAGAGGTAACACAAATGCTTGTTATACATTGGCACTGAGGCTGAGGAACATCAGCACAAGGTCTCTGTCACATTCTGGGCATTTCTGTGACAATCTCAAGATGGGCATCTAAGCTACAACTGATTCATCTATCATTTCAGGCAGGAAAGAGGTATAACAAGGTGGTCCTTATAGCAGAGAAGCAAAGTTATCCACAAGTCCTTGGCTAACATCCTGTGGCTATAATTATGTCCATAGTCATACTTGACTGCAAGAGAAGTTAGAAAATGCAATTTTCAAGATGGCAGACTTTGGTGTCTCCTACAAAAGGGGGTTCTGTTAATAAGAAAAAAGGTGAAATGACTATTGAGCAGGCAATTAGCAGTGTTTGCCAAAGTGTATCAATAAACACAGGTCTACCCTATTTAAACTCTACATAGTGTTTGTTATAAATATCTGTACTCTTTTAGACATCAGAACCAGCTCTAGCTACTTAGAGCAGATAAGGATTTATTAAAGCATTCTGGGTAGCTCATAAACTTCTCTGGAAGGGCCAGAAAAGAATAAAAAAAAAGATTTAGTGCAATCAACCGTGGAAACTATGAAAAATGCTCAATTTTCTCAAGGATTTTTATTGCTAAAAGGGCACTGTTGCCTCCACTGGGTACTATTTTCCACCTGACATGCTTAGACAAGATACCAGAAACTTCACCACAGCTGCCACAAAGTACACAATTGTCCCCATGCCCACCTCTTTGAAGAGCCACTCTCTCCTCATGTTGCTCACTTCTGCATTCAAGGCATTCACAGGTGAGTCTGCATGGAAGACTGAAATGTAGTCTAAACCTTTCAGTAGTTCTGGGACAGGAAGACAAGTGTATCAGGGGATGGGATGTATATTAATGAACCAAACTGTTCTAACATTATGCAGTCAAAATAGGAAGAGCAGGCATTCATGTGATTATGTTTAATCAGGACTGACAAGTAGCTTTGAGATTTGGTGGCTTAGGTAGCTTTGGTAGATGAGGTAGATTAGGTAGATTTGATAGCAAAAATGTCATCATCTAATTCTAGGAAAGAATAGCCTAATATGAAAGAAAGAATGACAAACTTTCCAGTTCTATTTTTTATTCTATATTAGTTGCTGCATTTAATAAAAGATAACAGATGGAAATCCTATATTCATTAAGGGGGGAAATAAATCTGCATCTGCTGCTGTTTTAAATAAGAGAAATATATAGTATTTACTCCTATCCTTTGCAGACCCTTCGAAGATTTTAATTAGCAGTGAATGTGTGATTCCATCTGTTATTCCGTGGTCATGATGCCTCTCATTTCAGCCTGGTGAACCAGTCCATTTGGATCTCCTTGGTTGGAATTAGTAGAAAAACCTCAACTAAAGGAACTCCATACATTCTCCAAAAGTTATTTTCATTTTAAAAAGATTTGTGGGAAAAGAGCTTTAATATATACACATGTATTTATTTGTATTTATATATATATAAATATATGAAGAGAGGCAAAAACATGAAGTCATTTAAACATATGTCTTAGTTTAGCCCATTCTCCTACCATGCAATTGTTTGTGATATGTCTTTTTAAAAGACATTTTATAACAGTTTACATTTCATAGAATACATTCATATATTGTTATTTGACTCTCTATCTCATTAAGGTACATAGTATTTATTCAATTAAAGATAAGAAGATGAAAGCTTACAGAGACCTAGTGATCTGACCCAGTTCAAAAAGTTCAAAAGAGACTTGCCCAATCCTATAACCAAAATCCATTTATTTCTATACTAGAACTCTGTCCCACAACAAAAATTTAATTATTAAAAGAAGAATCTTTCAATCTTTAGGAAGATTATTCTACATCAACTAGTCTTCCTTAGCTTACATATGAAATATAATGCATAGTAAAAGAACGATTTCAGTAATCTGGAAGTATGACAAGATGGCTTAATGACCATTGGGAAGAGAGAGGACAAAGTGGCATTGAATAAAAAAAAGCATTGAATATTACATCACCTACTTTCTAGCTGAGTGACTTTGAGCAAATAAGGACTAAATCTCTACAAGGCTCAATTTTTTCATTCATGAATTGAGGATATAAATAAAACCTACTCATACAGAGATGTGGCATGCATTCTATATTCCCTAAAAAAGCACATTGCTGTATTGCAGGTTTGCATTAATACACTGCGTTTCATTCACTTTTTTTTAAACTAGAAACCTTTTATTTAAGGTATACAAACTTTATTCATTTCATATATACAAATTTAGGAACATAGTGATTCTTCCCATCCTACCCTCCTACTAGCATTTCTCACTTCTTCTTCCTCCCTCTCCTATTCCCATTCTTATTTTTTGATAAGATCTATTTTCAATTACCTTTATATACATAAGATTAACCCTATACTAAGTAAAGAATACAATAAATAGTATGAGAAATAAAGTTGTTCCAATTGAGACAACAATTGAGACAAGGGCTGTACAAATTCTTTGCATTGCAAAGTATCAATTTCATTTCTATAGATTATCCCTTACTCTATTAGTCACCATAGATTAGGGAGAACATATGGTATTTGTCTTTTGGGGATGGGTTTATTTCACTAAGTATGATGTTTTCCAGTTTGATCCATTTTGTTGCAAACCCCAGGGTTTCATTTTTGTTACTGCTGTGTAGTATTCCATGCTATACATATTCCTTAATTTCCTTATCCAATCTTCAGTTGACAGGCATTTGGGTTGATTCCATATCTTACTATTCTGAATAGAGCTGCAATAAACATGGGGTACAGATAACTCTTTTGATGCTGATTTATTTTGGTTGGGGAAGTTCCCGGGAGTAGAATGGCTGGTCATAAGGTAGGTCTATATTCAGATTTCTAAGGTATCTCCATATTGTCTTCCATAGTGGCTGTACCAATTTATATGCCTAACTACAGTAGATTAGAGTACCTTTTTCCCCACATCCTCACCAGCATTTATTTTTTGATTTCTGTTAGAAAGCCATTCTAACTGGGGTGAGATAAAACTTCATTGTGGTTTTCATTTGCATTTACCTTATGGCTTGTTATCCTGAGCATTTTTTCATGTGTCTATTGGTCATTTGGATTTCCTCTTTTGAAAAATGCTTGTTTAAGTCCTTTGCCCATTTCTTAACTGGGTTGTTTGTTTTGTTGTTGTTGAGTTTCTTGATCTCTTTATATATTCTGATTATTAGCCTGTATTTGGCAAATAATTTCTCACATTCTGTTGATTGCCTCTTCACTTTGCTCGCGTTTTTTTTGCAGTGTAGACGCTTCTCAATTTGATGTAATCTCATTTGTCAATTTTGGCTTTTATTGCCTGTGCTTTGGGGTCTTTTCCAAGAACTCTTTGCCTATGCCAATGTCTTGGAGGGTTTCCCCAATGTTCTCAAATAATTTGATGGTATCAGCTCATAGATTTAGGTCTTTGATCCATCTTGAGTGCATTTTTGTATAAGGTGTAAGGTAGGAGTCTTCCTTCACATTTCTGCATGTGGAAAGCCAGTTTTCCCAGTACCATTTATTGAAGAGACTGTCTGTGCTTAGCTCCTTTGTCAAAGAAAAGTTAGTTGTAGATGTATGGATTGGTTTCTGGAGTTTCTGTTCTGTTCCATTGGTCTCACCTGTTTTTCTGCCAGTACTAGGCTGCTTTGATTAGAAATACTCTGTAGTATGTCTTGAAATCTGGTATTGTGATGCCTTTGGCTTTGTTCTTGTTGTGTAAGATTGCTTTAGCTGACCAGGGTCTCCTGTGTTTCCATATGAATTTCAACATCATTTTTTTCTATATCTGAGAAGAATATCCTTGTTATTTTATCAAAATCACATTGAATCTGTAAATTGCTTTTGGAAAAATGGACATATTGATGATACCAATTCTTCCAATCCATAAACATAGAAGACTTTTCAATTTTATAGTGTCTTTTTCTATTTGTTTCTTTAATGTTTTACACTTTTCATCATAGAGATCTTTGAAGCTCCTGGTTAAGTTTATTCCAAGGTATTTTATTTTTTATGGCTATTTGAATGGGATTGATCTTAGAAGTTCTTTCTCAAACATGGTATTATCTCTATATACAAATGCTATTTCTTTTTTGTGTTAATTTTATATCCTGTAACTAACCAAACTCTTTTATGAGTTCCAATAGTCTCTTAGTGGAGTCTTTTGGATCCCCTATATATAGAATCATGTCATCTGCAAATAGGAATGGTTTGACTTCCTTCTTCCCAATTTGATTTCTTTTTCTTGCCTAATGGCTCTAGCTAAAACTTCCAGGACTGTATTTAATAACAATGGTGAGAGTGGGCATCTTTGGTTCTGGATCTTAGTGGTAATACTTCCAACTTTTCCTCATTCAGTAAGATGCTGGTTCTGGGCTTGTCATAAATTGCCTTGATTGTGTTGAGGAATGTCCTTCTATACCCAGTTTGCTTAGAGTTTTTATCATGAACAAGTGTAGTGTTTTATCAAATGCTTTCTCTGCATCTATTGAGATTATCATATGGTTTTTGTTCATCAGTTTCTTATTGTGATATATCAAATTTATTGATTTGTGAATGTTGAACCATTACTGCATATCAGGGATAAATCCCACTTGGTCCAGGTGAATGATCTTTCTGATGTGTTGTTGGATTTGATTGGCTAGTATTTTTTGAATATTTGTACATCATTTTCATCAGAGAAATTGGTCCGTAGTTCTCTTTATCTGTTGTATCTTTTTAAGGTTTGGGAATTAAGGTGTTGATGACTTAATAGAAGGAGTTTGGGAGAATTCCTTCCCTTTCAATTGTTTTGAATATCTTATGAAGAATTGGAGTTTCTTCTTTTAAATGTCTGGTAGAATTCAGCAGTGAAGCTCTCCGGTCCATGGGTTTTCTTTGCTCTGAGTATCTATTTTACTTATTCAATTTCCATCTTGGTTATTGATCTCTTTAGACTTTCTGTGTCTTGATGGCTCAATTTTGGTAGATTGTATGTGTCCAGGAATTTATCTATTTCTTTTTGGTTTCCAGGTTTATTGTTATAGCTCTTTATAGTAATTCCTGATGATTCTTTTTATTTCTGTGGTATATGTTGTTACATTTCCTTTTTCATCTTTGATTTTAATGATTTTGGTCTTCTCCCTCTTCTTTAATTTTTTGGTTTCTTGGGCCAATGGTGTAACAATTTTGTTTATTTTTTAAAAATACCATCTCTTCATTTGACTGATCTTTTGTATTTTTTTTTGTTTCAATTAGGTTTATTCTTGTTTAATTATTTCTTTTCTACTACTAATTTTTGGTTTGGTTCATCTTTTTTTAGGTCTTTACATGCACGCATCCATAGTTCATTTATTTAGTACCTTTGCAATTTCTTGATGTAGGCATCAATTGCTATAAACTTTGCTCTTAACACTGCTTTTGCTGTATCCCATAAATTTTAATATGTTGTATTGTTGTCTTCATTTATTTCCAGAATTTTTTTTATTTCTTTTTTGATTTCTTCTATGACCCACTGTTCATTCAGGAACATGTTGTTCAGTCTCCATATCCTTCCATATGTTCTAGCAATTATAAAATTGTTGATTTCTAGCTTCATTCCATTGTGGTCTGAGAAGATGAATGGTATGATTTCAATTTTTTTTTAATTTACTGATACTTGCTATATGGCCTAGCATATGGTCTATCTTAGAAAAAGTTTCATGCACTGGTAAGAAGAATGTGTATTCTCCCACTGCAGGATGAAAAATTCTGTAGATATCCATTATGTCCATTTGGTCTATAGTGTCAATTAACTCTGTTGTTTCCTTGCTGATTCTCTGTCTGGTTGATCTGTCCATTGCAGAAAGTGGGGTATTGAAGTCCCCCATTACTATTTTTTTATTTTTTGACAGGCAGAGTTAGACAGTGAGAGAGAGAGAGTTATAGACAGTGAGAGAGAGAAAGAGAGAAAGGTATTCCTTCCATTGGTTCACTCTCCAAATGGCTGCCATGGCTGGCGCTGCACCAATCTGAAGCAAGGAGCCGAGTGCTTCCTCCCTGTCTCCCATGTAGGTGCAGGGACCCAACCACTTGGGCCATCCTCCACTGCCCTCCCGGGCCACAGCAGAGAGCTGGACTGGATGAGGAGCAACCGGGACTAGTACCCGGTGCCCCAACTGGGACTAGAACCTAGGGTGCTGGCGCCGCAGGTGGAGGATTAGCCAAGTGAGCTGTGGCACCGGCCCCCCATTACTGTTGTAGCAGAGTCTATGACTCCCTTTAGATCCATTAACATTTCTTTTAAGCAGCCAGGTGCCCTGTAATTGGGTGCATGTACACTTATTATAGTCACATCTTTCTGTTGATTTGATCTCTTAATCATCATATAGTGTCCTTCTTTGCCTCTTTTAAGAGTTTCTGTCTTAAAGTCTATTTTGTCAGATATTATGATAGCTACACCAGCTCTTTTTAGATTTCTGTTAGCATGGATTGTCTTTTTCTATTCTTTCACTCTCAATCTGCATATATCTTTGATGATGAGATGTTTTTCTTGTAAGCAGAAAGTGGATGGGTTTTGTTTTTTAATCCATTCAGTCAATCTGTGTCTTTTAACTGGGGAGTTGAGGCCATTTACATTCATGGTTACTATTGATAAATAATGACTTGGCCCTGATATTTTTCCACAAATATTCTTATTGTTTACTTTGGATTTTCTTTGTACTTTTACTGGGAGATTTTCTGCCTTAACCTTCTTTCATAATGATGACCATATTTCTGTGTTTCTGTGGGTAGCACATCCTTAAGCATCTTTTGTAAGACTGGACAGTGGTGACAAATTCTTTCAATTTCTGTTTGTTATGGAAGGTCTTTATTTCACCTTCTCTTATATATGAGAGCTTTGCAGGCTATAAAATTCTGGATTGACTTTGTGGGGAGCAATTGAGACTAGACTGTTACTGGAATTAAGACTTATTCTATTCATCTGCTCTCCCACAATATGGCGCTGAGAGAGAGACCAAACAACCTCTACGCAGCTGCTTCTTGCCAATTTGACTGATAAACTGCAGGAGCTGATCCTGCTCCTGATTGGAGGAGAGCAGCGTGCTCAGTGTGTGGGTAGCAGAGTTGGGATTGGTGGAAGAGGACTATAAAGGAGGAGAGAAACAACGTGCACCAGGAACATCTGAGGGAACACCTGAGGAACATCTGAGCAGCCCCTGAGAGAGCCGGCTGGCGGTGTGCCGTTCCTTCGCGGAAGCGGGGAAAGTGGCAGGGGGTCCCGCCCCTCCACAGAGGTGGAGGGGTCGGCAGCCAACCCAGGAAGGACCAGCAGCAAACCTGGGAAGGGCCGAGCAGACAAAAGAACAGCGCAGGGTCTAGTGTCATTCCTCCGCGAATGGGGGAGCGACAGACTTTTTTTTTTTCTCTTAAGACTTGGAGTCTATCTCACCATTCTCTACTAACCTATAGGATTTCTAGTGAGAAATAAGCTGTGAGTCTAAATGGATATCCTCTATAAGTAATTTGGTGTTTGTCTCATGTGTATTTTAGACTTTTTCTTTATGTTTTACTGAGAAAAGTTTGAATACAATGTGTTGCAGAGAAGATCATTTCTGGCCTCATCTATTAGGAGGTCTATATGCTACCTGTACTTGGATGTCCCTTTCTTTCTCCAAATTGGAGAAATTTTCTGTTACCATTTCACTAAAAAGGCCTTCTAATCCATTCTCTTTCAATGCCTTCAGGAACTTCTAAGACCTGTATGTTGGGTTGTTTGATAGTGTCCCATAAATCTCCATTGCTGTTTTTAATTTTTATAATTTATTCTGCTGCTCCCTCTCTTTCTCCTTCTCCTTCACCTTCTCTTTCTTCTTCTTTATTGGTCTGACTATAAAATTTCCAAAGATTTGTCTTCTAATTCAGATATCCTTTCTTCTGCCTCAATTAGTCTGTTGTTAAGGCTTTCTACCACATTTTTTCTTTGATCTATAGAATTCTTCATTTCTAGTACTTCGTTTTGATTTCTCTCTCTCTCTTTTTCAGAGTTGCTTATTTATTGAAAAGCAGAATTACAGGGAGGGAGGGAGGGAGAGAGAGAGAGAGAGAGAGAGAGAGAGAGAGACGTCTTCCATCCTCTGGTTCATTTTCCAGATGGCTACAGTGGCCAGAGCTGCACCCATCCAATGTCAGGTCCCAGGTGCTTCATCCAGGTCTCCCACATGGGTGCAGGGGCCTGAGGATTTAGGCCATCCTCTAATGCTTTCCCAGGCATAGCAGAGAGCTGCATCAGAGTGGAGCAGCTGGGACTTTAACCAGTGCCCATATGGGATGCTGGTACTGCAGGTGGCGGCTTTACCCACTACATCACAGAACTGGCCCTTGATTTCTCTCTAACATTTTAATAACATGGGAATAATTTTCATTTATGTCATGCATGTATTGATTCCTTTAATTCATGGATTTGCTCTTGATTACTTCTGAGTAGTCCTGTGATTAATATTTTGGATTTCATTTCTGGCATTTCATCAATTTCTTTATCTGCACATTCTAGTACTGGAGTTTTGTTGTCTTCTTTTGGGAGTGTCATTTTTGTTCCCTTTTCTTGTTTCTTTAATTTCCATTTTATTTTTAGGCATTTGTGGAGATACTTGGTTTTCTTTTTCTTCTGGTGGCTTTTATCTATGGACTGTGCTTCTGTGGCTTTGTGGATTGTCTGCTGTTTCAGTGAATACCCAGAGTCATGTGCTCGATGTGGCCAGGGAGCTCTGTTCAATGCTCCAGGGTAAGTAGAGTGTTCAAGGTGATACCCAAGTTGGGCATGGTAGATCTCTTTTTTTTCTATCAGAGTGGAGGGTTTGATCAGCTCTGTTTGTTCCTCTCCTCCACGGTGACCAATGTCTTGGCACTAGCCCCAGTGGGCACAGTACTCATCTGTGCCACCACAAAATCCACACAAAGGATCCTTGCAGTCCTCAATATGAACATGGATCCCACAGCAATGACAATCAAGGATCCCCAAGCATGTGGAGGCACCCACAGTGAACTGTTCAGAGACCCTGCCCCACCCTTCACCCTCCCATGCAACCAAAGTGTTTCTACAGTCCCAGAACACAAGGCTCCCACAGTAACATGGCACCAAGGATCCACTTTGCCTTGCCAGTCTGTCCTGTCTATAGAGAGCTGGAGATCACAGAACTAGGCAAACAAAGCCCAAAAAGCTGTGACATGCTGGGAGACCGGGTATACCTCATAGTCCTATGCGGGTGCCCAACCCCTGTCAATCCTGCCAGCCAGACTCAGGTGTCTCCTACTGGCTGGTTGCTGGGCACATGACACAAGCTGGCACAGCTGTTATGTATGTCCAAAATGGCACCTGTCCTGGTTCAACCAGTTGCAAGGCATATTGTCAGGGGGTCAGGGAGAGAGAAATGCATCCATTTTTTCCCTCTAGGTTGGCAGGTACACTTTCCCTTGCAGGGTCCTAGAGCCAAACTCATGCCAAGCTCTCTCTGCAGCTTTATCTCCAGTGACTTGGGCTGCTACAGTCTGGTCCCACCTCACTCTCCAAAGCCGGTGCTGAGGCTCTAGACTGCTGGGGTCTTGTGTCCATGCTTGTGCTGCACATCCACAGCCTCTGTGTTAGAGGGATGCTCTCTACAGCATCCCTCTAACTTTCATGGAGTTTTTGCTGCAGTTTTCTATCTAACTCTTCCCTGAGATTGCACTTTCTTCACTGTTTTTCAACTATCTTCCCCTAAACTACAGCACTAACCTCCGTCCCTATTCCTTCATCTAGTAATGAGACTAGGTAATTTCTAATGAACAGAAATTTATTGCCTCTTGGTTTTAGAGGCTAGGATGTCCAGGATTGAGCAGTTGGCATCTTGGTGAGTCTCCCTACTGTATTATCCCCTAGAGGAAAGTAGACGGGCAAGAGAGAGCAAGCAGGGACCGTACTCAGTTGTTATAATAGCAACAAACACTGCTCATGAGGGTGGAGCCCCCATGGCTTGATAACCTCTTAAAGATCCCACCTCTTAGTACTATCACAATGGGATAAATTTCAACATGAGTTTTTGCAAGTTAATATGAAAAAATTGATCAAGATTAAAATCTATCAAGGATAGTATATATAAGTATTAATGCATCAGAGCTGACCACCATTGCCCTTATTCCCAATAAGATGGTATTTCCAGAGTGTGCTAGAGAATTTTGCTCATAGTAGATGCTATAAGACATTTATTTGTTGAATGAAGGTGGGAAGGGCCAGTTTGGTTAGAAAACAGAATGTTTACAGCCAAAATTTGGAAAGGATGGTCTGGTTAAAGGCGTGACTAGAATAAAAAATTTCATTTTCGTTAGATTCAGACATGGTAACTTCTTTTTCATAAACAAATATTACATAACTCAGCTATGGTGGTGGATACTTATTTGTTATTGGGAGTAATGTGACTAACTCCAGTTTCCTGTCTGGGTCTTTTTATTTCTTACCTCAGGGTTTTACAATGATTTATCTATGATAAGCTAATTCTCAGTAATACTGAAAAGAGGGAAACTCAGAAGCAGAGGAGATGGTCAAGAGGAAATCTACGCATACAGTATCATCCTCCTATCTCTTAAAGGAGGACCTACTGCTAAAAATTTCAGCAGCTGAGCACCAGCAGGGGAGGTGGGATGGAGTCTTTTGAATAAAGTCCTTGCTGTGCCCTTCAAACCTGCTGTTGTTGCTGCCTCTACAGGAAAGCCGCTGCAATGTGCCCCAATTAGGTCCCTGGGATCTGGAAGGAAAGCTCTCCAGAGCACTCCTGGCAGGGGAGGAGATTGCAGGCACAGCCATTCTGGCCAGTGTAGAGCTGTAGCATTATTTCTCCCTGGGGTCTTGAAGAATGATTCATTATAGACAATAATCCCAGAAACAAGTCTGAGTTACAGAATTAGCATCCACCCCTGCAAGCAGCTTTTGTTTCATTTGTTAGAGACTTTATCCAAAGGGAAACATAATTCACTTACTGAGCAGCTTGAACTAATATCATTGTTTTTCTCTAGCTTATATATGAACTTCACACTGGAATTAGAGTTGATAATCTTTCTTTCTCTAGCAAGCCAATCACAACAGGTCTCCCAGTGCTTGAGCATTCTCAGCGTGACAAAATGTCTGAGAATGAAGAAGGATGCACCTTGCATTCTGAGATTAGTGAGGGTTCCAGATGGTGCCAGAGAGGAGGTGCTAATACTAGCAACACTGGGCTTCTAACAGAAGACTGTTCACATGCAGTGCATGGAAACTCATCCAAGACAAGGCACATATCTTGTAATTTGATTGGGCAGGTTATTAGTGACCTACTCACTGAGAAAGTCAAGGAAAATAAATGTGTGTGCTAATCTGCTACCAATGAAATTCAATAAATTGCCTCTCTACCTTGCCACCTTTGAATCAGAAGTGTCTTAGAAGTGAAAATAGCACATACTTGTCAAAACACCTGGTGCTATAGTATTAGGAACAATATAAATTAGGCTGAGAAAGAGAATTGCTAGGGCAGCAGTTGGGAAATCATACTATTTCTGCTCCTCTATCTGTGCAGCCACAGACTTTCTTAGTGAGGGACAGATAGTAGAATAAATTTACTCTTAGTTCTAAAAAGAAGGAAATAGATTGAAAGCAGATCACTTGCATCCAATTCTGCAAGAGAAAACAATTCATCATTGCATCATTTACATAATTTACTCATGTATTGGTTATAATTATTATTGATTTTTCATTTGCTAGTTAAAATGTCCATTATGCCTATTAAGTCAAGGACACTGCAAAATCTGTATAACAAGGAACACATGCTGTAATAGCAGGTCTCAAACTTTGGCGTTCATCAGAATCACCCTGAAAGATTCTAATTCAGGAGATCTGAAGTAATGTCAGAGAATTTGCCATTGTAACAAATTCACAAATGATGCTGGTGCCATTAATTGGGAACCACATTTTAATATCCAGTGGCTGCCCTTGCAAATAACCTAGGGAGTTATTAAAAGTTTTTATGCCCAGTCTGCACGGCAGAATATACAAAGCAAAATATCTTGGGTGAAAATTAGATATTCAATTTCAAAGATTTGGAAAACCAGTGGCCTATGGGAAAGGCAAAAAAAACCAGAAACATCTAGGAGTCATGAACAAATCAAAGGCAGGGATAGAAAATGGGAATGGGAGCCTAAGACTATCAGAAAAGACTATCCTAATGGCTTGTAGAAAAAGAAAACACAAGTGTAATGAATCATGAACCATGAATATTTCAGACAGAAGAACCAGCAGGTACTAAGGTCCTGATACTGGAGAAAATTTGATATTTCAGGTATTGAGAAAGGGCTAACATGCAGCTGTACCATTCTGCATGAACAGTAGAGTTACCAGTAGAGAAGTAATGTGGAAATCTGTAAGCCTAATTCCAGGTTTGAGGAAGAACAGGAAACCAATCAGTTCTACATTTAGAAGATCATTCTGGCTGCTGTAAATAGACTGGATAGGAGACGATAGGAAGGAGGGAGACTGGGATTCTGTGGGCACTCAGCAGGCACAAGGTAATGCTGACCTGCTGGTAGCTTTAGCAGAGGTGGAGGAGAATTAGTAGAGTTTAATTGATGTTAGAGTAGAATTAATAGAACTTGATAAGTGACAAATATAGAAAATGGGAGAGATTAATCAAGAACAACTCACAGATTTCTGGCTTTGGCAGGTGAGAAAATGGTGATGCCATTTATCTGTATGAAGGAAGGGATAGGTTTGTTTTAGACATGTTAAACTTGTTACTTGAGATAGATACTCAAGTGCAAGCATTAACTAGGCATTTTGTTATTTGAGCCTGGAGCAGTGAAGTTTGGAAATGGTGAAAAGAATCTGAGAGTCTCCATTGTTTATAGTTATGGGGTTACATGGAAAGAAAAATGAGAAGGGAGTTTTAAGCTAAGCCTTGTAGAATCCATTTTATTAGTGCATGCAGAGAGAACCAGTTTGTGAGGCTGAAAAACAGCAACAGGAATGCTAAAAGGAAAACCAAGTGGAGTTAGAAACCAAGAAAAGGCTTGTGTCAGGATAGAAACAATCAGCTTGTCAGATGCTGCTAAGAAGTCAAGGAAGATGAAGAGAGACGGATTTTATAACATCGAAACCATTGGTACCCTAGCCACACTCTTTCAGAGGTAATTTGAAGGAGAAAGGTAATGGGTTAAAGAATTGCTTGAAGTTGGGAAAATGGAAACAAGGTAAACAAGGCTTTTTAGAAAATATGTCTATAAAAGTTACTAAAGACCTGGAATAGAAGCCTGAGAGGGATGAAAGAGACTGAACAGTTTTTATTTAAGGTGGGAGATGTAAGACCAGTAATATGCTGATGGGGAAGAATCAGTTGACAGGGAGAAATTAATGATTCTGGAGACAGGGTTAACGGAGTGAAAAGCTTATCAGGGGGCAGTGTTTGGCCTAGAAGTTAAGCTGCCAGTTGCGATACCCACTGCCCATATTGGAGTCCCTGGGTTGCAGTCACAGCTCTGCTTCCAACTTCAGCTTCCTGTTAATGCACACCATGGGAGACAACAGCTTATGGTTTAAGTAGTTGAGTCCCTTCCACATATGTGGGAAACCCAGATTGAGGTCCTGGCTTCCAGGCATTTGGAGCATAAGCCAACATATGGGAGCACTCATTCTCCCCAACTCAAATAAATAAACATTTTTAAAAAGAGTTTAAGAAGGCAAAGAAGGAGGAACACAGAACACACGATGAGCTTTTAACTTTATTAAGGAAGAAGAAACAAAGCAGAGATGGGTAAGTCTTGAAAAGTGGCCATTGGAAGACAAGGGAGCCTCCTTGTAATGGCTTCTTATTTTATTGATGGAAGTATGAAAAAGGTGAGATGTTAGGGAAAGATATGAAATAATAAATTTGAGTATGGGTACACTGAGCATGAACAACATTCCTATTGCAAGAAGAAAGAATTATTACCAAATTCCTCTGAAAACAGTCTAGTTGGTAGAAAATGCTTAAGAGTGCAAAATTTCAAAAACTGAAAATTAAAGTGCCACATATTAGACAGAGGGAGAATTTTATGTGATTCCAGAGAAGGGAGAAGAGGAAAGAGAATGGAGTAAAGGTGTCATCTGAGGCTGTTCTTTGTGCTTTGTGAATTGTAGTGTGACCCCCTAACCCCCTAGCTGAAACCTAAAATGGTGTTTGTTGAGTTTACACAATCCTTTGTATGTGAGATCCTACTGGAGACAGAGCAGCACAAGCCAAAAAACATGAGTCTCCAAGGAAGAACATAAATTTGAGCATCTCTAAGACAGAATTATGAGTTTAAAACTATCTTTTCTAGACTATCTCTTGATACCTAGATGACATTTGCTTCTATAACTGAGAATTTAAGGGAAGATGAATGAGTCATTCTTGTGTTGGAAGGCAGTGACGTGAGGCTCCCACACTTGGTCTTGAGAGTCCTTTCAATCTTCTCTCCTACGTCTGAACTCCAAAACCCACCCTGGAGTGCCTCTCCTCCCTTAACCTCAATGACAGTAAGGCTCCTGCCAAGCTCAGAAGGAAGTTACCTGAAAGGCTGCATTTCATTTTGTGGGATTCTGAATCTCTCAGGGTAGATTTATTGAAAAAGCCTCAGAGAATAGAAATCATCATCATTAAGATGTGCGGACCTTACTAGGAGAGAGGAAAGAGGCTTAAACTGTCAACCACCAAAAAGGCACACCCAAATCAATGGTGCAAATGGAGCCAACCCTTAGTCCTTCTTGAATGCCTAAGCAAACAGTGTACTCTAAGTGAAACAGGCTAGATGAATTATGCAGTATCTGAGTTCTTGCCTACTCTGATTCTTTAAGCCAGTAGAACATTTTGTGGAGAGACAGTGGGAAAGGGAAAGGGGCACTTTCAGTAATTGCTTGCCCTTTGCTAGCAATGCAGTAGCCATAATTTTATGCTGCAGTGAACTCTCCGGTTTTTTTTTTTTTTTTTTAGCACCTGAGCTTTGTGTTACACAGCCCCTCTAGCATGATAAATGTTCTTTCCAGATTTAGAAGAAAGAACTGGACTTGAGTCCAGCTCTTTGTTCTATTCACCTGTTTGACTACAAGGAATAAAACTCCATAAATAACTAATACTAATGTAGCTTAGATGTTAGAAATCTATCCAAATCCTCACACAAACGGCATACTCCATCTATGCTCAAACACTGGCCATTTCCTAAATGTTAAGAGGAAGGAGACATGGACAGGCCTCTGTCTATCCACCCATCCTGCTCCAACCCCCGTGCTGGCTCACTCATATTTGTCTGTTACACATGATTCATGACTCACATTCTCCTAGAGCCTTCCCTTGTCCCTGTATACCCTGTCCAGTAGGATGGTTTTCTTTTTCAATGCTTTTAGTAGTTCTATAACACCTTGTGCCTACGTCTATGGCAGCATTATTTTTTTACTGCTATGTAATTTCGCCATAATGATATCTATGAAAACAAAGACACACGCCTGCACCTTGGAAAATCTAGGTGAATTGAAGGATGCAAGAAGAATGTGGGCTGGAATAGCCCAAAGATATGAAAAATCAGAAGAACCTGGGCTTGGGAATCTTTGAAAAGAGGTCACACCTGAACTGATGACAGCAAGAATGAGCAAAGAATAGGACCTTGTGGTTCAGTCACCTGCTTGTTGACAGAAAGCACCTGTCCTGCTTCTTGGATTGGCCATGTAAAAATCTATAAGTAGAACTCTAATAATATCAAGAAGCCCATTCAGGCATTTCAGGCAAAGTCTCGTTTCTTCACTGTCCTTTTTATGATTAGCTCTTTCTGCTCAGGACCCAACCAGATTCAATTGTCTCCCATCTTTAAAAATATCAGGTGTGGGGGGGGGCAGCATTGTGGCATAATGGGTTAAACTGCTGCCTGTGACACAGGCATCTCGGATGGGCACTGTTCAAGTCTGGGCTGTCCCACTGCCTTGGGCCTCTACACCCACGTGGGAGACCTGGATGAAGCCTCTGGCTCCTGGCTTCAGCCTGGACTGTTCCAGGCCTCGTTGGTATGGTCATTTGGGGAGTGAACCAGTAGATGGAATCTCTCTATCACTCCATCTCTCTCCATGACTCTGAATTTCAAATAAATATAATAAAATATTTTTAAAAAATAAAGAAAACAGATAGTTAAATATATATATATATATATATATATATCAAGTGGAGCCAGCATTGTGGCATAGCAGGTAAGGCCACTGGATGCAATTCCAGCATCCCACATGGGTGCCAGTTTGTATCACGGCAGCTCCATTTCCATTCCAGCTCCCTGCTTACAGCCTGGGAAAAGCAGCAGATGGCCCAAGTGCTTGAGCCCTTGTGGGAGATGTGGATGGAGTTCCTGGCTCTTAGCTTAGGCCTAGCTCAGCCCTGGCCATTGTGTTCACTTCGGGAGTGAAGCAGCACATGAAAGATCTTGCTCTCTGTCCCCGCCCCCCCTGTAACTGTCATATAAATACATAAATCTTTAAAAATATATATATCAGGTATAAATTATTGCCTGCCACATAAAGTATAAGGAATGCCAAATTTCTTTATTTTTCTATCAAGTCAATTGCAGTTGGAGCTCTCACCTATCGCAGTTGGGGAGGAGTTCAATGCTGGCCAATATGTGCAGCTCCTGCTCGTACCTCTAGTCCTGAGCACTAGGGGGGGGGGGGGCAGCTTAATGTCATCACTTTCCCAGGCCTCCGTGGCAGCACTATTTCCTTGCCCAGATCAACCACCAACAGCTCTGAGCATCTCAACACCTGTAACACCTGTTCTTTTTTTAAAAAATTATTTGACAGATATAGTTTGACAGTGAGAGAGACAGAGAGAAAGGTCTTCCTTCCATTGGTTCACCCCTCAAATGGCTGCCATGGCCGAAGCTATGCCAATCCGAAGCCAGGAGCCAGGTACTTCTTCCTGGTCTCCCATGCGGGTGCAGGGGCCCAAGCACTTGGGCCATTCTCCAGTGCCCTCCCAGGCCACAGCAGAGAGCTGGACTGGAAGAGGAGCAACCGGTGCCCATATGGGATGCCGGCACCAGAGGAGTAACCAAGTGAGCCACGGCGCTGGCTCCATCAACACCTGTTCTTAAGGCTCTTCGCTTACACAGGTGATTCTGTCTCAGGATGCCACAGCCCTCTTCCTGATCTTCAGGGTCTGGTACCACCCTGGAACTAGAATTCCTTCCTTCACCTCACCCTCCAAGTACAAAACCTTCAAATGCAGTAACTGAATCACCTGCATCAGAACCATCCAGGGTGCTTGTTAAGCTGAGGTCATTAACATCACTTGGGGCCTATTTCTTCAGACTCTTCCTGTGGAATCTGAGCAAACTTGCTCTCAATGATTATTTGGGCTGTCCTTAAAGAGCCACTTTCCTATATTCTGAATACTAAAGCCTGTGAAGTGCATCTCCAGACTTTCAGAGAGAATAACGTACACTCACTCTCTTCACGCAGATTCATTCCTTAACTCTGCTCAGCCTGTTTCCTGATCTATTATCGAGTCTCGGTATGAAAGGAGAGGCTGTCCACCTTGGGAGATCAAAAGAAAGTTACCAACTATACTGAAGAGAATGAAGGAAAAGCTTCAAAGAAGAGGCTGCTTTGGGCAGACCTGAGAATAGGATTGCTGTTTGAATTCCTGGATGACCACTTTAGTGTCCACTTGTCATTGCTTGCCATTCTTGTTGTTGTGGCAGGATTTGGTATGGCTTCTGTCATTTTCATTTTGCTACTACTTAACAATTTTTCCTTTCAAAGTTTCATGATGCCAGCATCTCTTGTAAACATTTTTGCCTAATTCCATCATCAATCCACTTCTCTTCTAAATTCACATTCCTTCCCAATAATTTCTGTCGCTCCCCCTCTTCGTGGAGGAACGACACAGGACCCTGCGCTGTTCTTTCGTCTGCTCGGCCCTCCCCGGGTTTACTGCTGGTTCTTCCCGGGTTGGCTGCTGGTCCTTCCCGGGTTGGCTGCCGTCCCTTCCACCTCCGTGGAAGGGCGGTTCCTCCTGCCACATTCCCCACTTCCGCGGGGGAGCGGCACACCGCCGGCCGGCTCTCTCGGGGGCTGCACAGGTGTTCCTTCAGATAGATGTTCCTGGTGCATGTTGTCTCTCTCCTCCTTTATAGTCCTCTTCTGCCAATCCCAACTCGGCTGCCCACACGCCGAGTACACTGCTCTCCTCCAATCAGGAGCAGGATCAGCTCCTGGAGGTCATCACTCAAGTTGGCAAGAGGCAGCTGCGTAGAAGCTGTTTTCTCCTCTCCCAGCGCCATATTGTGGGAGAGCAGATGCATAGAATAAGTCTTAATTCCAGTAACTCAGTCCAGTCCGGGTTGCTCCCCACAATTTCTAACGTTCTAGACTCATTTAAAAACTGTACAAGCACTCTCAAGTCTCTGTGCCTGTTTCCCCTGGCTTCTCCATTCATTAGTGTTCACCCAATCAGCCAAGCCAGAAACCTGGAATTCAGCCAAAACTCATTCCTTGCTTCCCATCAGTCATCAAATCCTGGCAATTCATCTTCCAGCTATAACTCTAATTCCTTATTTCCTCTGTAGCCGTTGCCACTGATGTGCTTTTATCGTTTCTCACCTTATCTACTGAAGTTCCTCCATAATCCGTCTGTCTGCTTCCAGACTTGCTCTGTTTCCAACACATTTTCCATGGCAGTGCCAGTTATTTTTTTCATTAAGTAAAAATTGAATAGTGTAAGTTACTGGCTAAAATAGCCTTAATTTGTTTTCTCAAGCTTCTTAGTTGCATAAAAAGAAATGGGATTCACATTGGCTTATAAAAACTTGGAAATTTGCTGCTTCAAGTAACTGGAAAGTCATGGGGTGGAAGCCCTGACATACCCAGCCATTCCTACTATGACATCAGGATCATCACCCTCTGTACCCCTTACCTTGTTTATTTTCTGTTGACTATATTATTAGGCAGGTACTGCCAGGTTGCAGAACAGTGAGTATAAGCAGCTCTAAGATTATCATTTCTACCATGTTAGCTCTTAGCATAAAGTGGGCCCTTCCTTTCTAATATTTCTAGTTAAGTTAGGGGCTAGGGGTATTGACCTCTATTGGGTCACTTGAACATCCCTATGGTAGACTGAATAGTGCTCCCCAAAGATGTTGATGTTTAAATTCCCAGAATTTGTGACTATCTTACTTTTCATGGCACAAACAACTTCATAAATATTATTCTTAAGGATCTTGAGAGGCAGAATTTATCCTGGAGTATTTGGATGGACACAATGTAATCACAAGTACCCTTAGAAGAAGAAAGGAAGGGATCACAATCAGTAGCAGATGTGAGGCTGCTGGTGGTGGAGATGGAGGTTAGTCAAGAACCAAGGTATGTAGGTAGCCTCTAGAAGCTGGCAATGGCAAGGAAACATTATTTCTAAGGTCTCTGGAAGGAATACAGCCTTTCTGACACTTGGAGTTTAAGGTTTCTGACCTCCAGGACTATAAGATGAGTTTCTGGGTAAGCTCTTAAGTTTGTGAGAATTTGTTAAAGCAGCAAAAGGGAATTAATACAATCCCTGAACTAATTTCTGTGGTTATGATAATGGAATTCTTTAGTTGGCCATTAAGTCATGTGCCTATATATAATTGTCTGACTTATCCAAGTCTCACAGTCAAGGGGAGGCTGTATATTTCTCCAAAGAAATTCAGGGTGCAATTTGTTCATAGAAAACAGACGCCTGGTGTGTACAAGCAACAATCATCCTTTCCGTTTCTCATTGTTTTCCAGGTAAAGATTCTGAGTGAGGTGAATACTGGCACCTGAGGTCAGATTCTTACTTCTTTCTGTACTATTTTCTTATCTTCTACATAGACAATCTTTCCTTCATCCTTCACCTAACACATGTTCTTTTTTTTCTTTTAAAAGGTTCATTTATTTATTTGAAAGGCAGAGTGACAGAGAGAAGGGCAGACAGAGACAAGAGAAGGGGGAGGCACCCTCCATCTGTTGGTTCGTCCTGAGGTTGTACCAGACTGAATTCAGAAGCCAGGAACTCCATCAGCATCTCCTATGTGGGCAACAGGCCCAGTGTAGTTGGGCCTTCATCTGCTGCCTTCCCAGGTATATTAGCAGGGAGCTGCATTGGAAGAGGAGCAGCCAGGACTGGAATAGCCACTTTGATATTGAATGCTGGCATCACAAGCTGTACCTTAACCAGCTACACTACAACACTGGCCCATAACACATTCTCTTACAGACAGCTCTGGTATCATCACTCTCAGAAAGTTCTCTTGGATAGCCTGAGCTAGTATGATCCTCTTCCACACTCTCAGTAAACTCCTACCACATTATTTGTCCCACTTGGTTGGAAGCAGTACTAAGTCAAATGATAATTCTGATAACCAATCATAGTTATTGTGCTGGAGGAAACATGTAAACTTGATTTCCTAAGCAAAACAGAATATCAGCTATTTTTGTAAACCTTGTTGCCATGGAAACAGCCATCAACACACCAGGAGGGCTCATTGTAACTATATTTGATACAGTTCAATAAACTGGTATTTCTCTCCCATTTCTCTCTCTCAAAAGATTCAAGATTCACTTAGAAATCTACTCTTGATAAAATAATTATTATAATTATTACTTGAGCTTGATGGAACTGGAAACTATTGCTGTCCATGGAAAAATAGCATTCATTTTCTCCCATAACTCCAAGACACAATTGCTATTTACTTTAGATTGTAATTTTTAAAATAATAATTCTAATGCTAATATTAAGGATTCTTGTTAGCTATTTCTTCAGTCCTGTCTGGTCTGAAAAGGTGAATATAGAAGGTAAGAAAAGGGATATTTTTATTTCTTATTCCTATTTTCCAATATGAATTGATCTACTTCCTGCCAATAAATCCTCCTGACATTTTACAGTTATGGCACTAATCACTAAATCATCCATGGTCAATGGAAATCTACTGAAAGTAATGGTATTAAATGATGATTTTTAGGTCTTGTCACCAATGTTAAAATGTATGCTTGATAAGGCATTGGATTTATATGTTAATGGCTATATTTCACCACCCCTGCCTAATGTGTCTCTGTTACAGTCTATAGTAAAAAGTTATTAAACCTCCAAGGACCCTTTGAGAGAAGTCTTGCCATACATCAATGAAAATGAGCACAGCCTATTTTCTGAGCATGGCACATCACGGCTGTTTGACAGAATGAGCACAGTGTTTGCTTGTTTTTAATCCAATAATATCCCTTAATTTTTGCAAGCTGTGGAAAGCAGCTTGATGGCCCATAGGGAATCAATTCATGCACTTCACGTACAGGATGAGACATGAAGGACTACAAGGGAAGAGGGGCAATTTTCAAAAGTCAGTTGTCCTCCTTTTTTAGAAGTGAAGCTCTCTTCCTTGCTTCCTTTTATTTTAACATCAAACCTAGATTTCTCTAAGGAGTTTTATGTAACATCAGCACCAATTAATCAGATGGGGCTATTCTTATAGTTATTTGTTCCATATTGTTGAATTTGTGAGGCTAGAAAAGTTTAAAGGTTAAGGAAGTGAAAAAATAGGCAACTGTATGTCATAACACTAGCTTGGAAATACTTCTCAGGAACCAAACATAATTATTTATAAAGTCGTTTAGTGCTGGTCCCTAGCAATGGTTTCAGATAGTTTGCCTCCTCTTGCAGATCCTTCCTCTTCTCGCAACCCCAAACCTGACATGCTTGTCCTCATCAGCTGCTGTCCACGTAGTGCAATGCACCTCTGCTAAAGCAAAGGATAGCTTGACCTGAACCATGACGCAGCTTCCTCAGCCTCTTGATGATTATTCTGATGTTTCCATGCTTTGTGAAGTCAAAAGGAAAGGGTTTGACAATATTTTTCTGTGAGGATTTCAGTGCAATGTGACTCTTTGAGGTTCAACATGGGACTCTTTCTGTGGTTTCTTGGCAGGAAGAGAATAAAGATGTATTCAGAGCGGTTTTTAAATAATTGCTTTAAAATTTCATTTTAGAGGGAGAGAGAGAGACAGACTAACCTCCTATCTGCTTGTTTACTTCCCAAATGAACCATAAGCTAGGAGCTCTGTCCAGGTCTTCCCTGTGAGTGGCAGAACCTCAACTTCTTGAGCCATTACCTGCCTCCTCCCAGGGATCTTGGATCTTGGATTAGTACCACCCAGCTCATTGGGATTTGGAGTCCCATGGCAAGTTTTTAGCTTTATCCTTAGAGGTAAGTCCGTGGGAATGTGTGCCAAACTGTACAGTTTCTCCCTCTCTTATTCCCACTCTTAAATTTTCCTGGAATCTATTTTCAATTGGATTTAAACACCTGGGATCTATTTTCAATTGGATTTAAACACTTAAGAATAATTCTGTGTTAAGAGTTAAACCAATGGTATTATGTAGAAAAAGAAAATACTAAATGAATAAAATAGTAAGCTGTTCCTTGACATTCAGGACAAGGGCTGATCAGCTGATCAAGTCATTGATTCTCATAGTGTCAGTTTCACTTCTACAGGTTTCCTCAGGTGCTTAGTTAGTTGTCACAGATCAGGGAGAACATGTAATATTTGGCCCTTTGTGATTGGCTTATTTCACTCAGCATGATGTTTTCCAGATTCCTCCATTTTGTTGCAAATGACCAGATTTCATTAACTTTATATACAGAAGACCAACTCTATACTAACTAAAGATTTCAACAGTTTGCACCCACAACATGCCTTATTTAACAAGGTCTGATATTTTTGAGATGCATCGATTTTGTTGCAAATTACTGGATTTCTTTTTTTACTGCTGTGCAGTATTCCATAGGGTACATATCCCATAATTTCTTTTTCCAGTCTTCAGTTGATGGGAATTTAGGTTGATTCCATGTATTAGCTTTTGTGAACTGAGCTGCAAAAAATATGGGGGTGCAGATAACTCTTTTATTTGCTGATTTCATTTTCCTTAGGTAAATTCCCAGAAGTGGGATGGCTGGGTTGTACAGTAGGACTATATTTAGATTTCTAAGGTATCTCCAAACAGTCTTTTATAGTGGTTTTACCAGTTTACATTCCCACCAACAGTGGATTAGGGTACCTTTTCCCCCACATCCTCACCAGCATTTGTTGTTTGTTAATTTCTGTATGAAAGCCATTCTTTTTTTTTTTAATTTATTTGACAGGTAGAGTTACAGACAGTGAGAGAGAGAGAGAGAGAGAGAGAAAGGTCTTCCTTCTGCTGGTTAACTCCCCAAATGGCCGCTAAGGCTGTTGCTGCGCCAATCCAAAGATAGGAGCCAGGTGCCTCTTCCTGGTCTCCTATGCAGGTGCAGGGGCCCAAGCACTTGGGCCATCCTCACTGCCCTCCTGGGCAACAGCAGAGAGCTGGACTGGAAGAGGAGCAACCGGGACTAGAACCAGCACCCATATGAGATGCTGGCACCACAGGCAGAGGATTAACCAAGTGAGCCACAGCGCCAGCTCCATAAAAGCCATTCTAACTGGGGAGAGATGAAGCCTCATTGTGGTTTTGATTTGCATTTTCCTGACACCTAGTGATCCTGAATATTTTTTCATGTGTCTGTTGGCCATTTGGATTTTCTCTTTTGAGAAATGTCTAATTGGATTGTTTTGTTGTTGAGTTTTCTATATATTCTGGTTATTAATCCTTTATCAGTTTCATGGTTTGCAAATAATTTCTCTGATTCTGTCAGTTGCCTCTTCACTTTCCTGTTTCTTTTGTCATACAAAAACTTCTCAATCTGAAGTAATGCTATTTGTTTATTTTGGCTTTGACTACCTGTGCCTCTGGGGTCCTTTTCAAGAACTCTTTGCCTGTGCCCATATCTTTCAGGGTTTTCCCAATGTTCTCTAATAATTTGATGGTGTTGGATTATATATTTAGATCTTTAATCCATGTTGAGTAGATTTTTGTATAAGGGATAGGGTATGGGTCTTGCTTCATACTTCTGCATATGGAAATCGAGTTTTCCCAGCACCACTTGTTGAAGAGATTTCCCTTTCTCCAGTGATCGGTTTTAGCTCCTTGATCAAATATAAGCTGGTTGTAGATCTTTGGATTGATTTCTGGTGTTTCTATTCATTCCATTTGTCTATTCATCCATTTTTGGCTGTTTTGATTTAAATTCCTTATAGTATGTCTTGAAATCTCATATTGTGATATCTCTGGCTTTCTGTATCTTGTATAAGATTTCATTAGCTATTTGAGGTCTCCTGTTCCTCTGTAAGAATTTTAGCATCATTTTTTCTAGATCTGAGAAGAATGTCTTTGGTATTTTGATTGGTATCACATTGAATATGTGAATTGCTTTCAGAAGAATGGACATTTTGATGATATTGCTTCTTCAATCCATGAACATGGAAGAACTTTCCATCTTTTTGTATCTTCTCTATTTCATTCTTTAATGTTTTATAAGTCCCATCATACAGATCTTTCCTTGGTTAAATTTATTCCAAGTTATTGGATTTTTGTAGCTATTGTGAATAGGATTGATCTTTGAAGCTAAATCTTAGCCATGGCATTATCTGTGTATATAAACGCTATTGATTTTTGTGTGTTGACTTTATATCCTGCTACTTTATGAAACTCTTTTATGAGTTCCAATAGTCTCTTAGTGAAGTTTTTTGGATCCCCTATGTATAGAATCATGCTGTCTGCAAATAGGGATAATTTGACTTCCTCCCAAATTTGTATCCTTTTGATTTCTTTTTCTTTCCTAATGGCTTTGGCTAAAACTTCCAGGACTATCTCGAATAGCAGTGAGGAGAGTGGGCATCCCCGTCTGGTACCAAATCTCAGTGGGAATGCTTCCAACTTTTCTTCATTCAATATGATGCTGGCCATGGGTTTGTCATAAATTGCCTTCACTGTGTTGAGGAACATTCCTTCTATACCAGATTTACTTAGAGTTTTCATCATGAAAAGATGTTGTATTTTATCAAATGCTTTCTCTGCATCTATTGAGATAATCATATAGGTTTTTGCCCAGCAATTTGTTAGTTATGTATTACATTGATTGATTTGTGAATGTTAAACCATCCCTGAATACCAGGGATAAATCCCACTTGGTCTGGGTGAATGGTCTTTCTGAAGTGTTGTTGGATTCAATTGGCTAGAATTTTGTTGAGGATTTTTGCATCTGTGTTCATCAGAGAAATTGGTCTGTAATTCTCTTTCTTTTGTTTTTCTTGAAAGTTTTTATTTAATGAATACAAATTTCATATGTACAGCTTTTAGGAATATAGTGTTTCTTCCCCCAATTCTTGCCATCCCACCCCCACTCCCATCCCACCTCCTACTCCTCCCATTCCATTTTTCATTAGGATTCATTTTTAATTGACTTTATATATAGAAGATCAACTCTGTACTAAGTAGATATTTCAACTGTTTGTACCCACATAGACACACAAAGTATAAATTACAGTTTGAAGACTAGTTTTACCATTAATTCTCATAGTACACCACATTAAGGACAGAGGTCCATCATGTGGAGTAAGTGCACAGTGACTTCTGTTGTTTATTTAACAATTACTGCTCTTATTTTTGACATCAGTGGCCACTTAGCGCTCTTGACATGAGCTGCAAAGGCTATGGAAGACTTTTGAATCCACAAACAGCATTGGTTGTAATTTTCTTTCTAGTTGCAACTTTTTCAGATTTAGGAATTAAGGTGATGCTGGCTTCATAGAAAGAATTTGGGAGAATTCCCTCTCTCGATTGTTTTGAATAACTTGAGAAAAATTGGAGTTAGTTCTTCTTTAAATGTCTGGTAGAATTCAGCAGTGAAGTCATTCGGTCCTGGGCTTTTCTTTGGGAGGCCCTTTATTACTGATTCAATTTCTGTTTGGTTATGGATCTGTTTAGGCTTTCTATGTCTTCATGGCTTAATTTAGGTAGGTTGTATGTGTCCAGGAATCTATCCATTTTTTCTAGGTTTCCCAGTTTGTTGGCATACAGCTTTTTATAGTAATTTCAAATGATTCTTTTTATTTCTATGGTGCCTGTTATATTTCCTTTTTTCTATGGTGCCTGTTACATTTCCTTTTTCATCTCTAATATTATTGATTTGGGCTTCCTCTCTCCTTTTTTTGGTTAGTTGGGACAATGGTGTATCAATTTTGCTTATTTTTTCAATAAACCAGTTCTTTGTTTTGCTGATCTTTTGTAATTTTTTTGATTCAGTTTTGTTGATTTCTCCTCTAATTTTAATTATTTCTTTTCTCCTACTACTTTTGGGTTTAGTTTGCTGTTGCTTTTCTAGATCCTTGAGATGCACTGATAGCTCATTTAATGGGTGCCTCTCCAATTTCTTGATTTAGGCACCTATTGCTATACTTTCCTCTTAACACTTTTGCTGTATCCCATAAGTTTTGATAGGTTGTATTGCCATCTTCATTTGTTTCCAGAAAGTTTTTTATTTCTTTTTTGATTTCTTCTGTGACCCACTGTTTATTCAGGAGGATGCTGTTCAGTCTCCATGTGTTTGCATATGTTCTAGAGTTCCCTGAGTTGCTGATTTCCAGCTTCATTCCATTTTGGTCCCTGAAGATGCATGGTATGATTTTGATTTTTTAATTTATCAAGACTTTCTTTATGGCCTAACACATGGTCAATCCTTGAAAAGTTCCATGCACTGCTGAGAAGAATGTATATACTGCAGCTGCAGGATGAAAAGTTCTGTAGATATCTGTTAGGTCCATTTTGCCTATAGTGTTGATTAAATCTGCTGTTTCCTTGTTGATTTTCTGTCTATTTGATCTGTCCATTGCTGAAAGTGGAGTATTGAAGTCCCCATTACTGTTGTATTTGAGTCTTTGTCTCCATTTACATCCATTAAGATTTCTTTTAAAAAGAAATTAGGTGCATATACATTTATAATAGTTACATCTTCCTATTGAATTGATTCTTTAATTCTTTAATTATTTGTCTCCTTTAACAGTTTTTATGTTAAAGTCTTTTTTGTCTGATGTTAAGATGGTTACACTGGGGGCAGCGTCGTGGCTCACTTGGTTAATCCTCTGCCTGCGGTGTCTGCATCCCTTATGGGCACCAGGTTCTAGTCCTGGTTGCTCCTCTTCCAGTCCAGCTCTCTGCTGTGGCCCGGGAAGGCAGTGGAGGATGGCCCAAGTGCTTAGGCCCCTGCACTCATGTGGGAGACCAGGAAGAAGCACCTGGCTCCTGGCTTTGGATGAGTGCAGTGCTGGCCGTAGTGGCCATTTGGCAGGTGAACCAATGGAGAGAAGACCTTTCTCTCTGTCTCTCTCTCTCTCTCACTGTCTAACTCTATCTGCCAAATAAATAAATAAAATGGCTACACCAGGTCTTTTTTATTTTCTGTTGTTATGGAATATGTTTCCATCCTTTCACTTTCAGTCTGTGTACATCTTTGTTGGTGCGATATGTTTCTTGTAGGCAGCAAATAGGGTTTTGTTTTTTAATCCATTCAGCCAGCCTGACTTTTAACTGGGAAGTTGAGGCCACTTATATTCAAGGTGACTATTGATAAGTAACAACTTTGCTCTGTGATTCTTCCAGAAATATTGCTATTTTTTACTTTGAATCTCCTTTGAACTTTTGCTGAGAGATTTTCTTCCTTTACCTTCTTTTGTAGTAATAACCATGTTTCTATGTGTCTGTGTGCAACACATTCTTAAGCATTGTTTGTTTGGCTGGATGTGTGGCGACAAAATATTTCAATTTATGTTTGTTATGGAAGGTCTTCATTTCACCTTTATTCATAAATGAGAGCTTTGCAGGGTATAATTTCTGGGATGAGAGTTTTTTCTCTTAAGTCTTGGACTATATCTCATTGTTCTCTCGTAGCCTGTAGGGTTTCTGATGAGAATTCCACAGTGTGTCTAATTGGAGATCCTCTGAACGTAGTCTGTCATTTCTCTCATACACATTTTAGAATCTTCTCTTTATGTTTTACTGTGGTGAATTTGGTTACAATGTGTCATGGTGAAGGTATTTTCTGGCCGTGTCTATAAGGAGTTCTATGTACTTCCTGTACTTGAATGTTCCTTTCTTTCTCCAAATTAGGGAAGTTTTCTGTTATTACTTCACTAAAAATGCCTTCTAATCCTTTCTCTTCCTCCATGTCTTCAGGAACTTCTAGAACTCATATATTGGGTCTTTTTTATAGTATCCTTTAGATTCTCAACAGTGTTTTTTAGTTTTCTAATTTCCTCTTCTTGTCTTTGGTTTAACTGTATAATTTCCTGTGCTTTGTCTTCTAAGTCTGATATTCTTTCTTCTACTTCATAGATTCTGTTATTAAGGCTCTCCACTGCATTTTTACTTGTTCTGTTGAATTCTTCATTTCATTTTGGTTTCACTTTAAGATCTCAATTTCATGGGAGAAACTTTCTTTCATGTCCTGTACAATTTTAGTAGTTTGTGCATTTGCTTCTGATTACTTCTATGTAATCTTATGATCCATTTTTTTAAATTTGATTTCTTGCATTTCTTCTGTCTCATCATTTTCACAATCTAGTATTGAAGTATCATGTTCTTTTGGGTGCATCATATTGTCTTCCTTATTCTTGTTTCTTGAATTGATGCATTTGTTGTTTGGAATTTGTGGAGATACTAGTTAGTTTCTTCTCTTTTTCTGCTGTGGTGGCTTTTATTTTTGTACATGACTCTGTAGATAAGCAGAATGTCTGCTTTTTAGTGAATATCTAGAGGCTTAGGTGTGTGTGGCCAGAGAATTGAACTCTGTTCAGTTCTCCAGGGTGAAGAGTGTACCTAAGGTGACACACCCAGGTTTGGCATGGTAAATCTTCTCTCTCTCTCTCTTTTTAAATCAGAAGGGAAATTTATTCTGCTCAGTTTATCTCCTCTCCTCAAAGGAGACCAGTGCCTGTGCACTAGCCCCAGTGAGTATAATATTCATCCACTCTGCCCCAAGGACCACACAAGAGATCTGTGCAGTCCTCAGTGTAAGTTCAGTTTCCCCAGCCATGTCTCTCATCAGGTAACCAAGGAACCCTGAGCATGTGGAGTCTCCCTCTGTAACTCCTGAAAGTCCCAGATACACTGTGAGTCCTCTGACACACCTCAGTCTTTTTCACAGTCCCAGTACAGAAGCCTCACACAGTCACAAGCTCCTAGCCCACTGTTAGTTCTCCCTACCAGAGTCAGGAGTCTCCACTTGGCTGGATGCTGGGCACAGACACGAAGTGGCACAGCTGTTACATATGTCCAGAATGGCACCTGCTCTATTGACTTGTTACAGGATGCCTTTGTAAAGTGACTGGGGAGAGAGAAATGTGTCAGTCCCATCCTTTTTATTTTTCTCCTCTAGTTTGGTTGGAACACTTTCCCCATGGGGATCCAACCTGGGTTCCCTCTGTGTTCTTCCTGCAGCTTTTTCACCAGTGGCTTGGGCTGCTGTGGTCCAGTCTCACCTCACTTCCCAATGCTGGTGCATAGGCTCTCAGCTGCTGTAGTCCAAACCATGGGCACCTATGCCCTCCTCATAGGTCCACTATGTCCCTTTAATTTCTGTGGGGTTTCCCCTGCTATTTTCCCTCTAACTCTTCCCTGAGACCACACTCTCTCCACTCTTTTTTTTTTTTTTTTTTGACAGGCAGAGTGAATAGTGAGAGAGAGACAGAGAGAAAGGTCTTCCTTTGCCGCTGGTTCACTCTCCAATGGCCGCCGCGGCCAGCGCGCTGCGGCCGGTGCACCGCGCTGATCCGATGGCACGAGCCAGGTGCTTCTCCTGGTCTCCCATGGGGTGCAGGGCCCAAGCACTTGGGCCATCCTCCACTGCACTCCTGGGCCATAGCAGAGAGCTGGCCTGGAAGAGGGGCAACCGGGACAGAATCCGGCGCCCCGACTGGGACTGGAACCTGGTGTGCTGGTGCCACAGGTGGAGGATTAGCCTATTGAGCCGCGGCATCGGCCATCTCTCCATTCTTTTTAAACTATCTTTTCCTGGGCTAGAATAGTAAAGTCCCTCCCTACTCTGCCATCTTGATATGAACAGAAAATTTTGTTTTTTAAAAAAAGAAAAACTTGGCTTATCCATCTAGAAAAATCTTGCAAACAGCAACCTGTTCAAGTTCCTAACAGGATAGAAAATATATCTAACTCTTGGTTTAGAGTTTAATTGATTTTTGCTAATTCATAGTGTTTCAATGCAGACACAGGTTTTTAGTTCAAAAGTTGTTCATTCAAGGGTCAGTTTCCCTGTGGTTATAAACAGACATTATTAAAAAAGTGAAGGATGGGTGGGTATTTGTCACAGTGCTAAGGCACAGTTTGGAATGCCTGCATCCTGATTCCACTCCCAATTCCAGGCTCCTGCTAATGTGCACCCTGAAAGGCTGGAGGTAATTCTTTAAGAGTGTGGATCTCTGTTACCCATGTGGAAGACCCAGATTGAATTCCTGGCTCCTGGGTTCAGGTTGGTGCAGACCCAGCTGTTAAATCAGCCAACAAGTGGGAAAGCTGGCTAGCTGTCTGTCTTTTTCTATCTCTTTCTTTCAAATGAAATGGTGTGAAATAATAAATAAAAAAGTTTTGAAGTGAAGGAAAGCAGTTCTCCAAAAGCATTGTTACCATCTGAGGCATACTTTATGGAACCAAGTTTGCTGGAGAGCTTTGATATGGGAGGAAGATTGGCACTATAAGCAACAGCCTGGGAGTATCTGTGCATGATCCGCAGGGACCAGGCAGGGATCACAGTGGTGGTGGCCAGTCAGGAAAGGGGGCAAGGCAATTTCAGAAAGGACAGTGGGCTAGGGACAGGACCTGGAGTCAAGGTCAGACTCATAGATCTGTAAGGGAGATTATTCCAGGAGCCACTGGGACTCTTATTTGGATACAGGCACAGCCTTTCTAAACTGAAAAGAGCCGTCCTGAAATGCTGATGGCCACACCTCAACAGCTTGGCTGCACCCTCTTCACTCCAGGGTTCTTTGCCTCACTGGCAGGAGTGGGGCTTCCAGGAATAATGGCAGGATAAGCCTTACTGAATTTCCCTTATCTCAACTTCTGCAGTTCTCGAGGCCCAAGTTTAAGTAAAGGAATTGTAGTACAAGCAGGTAGCAGAATGTAAACAAAAAGTCCTGGTGGTGGGTAATGCCTGAGGCTTTTGGAACTGGTACACCTGGAGATGCTGGAATGTCTGGTATGGGGTGGGGATATGGAGATGTTGTAAGCAGATCCTGGGGAGGAAGACAGGTGATGGGCTCTATACAGGAGTTGCCAGATAAAACACAGCATGCCAGTTAAATCTGAATTTTACATAAATGAATAATTTCTAAGTATAAATACGTCCTAAACCTTGCACTGGGTGCTAAAATTGTAGCAAAACAGGTTAGGTCACTGGCTGCAATGCCAGCATCCCATATGAGCACTGGTTGGAGTCCCGCTCCTCCACTTCCAAGTCAGCTCCCTGCTACTGTACCTAGGAAAGCAGTGGGAGGTGGCACAAGTGCTTCGACCCCTGCCATGCATGTGGGAGAACTGGGTGGAGTTCCAGGCTCCTGGCTTTGGCCTGGCCTAGCCCTGGCCAAATTGTGGCCATTTGGGGAATGAACTAGTAGATGGAAGATATCTCTCTCTCTTTCTCTCTCTCTCCCCTCCCCCCACTTCTCTTCTACCTTTCAAATAAACAAATACATTTTAAAAAATAAAAACATTGCCTGGGATATACTTGCACTTTTAAAAATCCATTGTTGAAGAGTCAAATTTAAATGGGTCTCCTACCCTACCCATATGCCACACCAAGGGCATGGGCCTCTCCTTCAGGCAGTAGAAAACCATTGGTGGATTTCAAAGAGAAAGGTCATGGTCAAATCATCCTTCTGTCAGCAGGAACGGGGAGCTGGAGGGGAGGAATATGAGTCTGCCGCAAACAGGAAGTATTGTAGAAAAATAAGAGTCAAAAGACATAAGCAAACAAAAAACAAGATGCTATTTTGAATCAGAACAGTTATTTCTTCAGTCCAATATTCTGTCTGCCAGTAGTGCCAAACAGTGCTTTGCAAAAAAGAATGGCACAGTAAGAGGAACCTCAGTCTGAGACGCAGATTTAGCTGTAACAGGCCCTTTGAACTTGTACAGATCAAACCACCCATATAGCTAAGCACCTTCCATCCACTCAGGCTTCTTTTCAAAATTTCTACTGTGTTCTTAAATATTAGAGGCATTTCCCAAAAGCTCCTCACACATTAGGAAGGTTTCCTGGTTTAAATGCAGAAGTAAGTTAAGGCTGGAACTAAGCTACTTATCTTCACCCTCAGAATCCTCTGTGTCTCCCAAATCACATCTCTTCCCAGCCTTGTTCAGGATTCTGCGCTAGGTGTCTGTGCCCCCCTGCTCCTGTATTCCTTGTTTTGTAATTACTTCCTTCCTCTTTGCACCTGCCTAATAAGCCCACTTGCTATCTCCTTCATGTCACCTGGAGACTCTGAGTCTTAGAATACTGACTTAAATCTTAGATCACAAGGGACTGCTCCTCTTCCCATCCCTAAGGCTGTGGTGGTTGTTGACCTACTCAACAATCTCCTGGAAATATCATTGTATATCTCCTTTTCTGTTAAAGCTGCAGGGTTCTTTTCTTCCGCTAAACATTCACTTCTTCCAGGAAGTGATTCTGAACCAGGGGTTATACTATTGTTCTGTCCACATATTCCTTTCAAGAATATAAGCATTAAATATATAAATATAAGCATTAAAATAAAAGTCCTTGTATATGACTGCCTTTATCTCTATGGTTATATGGATTCTTCATATAACTCATGAAAAAGGTATGTCATGAAAAAGCTACGCATATGTTTCAAATACATTTTGCATGAATTTTATCTTTTAATCCGATTTTCCCATGTACTTTTGAAGTTCTGCTGTACTACTCATGATATTTTGTATCCTGGCCCTTCAAAAGCCAAATGATCCTACCGTCTGCCACCACCACCAGGCAGGGAATGTGTGAGCCTTCCTGATTCACCTCGTAATTTTTATTACAGAACTGTAGACTATAGGTGGCGAAGAAATTCACTTGATTCCCTAATAATGATGTTTCATTTGTTGGCTCAAATGCTTTGGCCTAATACAGAGCCTGGTACAGGACAGAATGTTGGTATTCTTTGCGATTGACTTAGGAAATGAAGACTTAGTAGCAACATGAGAAAGGGAAGTTTTGGTCAGCCAAAGGAGAGCTATGAATAAAAGCATCACAGTAGTTTGGAACTTTTGAAAAATGTAATGCAGGTTTTTATACCTCTTAAAGTGTAGTCATAAAGCTGGCATAAAACCTCAATGCTATGGAGAAACTTACTGTAATAGAAAGCAAGATCAGAAACATTACACTAAAGATTTATAAATGGAAAGGTTTTGAGGTGATTTTAAGATTTTTACTTTATTTATTTACAGAGAGAGAGAAAGAGAGAGAGAGAGAGAGGCCTTCCATCTGCTGGTTCACTCCCCAAATGGCTGCAATAGCTGGAGCCAAGCTCATCTAAAACCAGGAGCCTGAAGCTTCTTCCAAGTTTCCTATGTGGGTGCACAGGCCCAAGAACTTGGGCCGTCCTCCGCTGCTTTCCCAGGCACATTAGCAGGGAGCTGGATCAGAAATGGAGCAGCCAGGACTTGAACCAAGCACCCATATGGGATGACAGAACTGCAGGCTTGAGTTTTAACCTGCTGAGCCACAGCACCGGCCTTGAGGTAATTTGAATTTCAAATATAAGCAGATTGACTTTTTTTAAAAGGTGATATACTCATTATTTTACTCTGTTCCTGCAAATATATGTATTTGTATATAGTCACTTCAATATTTGTATATTTCTCTGTATCCAGTATGTGTCTTTGTGATCCATTTTGAATATCTAAAGCAGATAGAATTAATCATAGGGAATTGATTACATAGGGGTAAGACTGAGAAGGGCCAGTGAGGCAGCTGAGGTGCTAATAACCTCTGGAAGCCACTGTCACCCCTGGAGGGACCCAGGGAAGCTTCACTGTTAGCACAGCCCAAGGGGAGGGGCCCGCAGAGCATTCTGGGACCCTGGTGTCCTGTCCAGGGGAAACTGGATCCTTGGAAGGAAAGTGATATCTCTCCATCCTGGACTCAAAGCAGGATGGGTTAGGAAGAGAAATACCCTGGCTTCTTCCTTCCCCCTTCTGTTTAGGCTCTCAGCACCCATATCCTCCATAAGCCAGCAGAGACAGGGCCTAGCAGGCATTCCCATCTATGTGAAGCTGAGCTGGGCAGAAAAGCATATGGGATTACTCTGAGCACAAACAGGCCCAGGCCTAAAGGGTTTCTCACATAGATAATCTCTTCATTAATAACTACTTATTTCTTTATTTGATTCATTTCTCAGAGGATTAGCAGTAAATTGTCACCCAATACACTTCCTGGCCCATTTTCATGTGACATCACAGAGGCATAGCTTGCAATACAAAGTGGAGGAAAACAAATAGAGATAAGTCATTCAGAGGTAAGACATGATTGTTTTGAATGGAACGCTTGTCTGCATGAAGGAAGCTTTGACACGTGTTAGGTTTGATTTATGTAGCACTTGCATCTGAAAATGTATCTTGGACTCTTTAATCACTTGGTCAGTTCTATATGGAAGATCTTGTTTTGATGTTTCATTTCTCTAACTGTGTGTGGGAGAGGAAGGAGTGGTGTTGGGGCTGGCAGTAATGCAGCTGGATTTTAAAAGCAAAGGAAATATGAGAATCTAGGGAGAAAGGAGTAGTTCAATTTGTGTTTACTTGTCGATTCTATAAGATTATTTTTTTTAGTTTGTATTTTAATTAAACATCAGTAACCGTGAAGTCCTGAAAAGAAGACATCTGGCTTAGTATGAGGGTATGTCAAAATGTGGAAAATGTACATTATCTTATAATTCCATTTTTCCATGAACTTTTGAAGTATCCTAGTATATTTTCAGTTTGCACTGGGAAGAAGGGAGCTGATCATGTATGAGACTGGGGATATATTTGACAGGACAGCTCTATAGCTAAAGCATGCCAAGTTCCATTTATATCACGGTGTCGCTGTATAACAGTGCCTGTAACTTCTCTGAAAAGATTCATAGAAATGTCTCATTTCCAAATGATGATGTGGTACTGAGCAGGGCAGTTTCCCCAAGTGCCCCAGAGGTTGCTTCTCAGTATGCAGGGCGGCTTATGGTGGGAAGGAGAAAGAACAACGCTGAGGCCAAAGCTAAATTCTAACCACTTTTTGGATCCATTTACATGAGGAATTCCACATTAAAAGCTCAATATCCCTTTGATGGTTAAATTTGATGTTATTGATGAAAGGTGTGCTATAAATGAGCACTAATCCAGGATGCCTCTTAGACTATAGTGAATAGTGAAAGAATGTTCACTCATAAAAGGATGACATATTGTCATTTGTGACATCAAGGGTGGAGCCAGAGGTCATTATACTAAATGAAATAATCCAGGGGCCAGCACCATGGCTTACTTGGTTAATCCTCTGCCTGCGGCACAGCATCCCATATGGGCACTGGATTCTAGTCCCGGTTGCTCCTCTTCTAGTCCAGCTCTCCGCTGTAGCCCGGGAAGGCAGTGGAGGATGGCCCAAGTGCTTGGGCTCCTGCACCCACATGGGAGACCAGGAGGAAGCACCTGGCTCCTGCCTTCGGATCAGCATAGCTCTGGCTATAGCAGCCATTTGGGGGGGTGAACCAATGGAGGGAAAACTTTTCTCTCTGTCTCTCTCTCACTGTCTAACTTTATCTGTCAAAAATAAATAAATAAAACATAGTCTCCATATATTAGGAACTAGCATACAATATGAATGACACATACATAGCACACACAAACATATATACACACCCAAGCATGAAGAATAGAAAACATACATGAAAAATTCATTGGTAATTCTGAGGAGTGCAGTGAGACAAAAAAATAAAATAAATGAAATGAAATAGTTCAGGTACACAAAGTCAAGTACTGCATGATCTCACTCATGTGGAATCTGAAAAATAATCTGATTTCATAGAAGTTCAGAGTAAAATGATGGTTGCCCGGGGAGAGTAGGAGGAAGGGAGGAGTGGGAAGAGGATGATAAACAGGTACTAATTTGTAGTTAGGAGGGAGAAGTTCTGGTGTTCTATCCATGGTAGAGTGACTGTAGATAATAATGTATCAATTTTTTAACTTAGAAGAGAAGATTTTGAATGTTTTTACCATAAAGAGATGGTAATATTTTGATCATTAAATGATACTTGGAATGTTCCTGGTTCAGTGCTTCATACCACTGAAAAATACCAAATCCTTTTAGATCTCCATTTTGTTAGCAAATGAAATGTATCTTTACCTCATTTCCTAATATATAGTTTCTCAATCTAAATTATGTTTTATTTTCTTCAAAAAGGTAGATTCTGCTTGGGAGAGGGCAAGAACATAATGGCTGAAAACAAAGGATAATGAATAATGTACTGACTTAGAAACAGAGTGGCAAGAAATCTGTGAAAAAAAATCAGATGTTAAATCAGAAAATAATGCTGAATGTGCAGGGCCTCATGGTTTGAGAAGCGTTTGGGTCTTGGCTAGATCAAGTCTCCTAACTGATTGATTTGAATGTCACAGAAACAAGAATTATTTGCAGGCTTGATGGTTCATCACTCAGAAATAGCAATAAAAATAACTGGTTGCATATGAATTCTTCTTCACAAAATTGTGCCAATTATTACAACAGGGCATGAACCAATGATGGTTTTTATTTTAGCAAATGGTAGAGTTGGGCACAGACAGTTTTGTCCCCGTGGAAATCAAGCCATGTAATTTGGTCTTATTATTTTGGTTAATCATTAAGAAAAATCAAGCCCAGAACAGTGTCATGACACTAACTAGATAATATTTATTAAAAACAAAACTAAAATAAACAGGGAAATATTTTAATTGTGTTGAATGTTATAGACATCCAACCTGCATCTTAATTTCCTTGTCATTAAATAAGAAAAGTGACACTTTGTCAAAACATCAGTAAAGTCTTTTAAAACCTTCTCATGGAAAAGCCTTTATAAAAGTACCAGAAGTCGTCAGGAAGAACACACAAGTTTGACTTTCTTTCAAAGTTTTCAATGACAACACTTTGTACTAGGTCAAAGTTCTCTTCTAAGGAATTGAGGAACTAATGGATAACAATTTACCTATTTCATAAGGAGCAAATACATATAAAATAACTCATAATGTCTTATGTCAACTCAATTAACTAAAACATCATTTGAGAAATGACCCAAGAGAATATTAAGAACTAAGATGAATATAAAATCGAATTTAAGCTATAATTCTGTGATAAATGTCAAGAATCGCTTTTAAGGAACATCAACAGATGGATAATGGAGGCCAATATGTCATAAGGCCTTTTATTACATTCCTAAGTACTCTAAAAAGATATTTTCTAGACTGAAAGTTTAGTGATTAATATAAATTTGCATTGAATGCAGATCTAAGGGATAGAATTGTGGTGTAGCAGATTAAATCAGCATCCCATATCAGAGTGCCAGTTCAAGTTCTGTTTACTTCACTTTTGAATCAGCTTCCTGCTAATGCATCTGGGAAGGTAGTGGATGATGACCCAGTATTTGGGTTCCTACCACCAGCATGGGAGATGTAGAAAGATTTCCTGGCTCCTAGCTTTGACCTGGCCCAGTCCTGGTGGTTGTAGGTATTTGGGAAGTAAACTAGCAAACAGAAGATCTCTATCTCTCCCACTCTCTCTGTCACTCTGCATTTCAAATAAATATGCCCTTTAAAACAAAACAACAAATCTATTTTGATGCAGAAATTATTTATTATGTATACCATACCAAGAGGAATATGTGATTATGAAACATTGACTTGAATGTAATTCTGAAAATTGCAACTTATTTTTGGTATTGTTCCTCTATCAAGCTTCTCAAAAGGTGGGTTGTACTTTATTTTTCTCATATGATATGAAAGTGGGATACATTGCTTAAATACCTTTGTAGTTGTCTCATCTCTATAAGACAAAGGCTAAGATATTTAACTTAGATTCTTTGTGGTTTGTCCATGACCTATACATCTAGCACGTACTCCACTACCTTCTACAGAGACCATGAGTTCTTCCAGTATCCATTCTCCCCTTTTCTGTTAATAGTAACTTGAGTTCTAACTGGCATGGAGCCTCCCAACCATCTTCCAATCATAGCAAATGTCACATGCTCAAGGGAAAGAAATACATGTCAGAAGAAACACCCCAGGGTCCTCATGGAAATCTTAACCCCAGATTACATCGTTACATTGACCGTGATCAGAACATGGCCTTATTTCTTCACCAACAAGACTCAAGAAGCTATTATAATTCTTCCCATTATAATAATCCATGGAAAGTGTTTTGAATAAAGTGAATCATACGTATGTGGCACTCGCATGCTACCATACTTCAAGGTCATGTGCAATGCATGAAGTAACCCAAACAGCAGGATAGCCAGAGCTTTTACCTATGGACAATAAAATGGAGACTAAAACTGAATATGTTGCAGACATAAAATCCACAAGTTCTCAGTCCATGAGCATACCCACTAGTGTAAACCAGCATTTTATCAAAAGAGATACAGCAGTGGACGCTGATGAACCACGATAACAATTCAAGAATCCTTCAGGCACTCCTGAGTAAGAGTTCACTGTGGGGTTATTGTCTAGCTTCACCTGTACATTTTCCAGTGATTTGTACAAATGTTTAGAGACAAGCAAAACATTTTGAAAACACTTTGTAGTTCTTAATCTTCTTGTATCTATCAATCCTACAGCAGAAAATTGCAGAAAAATAACTCCCCATTAGTTACCTCTAAAAAATGTGTCCATGCTATTTCCCACAATAGAAAAGACTACAGATAGACCTTGCAAATCTGCCAGTACAAAGCACAGAAATGCAGTGTAAAATACTTTAGAGGCATCCTTTAAAGTCACCTATGAAACTGCAAGGAAGTAAGAAAAATTCTCTAAGGCAGGAATGTGAAGCAGGAACAAAAAGCAAGATAGGGAAGGGAGCATAAGGCTGTGCAGCACTCCTCAGGAGGACGGCCGGGTCTTCAAGTTAGTGGTCATGCACAGGGCTTGCAGGCAAGGTCCTGAATATAGATATCCCTTGAGAAAGGGAAAATGTATCTCCCCAGAAAATGTATAGCTAAAGGATAGCACCTAAGGGAATTGGGGCCTGACCCTACGTTCTGTGTCACGGGCAACCCAAATGCAGTCCCTGTGACAAAGCGTAACAGAGTGCTCAGAGCCACCATACACCAGGAAACAAAGGCAAAGGCTTTCTGGGAGAATGGCTCCTCCATCCTGGCCTCCAAGTAGGCTCATAGGTGACACTGCATTGAATTTAAACTTGTAATAAAAAACAAAATTCTAAAGCATATCAGATAATACCGCCCTAACTAAGCCTCAGCAAAAAAATAACATTAGAATCAGACATTTAAAAAAAGATTTATTTATTATTTATTTGAAAAGTATAGCTGCAGAGAGAGGGAAAGTGAGGAAGAGAGAGAGAGAGAGAATATCTTCCATCCACTGGTTCACTTCCCAAGTGGCTGCAATTGCTGGAGCTGGGCTGGTCCAAAGTCAGGAACCAGGAGCTTCTTCTGGTGTCCCACATGGGTGCAGGAGCCCAAAGACCTAGGGCATGCTCTGTTGCTTTCCCAGACACATTAGTAGGGAGCTGGATGGGAAGTGGAGTAGCCAGGACTTGAACCTGTGGTCATATCAGCTTTACCCACTACTCCCACAGCACTGGTATCAGAACTAGACATTTTAAAATTCCTAATATTGAAGTTACTGGACAAACATAAAATAGGCCTGGTTAATAGAGAATTGAAACCATGAGTAGGGAGCAAGAATTTATTTTTTAGAAGTGATTATACTAGAAAACATACAAATAGAACTTTGCAAAGTGAAAAATAAAGTCATTGGTATCCTTCTTAGAATTATATCTATGAAATACATGAAATCTGTTCTCTTTGTATTAATAAAAATTTAAAAACAAACTGAAAAAACTCAGACAGTTAAGCAGCAAATCATACCTAGCTGAAAAGGAAATCACAAACCACAAGATAGATTCTAAAGATTTTCCTAGGACACAGGACAGACTGAAAAAGAGATAAAAATGAGGAAAAAACTTGAGACAAGCTGGTTAAATGCCTAAAATAGGTTCCATTTGAGCACCAGAAGGAAAGGGAAAAAAAAAGAACAGGAATGAACAAAAAGTTTTAAAGGGTAATGACTGAAGTGAAAATGTATCTTAGAGGATAGAGTAACCCTAATGAATTCAAAACACGATAAATAAAAGGTAATCCAAGATCAAAACAATGACAGTGAAATTCAAAGAGAAAAGTAAAAGATTTTAAAAGAAGCCAGAGAGTTAAAGTAGGCTGGGCTAAAAGAGCTGTGCTTAGTCTAATGGCAGCCTTCTCAATAGCAAGACTGGATGACACAAGACAGGGAAATGGGTAGCGCCCACATGCTGGGAGAAAATAATGATTGATTTCAGTGTGTGTAGTCAAACATTAAGAAAAGAGAATAAAATAAGGGATTTTTTTACATAAACAAAAACTGAGAGTTTACTACTAACAAATTCTCACTAAAGGAAAATGTAAAGGAAACTTTTTCCTGGAAAGAAGATGTTGAAGATGAGAATAAATCTAAACACACATCAAACAAAGCAATAATATCTATCTCCACTTAATTGGGGGGGGGGGGGGGAGTTTGTCCTAGTGATTAAGTTGCCACTAGGATGCCTGCATTCTGCATCTCAGAGTACCTAGATTTGCGTCATGGCTGTGCTTAGGATTCCAGCTGCTTGCTAATTTGTGCCCTAGGAGAAGGCAGCAGGTGATTGTTCAAAGTGGTTGGATCCTAGCTACCCAGGTAGAAGACTTTGGTCTTTGTGGAAGCAGCTGCAGACATTTGGGAATGAACCAGTCGATGTGATGGCTCTCTCTCCCTCTCTCCCTTCCCACCTCATCCTCCCTCTTGGGATCTCTCCACCCCTCAAATAGATAAAATTTAAAACATATTTAAAGAACAGCTAGGTGCTGTGTAGAAGAGCTATACCTAAAACAAAAAAGACACAGAAAAGTTAGAAAGGATGGGAAAAAGATGCAATTAAAAGAAAACTGATACAATCACTATCACAAGCAAATATAACTAAAGGCAAAAAGCAAGCACTATAAGCAATTAAGAAGTTCACAGGACCAGTGCTGTGGTGCAGCAGGTTAAAGCCCTAGCCTGAAGTGGTGGCATCCCATGTGGGCACCGGTTCTAGTCCTGGCTATTCCTCTTCCGATCCAGCTCTCTGCCATGGCCTAGGAAAGCAGTAGAAGATGGCCCAGGTCCTGGGCCCCTGCACCTACGTGGGAAGAAGCTCCTGGCTCCTGGCTTCGCATCGGCACAGCTCCAGCCATTGCAGCCATCTGGGGAGTGAACCTCCCTCTCTCTCTGTCTCTACCTCTCTCTGTAATTCTATCTTTCAAATAAATAAAAAAAAATCTTTAAAAAAAAAAGTTCATTACATCATGATCAAACTTTCCATTCACCAGAAAGCTGTAATAATTTTAACCTTTTAGAGACTAATAATATAACTTTAATTCCATAATACCATTAATAAAATATATTACACCTTGAAATTAATTGTGTTATACCTTTAAAAGTAAGTATACATAACTTAGCAATAAAATCAGCTGATTACAGTTCATGTCCATAGATTAATATTCGTAAGTCAGACTAAATGCTCTTCCTAGATTGTTCTTATCTGGTTTATTCATCAGATTTATTTAGTGTCAGAGGCTGAATTATAGAATGTCCTCTCTTTTCCTATGCCACATTTAGAATCATCTCACTCGATGTTTGGTAGGACGAATCTCTAAAACCATATATGCAGAAATACTCCTCCCAGGGAGATTCTTTAAAGGACCTATTTAATGACTTCAATAGTTACAGATCTACTCACATTTTCTATTTCATCTTGAGTCAATTTTGATAAAATAGCCATTCTTTGAAAGTTTCAGAATTTTTGGCATTAAAGCATTTTCTCTTCATCTCCTCCGTATCTGTGCTTTTTCATTCTTTAAAGTGTTTCTTTTAACCTTAAATTTTTTTTCCTAGACACCTGTTATTTAAGACATACAAACTTCATGCTTTTCATAAATACACATTTAGAAAACTTATTTCTTATTCTCTTGGTCAAACATTCCAGAAAGTTGTCCACTGTTTTCTTCTCTTCAAAAATTAATTTTTAACACTGAAGATACTCTCATGTCTTTGTTTTATATTTTTTATATTCTGCCTTTATTTTTTATAATTTTTGAATTTTTTTTGCATTCTATTGTTCTTTACCAATTTTTTAAAGTAGATGCCCAGTTCATCAATTTTTAGACTCTTTTCTTTTCTTTATTTTATTTATTTGACAGGTAGAGTTAGACAGTGAGAGAGAGACAGAGACAAAGGTCTCCCTTCCGTTGGTTCACCCCCAAAATGGCCACCATGGCTGGAGCTATGCCGATCCAAAGCCAGGAGCCAGGTGCCTACTCTTGGTCTTCCATGCAGGTGCAGGGGCCCAAGCACTGGGCCGTACTCCACTGACTTCCTGGGCCACAGCAGAGATCTGGACTGGAAGAGGAACAGCCAGGACTAGAACCCGGCACCCATATGGGATGCCGATGCTGCAGGCAGAGGATTAACCAAGTGAGCCATGGCACCGGCCCCCAGACTTACTTCTTTTCTAATAAAGCATTTGAGTCTGAACAATGTAGTTCTACATTTCACTCATGTACATATCCAAAATTTTAGGTTACATTGTTTTCCTTATTCCAATTTTTAAGCTATGTCATTAAAACATATTTTTACATTTCCAAAATGTATTTTGTTCTCTATGTAATGAATATAAATTATATAAATTTTAATTATTCCTTAATTTGGTTTTGGACAGGGATGTAATTCACTGTCCAATTAATTCTTTGGAATTTACTCCAATCTGCTATCTGATCAAAAGCAGTCATGTTTTGATAAATATTTCAATTTTTGACAATTGTTCTTCATTGTCTGCAAAGAACAGGGTCCAGGATGTTCTATGTATTCATTGGGTGAATGTTTATCAAACCTGTGGGGTAATAGCAATTATTTGACATGTGTTTTTTGTTTGCTTGTTTGCTTGTTTGTTTGTTTGTTTAGGGCACAGCTTTCTGTGTCCCTTTCCCAGAGATTTTGTCTCAACAGGTCTGGTCCTGGGTAAGTTTCAGAAATCTTGCAGTGAGCATGCACATTTACTGTTCCTGTCAAACTTCACTAATTGTATCAACTGATGTCTATTTAATCTGTTGTTTATTAAGAGAGTTGTGTTCAAATCTTGCAATATGATAGCAGATTCTTCTTTCCTGTTTAAAAATTTTGTTATAGAAATATATCTATGCATGAATATGTGTATACATATTTAGACACACATTTGGCAGATATTTTCAATTTTCTTCTGCATCTGCATCCTGATTTTGTAAAAATACAGACAAGAGAAATAACAGTAATTATTTTAAAGGCTTAGGAAATATAAAAGTGCATTACCAAAGGTTGCCAGTCTATGGTAACTGCTCAGTAGGTCAAAGCTATTATTTTCTGTGAGGTCACTTTGAAAACTAGAATTATCTACATATATGTGCATGCAGCCCAATTATTTAACTAAGGGGTGGTATATATTGTCCTTGGATCAAGCCACCCAGTGTAAGGCAGAGCACAGTCTATGTTACATGTAAAGAACTATTTTTACTAAGTGGAATTGAAATATTATGGGACTAACTTTCCTCAGGGCTTACTCCCAGATGTGGATTTTATGTGCTAATGTACCTGAAAACGTTGTCACTAACTCCAACAGTATCCCTGACACCAAGTCCTGTGAGAAACTGCTTTAAGAGAAGTTAAACAGAACCTGTTTCACTGCTGAATTCTGACAGACATTTAAAGAAGAACTAACTCCAATACCTCTCAAGCTATTTAAAACAATTGAAATGGAAGGGATTCTCCCAAACTGCTTTTGTGAAGCCAGCATAAATTAATTCTTAAACCTGTAAAAGATGCAACAGATAGAAAAAGAACTACAGACCAATTTCTCTAATGAATGTAGACATAAAAGCCTCCTCAAAATACTAGCCAATTGAATCCAACAACACATCAGGATGAGCATTCATCTAGACCAAGTGGGATTTATCCCTGATATGTAGAGATGGTTTAACATTCACAAATCAATAAATGTGATATATCACATTAATACACCAGACAAGAAAAGTCATATGATTATCTCAATAGATGCAGATGAAGAATTTGATCAAGTACAACATCCTTTCATGATGAAAACCTTAAGCAAATTGGGTGTAAAAGGAATATTCCTCAACACAATCAAAGTAGTTTATGACAAAACCATGGCCAGTATCTTATTGAAAAGGTAAATGGTAGAAGCATTCCCACTAAGATCCAGAACAAGACAAGGATGTCCATTCTCACTATTGCTATTCAATATAGTCTTGGAAGTTTTAGCCAGAGCCATTAGGCAAGAAAAATAAATCAAGGGATATAAATTGGAAAGGAGGAATTCAAACTATCCATATTTGTAGATGTCATGATTCTGTATATAGCAGATACAAAAGATTCTAAGAGACTATTGGAACTCATAAAAGAGTTCGATGAAGTGGCAGTATATAAAGTCAACACAAAAAAATCAATAGCCTTTGTATACACAGACAATACCATGGCTGAGAAAGAACGTCTAACATCAATCCCATTCAAATAGCATTAAAAAATTAAATACCTTTGAATAAATTAACAAAGGACATCAAAAATCTCTATGATGAGAATTACAAAACATTAAAGAAATAAGACACTATAAAATTGAAAATCTTTCATGTTTATGGATTGAAAGAATCATATCATCAATATGTCCACACTACCAAAAGCAACTTACAGATTCAATGCAATGCCAATCAAAATACCAAGGACATTCTTCTAGAATTATGGGATATGTATACCATGGAATATTACACAGTGGTAAAAAAAATGAAAGCCTGTCACTTACAACAAAATTGATACAATTGGTAAACATACTTAGTGAAATAAGCCAGTCCCCAAAAGTCAAATACCATATGTTCTCCCTGATCTGTGATAACTAATAGATCACCTAAAAGGTAATCTATAGAAGTGAAATTGACACATTGAGATATGTCTTTAACAGCCCTTGTCTTGACTATTGAGGAATAGTTTTTTTTCCTCCTACTATCTTTTGAACTCTTTACTTAGTGTAGGGTTAGTCTTTTTTATTAATAAATTTATTTTTAAGGAATACAAATTTCATATGTACCACTTTAGGAATATAGTTATTCTTCCCACCATCCCCACCCTCTTACCCATACTCTCCCACTTCCTTCTCCCCTTTCCAGTCTCATTCTCCATTAAGATTCATTTTCAATTAACTTTGTATACAAGATCAACTGTATACTAAGTAAAGATTTCAACAATTTGCACATGCATGCACATGTGCACACACAAAAAAACACATTTAAAAAAACTGGGAACAGATTCTGGGCAAGATGGCGGAATAGGAAGGGAGCACACTGATAGTCTGGGGAGAGATAGTTTAATAAAAGTGGAGATACTGCAGGTTCAAGGAAGAGTAGGGGAGGAAACAGCAGAAGAAACTCTTCCGGAACGCGTGACTCACAGCGGACCTGCGTGGAGAGCGTGGGAGCCCACAGTTCGGGACATCAGCGGCAGACTCAACACACCAGCGCTGGAACGCGAGGTGAGCCGAACCTCAATAGCCCGAGACACCGGCAGGCAAGCGGAGAGAGGAGACTAGAGGGAACGACCCCCGGGGGGGGAAGTTCACAAGGCTAACTGGAAGAGAGAGAGAGAGAGAAAAAAGGGTGACTAGTACGGACACGGGTTTCTCTCTCTCCGCTCACCTCTCAAGGGCGAGCAAGACAAAGAGCAGGCGCCATCTTGGACATACGTCATAAGCAGAGCGACCTCAGGTCTGCACCGGCCCTGAGCCTAGCAGAAAAACCTGACTCTGGGCGGGGCGAATTAACAGGAGATTAGGAGCTAGTAAATTTGTGGTGCTACTGAACTGAGACTGTGAAAAAAGAGACGGTGGGGGAGAGAACTCACGGAATTCACGTGAGCACTCTCCAGAGACGCTACAATTCCGTAACTTTGGCAACCCAGTGGGAGGCTGAAGGAGAATTTGAGCCCACTCTGAGGGCCGAACAGATTCCCTGTGGGGATCTTGGGAAAGAGCTTCCGATCTCTGGCTCCTGTGGGTATATCATTTGCCTGCTAACTACCTCCAACTTCGTTCAGCTGTGCAGAATTACTTCCCTTTTGAATCAAAAAAAAAAAAAAAAAGAGAGAGAGAGAGAGATTTACCACGCCTAACCTGGGAGTGTCACCTTTGGCACACCAAACAGAGCTCTCAGGCCACACCCATCTCAAGCCCTAAGGCTCCATCAAAAACAGATAGTCCACTTAATCTAGAGTCATAGTATAACAAGAAAAAGCACCACAGTGAAGAAACCAAATATCTCCAATATGCCAAATAACAAACGCAAAAACCGAGGTAATAAAAACAAGGAAGTCACCATGACGGCCTCAGATGAAAAAGACACCCCAATTCAAGATTATGAAGATGATGACATAGAAGAAATGCAAGAAGCAGATCTCAAAAAATTGATAAGAACATTAAGAAGTTCTCAAAAACAAATTCTGGAACTACACAAATCCTTACTGGACAAGATAGAAAATCTCTCTCGTGAAAATGAAATATTAAGGAGGAATCAAAATGAAACGAAACAACTAGTACAACAGGAAACTGTGATAGTGACTGAAGTGAAGAATTCAATAGATCAAATGAAAAACACAATAGAGAGCCTTACAAACAGAATGGGTGAAGCAGAAGAGAGAATATCGGACTTAGAAGACAGAGAACAGGAAAGGATACAGTCAGACCAAAGAAAAGAAGAGGAAATTAGAAATCTGAAACATATTGTCGGGAATCTTCAGGATACTATTAAAAAACCCAACATTCGGGTTCTAGGAGTTCCTGAAGGCATGGAGAGGGAGAAAGGATTAGAAGGCCTTTTTAGTGAGATATTAGCAGAAAATTTCCCAGGTTTGGAGAAGGACAGAGAAATCCTAGTACAGGAAGCCCACAGAACCCCTAATAAACACGACCAAAAGAGATCCTCACCACGACACGTTGTAATTAAACTCTCCACAGTGAAACATAAAGAAAAGATCCTAAAATGTGCAAGAGAGAAACGTCAGATTACTCTCAGAGGATCTCCAATCAGACTCACAGCTGACTTCTCATCAGAAACTCTAAAAGCTAGGAGGGAATGGCGAGATATAGCCCAGGTACTAAGAGAGAAAAACTGCCAGCCCAGAATATTATATCCTGCAAAGCTATCATTTGTGAATGAAGGTGAAATAAAGACTTTTCATAGCAAACAGAAATTGAAAGAATTTGTTGCCACTCGTCCAGTCCTGCAAAAGATGCTTAAAGATGTGTTACACACAGAAACACAGAAACACGGTCATCAATATGAAAGAAGGTAAAGGAAGGAAACCAAGGAAGGAAACCTCACAGCAAAAGATCACAGGGAATTCAAAGCATATATTAGAACTTATCTTTGGCAAATGGCAGGGCAAAGTTACCACTTATCATTAGTCACTTTGAACGTGAATGGCCTGAACTGTCCAGTTAAAAGACACCGATTGGCTGATTGGGTTAAGGAACAAAACCCATCTATTTGCTGCTTACAAGAAACACATCTTTCCAACAAAGATCCATACAGACTGAAAGTGAAAGGCTGGAAAAAGATATACCATGCCAACAGAAATGAAAAAAGAGCAGGCGTAGCCATCTTAATATCGGACAACATAAACTTTACCACAAAAACTGTTAAGAGAGACAAAGAGGGACACTATATCATGATTAAGGGATCAATTCAACAGGAAGATATAACAATTATCAATGTATATGCACCTAACTACAGGGCACCAGTTTATCTAAAAGATTTATTAACGGACTTAAAGGGAGACTTAGACCCCAATACAGTAGTACTGGGGGACTTCAATACTCCACTCTCAGAAATAGACAGATCATCCGGTCAGAAGATCAACAAGGATACAGTAGATTTAAACGACACTATAGCCCAAATGGATCTAACAGATATATACAGAACTTTCAATCCTACAGCTAAAGATTTTACATTCTTCTCAGCAGTACATGGAAGCTTCTCTAGGATTGACCACATACTAGGCCATAAAGCAAGTCTCAGCAAATTCAAAAGAATTAGAATCATACCATGCAGCTTCTCAGACCATAAAGGAATGAAGTTGGAAATGAACAACTCAGGAATCCCTAGAGCATACGCAAACACATGGAGATTGAACAACATGCTCCTGAATGAACAATGGGTCATAGAAGAAATCAAAAGAGAAATCAAAAACTTTCTGGAAGTAAATGAGGATAACAGCACAACATACCAAAACTTATGGGACACAGCAAAAGCAGTGTTAAGAGGAAAGTTTATATCAATAGGTGCCTACATCAAGAAATTGGAAAGACACCAAATAGATGAGCTTTCAATTCACCTCAAGGATCTAGAAAACCTACAGCAAACCAGACCCAAATCTAGTAGGAGAAGAGAAATAATTAAAACCAGAGAAGAAATTAACAGGATTGAATCAAGAAAAACATTACAAAAAATCAGCCAAACGAAGAGCTGGTTTTTTGAAAAAATAAACAAAATTGACACCCCATTGGCCCAACTAACTAAAAAAAGAAGAGAAAAGACCCAAATCAATAAAATCAGAGATGAAAAAGGAAATGTAACAACAGACACCACAGAAATAAAAAGAATCATCAGAAATTACTACAAGGACTTGTATGCCAGCAAACAGGGAAACCTATCAGAAATGGATAGATTCCTGGACACATGCAACCTGCCTAAATTGAACCAGGATGACATCGAAAACCTAAACAGACCCATAACTGAGACAGAAATTGAAACAGTAATAAAGGCCCTCCCAACAAAGAAAAGCCCAGGACCAGATGGATTCACTGCTGAATTCTACCAGACGTTTAAAGAAGAACTAACTCCAATTCTTCTCAAACTATTCAGAACAATCGAAGAAGAGAGAGTCCTCCCAAATTCTTTCTATGAAGCCAGCATCACCTTAATTCCTAAGCCAGAAAAAGATGCAGCACTGAAAGAGAATTACAGACCAATATCCCTGATGAACATAGATGCAAAAATCCTCAATAAAATTCTCGCCAATAGAATGCAACAACACATCAGAAAGATCATCCACACAGACCAAGTGGGATTTATCCCTGGTATGCAGGGATGGTTTAATGTGCGCAAGACAATCAATGTGATACACCACATTAACAGACTGCAGAAGAAAAACCATATGATTCTCTCAATAGATGCTGAGAAAGCATTTGATAAAATACAACACCCGTTCATGATGAAAACTCTAAGCAAACTGGGTTTGGAAGGAACATTCCTCAATACAATCAAAGCAATCTATGAAAAACCCACAGCCAACATCCTATTGAATGGGGAAAAGTTGGAAGCATTTCCACTGAGATCTGGAACCAGACAGGGATGCCCACTCTCACCACTGCTATTCAATATAGTTCTGGAGGTTCTAGCCAGACCTATTAGGCAAGAAAAAGAAATTAAAGGGATACAAATTGGGAAGGAAGAACTCAAACTATCCCTCTTTGCAGATGACATGATTCTGTATTTAGGGGACCCAAAGAACTCTACTAAGAGACTATTGGAACTCATAGAAGAGTTTGGCAAAGTAGCAGGGTATAAAATCAATGCACAAAAATCAACAGCCTTTGTATACACAGACAATGCCATGGCTGAGGAAGAACTTCTAAGATCAATCCCATTCACAATAGCTACAAAAACAATCAAATACCTTGGAATAAACTTAACCAAAGACGTTAAAGATCTCTACGATGAAAATTACAAAACCTTAAAGAAAGAAATAGAAGAGGATACCAAGAAATGGAAAAATCTTCCATGCTCATGGATTGGAAGAATCAATATCATCAAAATGTCCATTCTCCCAAAAGCAATTTACAGATTCAATGCAATACCAATCAAGATACCGAAGACCTTCTTCTCAGATCTGGAAAAAATGGTGCTGAAATTTATATGGAGGCACAAGAGACCTCGAATAGCTAAAGCAATCTTGTACAACAAAAACAAAGCCGGAGGCATCACAATACCAGATTTCAGGACATACTACAGGGCAGTTGTAATTAAAACAACATGGTACTGGTACAGAAACAGATGGATAGACCAATGGAACAGAATTGAAACACCAGAAATCAACCCAAACATCTACAGCCAACTTATATTTGATCAAGGATCTAAAACTAATTCCTGGAGCAAGGACAGTCTATTCAATAAATGGTGCTGGGAAAACTGGATTTCCACGTGCAGAATCATGAAGCAAGACCCCTACCTTACACCTTACACAAAAATCCACTCCACATGGATTAAAGACCTAAATCTACGACCTGACACCATCAAGTTACTAGAGAACATTGGAGAAACCCTTCAAGATATTGGCACAGGCAAAGAATTTCTGGAAAAGACCCGGGAGGCACAGGCAGTCAAAGCCAAAATCAACTATTGGGATTGCATCAAATTGAGAAGTTTCTGTACTGCAAAAGAAACAGTCAGGAGAGTGAAAAGACAACCGACAGAATGGGAAAAAATATTTGCAAACTATGCAACAGACAAAGGGTTAATAACCAGAATCTACAAAGAGATCAAGAAATTCCACAAAAACAAAACCAACAACCCAATTAAGAGATGGGCCAAGGACCTCAATAGACATTTTTCAAAAGAGGAAATCCAAATGGCCAACAGGCACATGAAAAAATGTTCAAGGTCATTGGCAATCAGGGAAATGCAAATCAAAACCACAATGAGGTTTCACCTCACCCCGGTTAGAATGGCTCACATGCAGAAATCTACCAACAACAGATGCTGGCGAGGATGTGGGGAAAAAGGGACACTAACCCACTGTTGGTGGGAATGCAAACTGGTCAAGCCACTATGGAAGTCAGTCTGGAGATTCCTCAGAAACCTGAAGATAACCCTACCGTTCGACCCAGCCATCCCACTCCTTGGAATTTACCCAAAGGAATTTAAATTGGCAAATAAAAAAGCGGTCTGCAGCCTAATGTTTATTGCAGCTCAATTCACAATAGCTAAGACCTGGAACCAACCTAAATGCCCATCAACGGTAGACTGGATAAAGAAATTATGGGATATGTACTCTTTAGAATACTATACCGCAGTAAGAAACAACGAAATCCAGTCATTTGCAACAAAATGGAGGAATCTGGAACACATCATGCTGAGTGAAATAAGCCAGTCCCAAAGGGACAAATACCATATGTTCTCCCTGATCGGTGACGACTGACTGAACACCAAGAGGGAAACCTGTTGGAGTGAGGTGGACACTATGGGAAATGGTGGCTTGATCAGCATAGCCCTGACTGTTAATGAACAACTAAATACATTATCCCTCTTAGTAGTTTTTTTATCTGTTCTACTTAATATGACTGGTTTAGATCGGTAATTGATGCACAGTTATTCTTAAGTGTTGAAAATTAACTGAAATGTGATCCCTGTTGAACATGGTGGTGGGAATGGGAGAGGGAAGAGATGTATAATTTGGGACATGCTCAGGCTGACTTGCCCCAAGTGGTGGAGTTGGAAGCATACCAGGGGATTCCAATTCAATCCCATCGAGGTGGCATGTACCAATGCCATCTCACTGTTCCAGGTGATCAGTTTCAGTTCACAGTTGGTCATGGTGAAGGGACTGGGAGTCAAAGGGAGCACATAGACAAGTCTAGTACCTGCTAACGCTAACTGATGGAGTAAATAAAGGGGAGAGTGATCCAACATGGGAAGTGAGATACTCAGCAGACTCATAGAATGGCAGATGTCCTAAATAGCACTCTGGCCTCAGAATCAGCCCTAAAGGCATTCGGATCTGGCTGAAAAGCTCATGAGAGTATTTCAGGCATGGAAAGCCAAGACACTCTGGCAGAAGAGCTCTGCGAGTGAGATCCTAGTGGAAAGAACAGGCCATCAAAGAAGGAGGTACCTTTCTCTGAAGGGAGGAGAGAACCTCCACTTTGACTATGACCTTGTCTAAACAAGATAAGAGTCGGAGAACTCAGAGGGCTTCCATAGCCTTGGAAACTCATGACTGGAGCATAGGGAGATTACTGATGCCATAGACAGGAGTGTCAATTGGTAAAGTCAACAACAGGAGTCACTGTGCACTTACTCCTCATGTAGGATCTCTATCCTTAATGTGCTGTACATTGAGATTTAATGCTATAACGAGTACTCAAACAATATATTTCACTTTGTGTTTCTATGGGGGTGCAAACTGTTGAAATCCTTACTTAATGCATACTAAACTGATCCTCTGTAAAAAAAAAAAAAAAAAAAAGAAAGAAAGAAAGAAAGAAATTATCAATTCCCAACTTGACTCTCACTGGGATTAAACATGACAATAGGTCTGCTCTGATTTCATCATCATTTAAAAAAAAATCATCTATTATTTTTCACTTTATGTTTCTGTGTGGGAGCAAACTGTTGAAATCTTTACTTAATGTATACTAAGCTGATCTTCTGTATATTAAGATAATCGAAAATGAATCTTGATGTGAATGGAAGGGGAGAGGGAGTGGGAAAGGGGAGGGTTGTGGGTGGGAGGGACGGTATGGGGGGAAAGCCATTGTAATCCATAAGTCGTACTTTGGAAATTTATATGCATTAAATAAAAGTTAAAAAAAAAAAAAAACTGGGAACAAGTATCACATTTAACTCTCATAATACGACTCACTGGGACAGGGGTACTTCATGGGGAGTTAGTGCACAGTGACTCCTGTTGTTAATTTAACAATTAACACTCTTATGTATGACATCAGTGACCACCCAAGGCTCTTGACATGAGGTGCCTAGGCTATGGAAGCCTTTTGAATCCACAAACTCCATTAGTATTTGGACAAGGCCATAAGTAAAGTAGAAGTTGTCTCCTCTCTTCAGGGAAAAGTACATCCTTCTTTGATGGCCAGTTCTTTCCATTGGGATCTCATTCATAGAGATCCTAAATATAGAATATTTTTTTTGCTATAGTGTCTTGGTTTTCCATGCCTGAAATGCTCTCATGGGCCTGTGTGTATAAAGTTAATTGAAAATAGTTCTTAGTAAAATATAAGAATGGGAATAGGAGAGGGAGAAAGAAGAATGATGGGAGTGCGGGTGGAAGGTAGGGTGGGAAGTGTAGGATGGGAAGAATCACTATATTCCTAAATTTGTATTTATGAATTGCATGAAGTTTGAATACCTTAAATTAAAAAAATTCAAAAAAAGACAAAATATGAGCCATGAAATGGTCAAGAAAATACACTATTCATCCCATCTAGAATACAATTAAAGCAATGGGAGAAAACAGGCAAAAAAATAGACAGAAGCTATGATTCTCTTGAAGACCTTTGGTGGACTTTCTTGGCATTCTTATACAACAAAAACAATTAAATTGTCTGTTTCATTGTTACTTTGTCAGTCATAAAATTCAGAACCAAGTTCATGTCTTAGCTCTAGTGATCAAATAGAAGTTTAAAAACGTATTAGGTATTTTATGTTCTCCCTAACAGTTTCTTGTAGCCCATTTCTATCTTCAGTAGTAATTTAGATTTTTCCTTGTTCTATTGCTTTTTTAAATTTTTGCTTTGCAAATTTATTGCATGTATTTCCTGTTAGCAATGAAAGTTTTTGTGGAATAAGCCAAGATATAAGCACATGGACAGATACACAAATGTTAACTATTCAAGTGGATAGACACATGACTTTCTACATATATATGAACTTAAATTTAAGACCAAATGGGGAAGAGATTTGGATACCAAAGCCCAAGGCTTTCAGGTCAGTATCAAAGACCCTGTATCAGAAAAGACAAGCCATAGAGATATAGCATAAAATTTTTACTATACTCAGAAATATAGGAAAGTAATGCCTCCCTTAACTTGGTGATTCACTAATATGACTATAGTCTTTAGAGAAGGATAAAAATGTATAGGATTTATAGATTTTCTGCTTCTGTAGATATTGCATCTAGAGTTACAGTAAGATTTATGCCACCTTTTATATCAAATTCTTACTTTTGGCTCTGTGTTTAGTCAAAATGTCATTTCAGGAAATAACAGCTTGTTTTCAGAATAATATCTTGTTTACATGAATTCACTTTCCAGGAAAAAGCAGGGAAGTTAGTGTGCTTTGGTAGAGTCTGCAGTACACTGGCCATTTCTTGACCTGTGTTGTTGGAGCACTGTGAGTCTGTTTCTCGTATTCCAGCTCTAAGAGCCTCTCCTCCATAAGTCTTGGTAGTAGTTACGCACACCCAGCTGTTTAGCATGCTTTACTGGAAACGTTTGTGAAACAATTAAAACTTTCTTCCTGTCTCCTAACCTCCTGCCTTCTTAACGTTAGAACTACCCTTTGTAATTTCCTTGTTTTTCTCACATTGACTAGATCTGAAAAGAACATTTATTTATGCCATAGCAAACACAGCGTAACTGGTATTTTAGCTGACAGAACATCTTTGTTTATGTGCTTGTGTAACCTCCTCCTCCGGCAGCAGAACCAGGGAAGCTAGCCTTCTTAACAAACTGCCGTGGCTATGCCAGTGGCAGACACGGCGGCAATCCTGTTATTACAGGAACATGAGATTGGTTGAGGGTTACTTCACTTTTCATTTATTGACTTAAGGAAAAGTAACCCAATGTTAAAACCTGAACATTATTTCAGAAATCAATACAAACCACACTGTAGGTAGCTTTCAAAATTAAGGGCAATACTTCATCTAGTAATGATAGCTTTAGGGCACTGTAAATTTTCTTTCAGGATCTTCTTATGGTCCATGAAGAAAGCAAAGGGTAATGACGTGAGTTGGTCCTAAGGGAGGCTAGATAAACATGGCTTAAGATTAAATTGTTTCCTAGCCAAACAAGAATTATTAGCACACAGCTTGCAGAATCTACTGTTTTGTAGATAAATGTATGGAACAAATACAGAAGTGGGCTATATTCCCCAACTGGAAACAGCTGTGATTTTCAATTTCTGTTGAAAGGGGTCCTGATTTTAAAAGGGTGGCGGGTATGACCCAACAACCAAATGAAACTGTGAAGGCACAGGCACTTCTCTTCTTCAGTGACATAATGCTGTTTCAGATACTTCTAGAATATTTATGGAAAACACTGTTCTCTTTTGAAAGTTCATTGTTGGGCTATTATTCATCTTTATTACTCCCCCAAGGCATTGTGCAGATTAGTGCCCTAAAAAGAAAACAGAAGATATAACACCATTTTTAAAATGCCATTATTTCCCTTATTCCCTGTTATTCCCTTAACAGTGTATATATTAAATTCTCTTTCCTACATTTTGAGCAGACAATTTTAAAACATTGTGTCAATGGTCAGTGACTGTAGGTCTGAAGTGGCACTTGAAGCCATTAGGAGACCACTCCTTGTTGACCATTCCTTGTTGTAAGCTATGCATCCTTGATAAAACATAGGGCAAAGAGTGGAAGAAGATGGCCTCTAGATCCTTCCAAAGAGTTCATGAGCTGACTTTGTAAGCAGAGAGCAGAGTTGTGTGTTCAGTTAGCCCCAGTTTTTCCAATAACCACACTGTGAGCTTGCTACCCTTTGTCGTGTGATTGATGAGTGTCTGTCTTCATACCAGAGACACTTAGTGGGATTCTATAGGAAGAAAATTAGCTCATGAGACAGATTATAGGAAATTTAAGACTCTACAAGCTTGGCCTTGTCCTGTTTCCATCCTTGTTCAATATTAAACCTCAAATTCTCCGAAGATAAGGAAACTAACGCTACTTGAAAGAGGAAAGATAAAATTTCAACTTCACATTTTCAAAAGTCATCCATCAATGTATATTATTTATTATGAAAAAGAAATAACCTACCTACAATTTGCTTTCATTTTGCTTTTGAGTAATTATATCATGTTTTGACAACCAAAAATCCACAAGGAAATACAGTTATGTTATTGACATTAATGGTAACTGAGGGTTGACAGGGAGCCAGATGTCTGTACAGAACTTAGAAAAAAAATGTTAATTCCAATGCTGTATGTTCTAATTTAGAGAAAGCAACAATCTCAATTTCCTGAATTTTTTAACTTCAAAGGGCTGACTTATAAAGAAAACAAAAATGAGAAGTAATGATGGCAAAGAGGAAAAAATGAGTATAGAGGGAAAAGTTTAAAAATAAAATGTTTGACAAAAGCAGAGAATTGAGATTGACATAGTAATAATGGCTTGAAGGCTTATCATGATTCCAGGCAGTTTTGGGCCAAAGTTAAATAACTCTGGGCTAGTTTTCTCATGGTTTCTTTTGTCCCATCCTCATTCTTCTCAATAGAACCAAATCATTACCTTCACTCATTCACTTATGCAGATATTTCAGCTACCTTTACTGTCCACTTAATATAAAGCTATGCTAGATGCTGTGTGCAATGGGAAAATACATATGATGCAGTCATGTGTCCTTTAAAGATTCAGAAAAGACATCGACGTGAATCTGCCTTATTTAAGGAAGTGCAATGAAAACTAACACAAGAGAACAGGGAAAGGAAAGGACCCATTTCCAGTTAGTGAGACCTGGGAAGCCTTTGGAAGAGACCCGTTTCCATCTGAGTCATGCTATTTCCCATGCTGAAAAACTCATTACCTCACATACAAATAAACTGAGTAATGCTGAAATTAAGATAAATTGGTATGACAGCACCGAGCCTCACACTATTACTACTTCTTCCAAGCAGCAAAAACATTGTGTCCTTATGGTTGGTCCCGATTTTGTGCAGTCTTCAGCTCCCCTAGCTATGTCCCTGCGAACAAGTGAAGGCCTTGGCACCTGGAACGGTGTTTCAACACTTTTCAGAAAGGAAAGTTTTAGTGGCTTCGCGCTCCCTATTGGCTCTTGTTTGGGAGCTAATTTAGAAGGCTAAGGTTACTATCCATCTGTGTCCATCCTTACTTAGACCTGTGCTGCTTACAGAAAGGACGGGGACAGGTTTTGTTTGTGACAGTGCGAAGGACAAAGACAGTTACGTAACTGCTGAGCATCCAGAGGAAGGTAGGCACTGATGAAATGAAGACCCACCCGGATGGCGATTGCTGTTGTTATCGCTTAAAAAGTCTTCCACTCTCCTTTGTAATGGGGGACAAAGGCAAGAGAAAGGATTCAGAACAATGTCTCTCCAGAGTAACAATAGCATGGTTTCTTTGGCCCTTGTTGAGGGCCTCACTCAACACTCAGCAATAAACTGGGAGATGAAAGTTTCTCCTAGGAAAAATATATACTGGGGTCTGAAAGAACGTGCCAGAAAGACTGAGAAAACTGTGACACAGGCCCATCCCCGTGACCATCCATGGAAGGCCACTCTTCTCTCTGGCATTGATATCCTTTGTCTCTGAGAAAAATGAGAAATTTTTGCTGTCTAGAGATAAGCAGCTGCTTTTCATTAGTGCCTATTTTATATTAAGTGCTTTATACACTCCGTTCCATCCTTTCATCTGGTGTGAAGTTTCCCCTCATTTCGCAGGTGTGGAAACAGAGGCTCAGTGAACGAGTGTCTTGGACCACAGTTTGTCTCTCACAAAACCTGGACACGTTCCCAAAGGCCCCCTGTGCCACAGAAACCCTTCAGGATAGCAACTGTCCCTAAGTGCTTGCCTCGCCAGGAATAGCTTTCTTCCAGGTCAAAAACAGTACAGCATGGCTTTTTGTTAAGTGTTGGTGATAGGAATGCGATTGTAGAGGAACAAAATTATGGAAGTAAAGGAAATCATTCAGCCCCTGTAAGTAGAAATAAAATCAAAGCATCAGCTTACTCACAGTTACAGCTTGAGGGCTGGCATTGTGGCACAGCTGTTTGAGCCACGGCTTGAAATGCCCATACCCCATATCTGAGAGCCTACTCTGGTCCCAGCTACTCCACTTCCATTCCAGTTCCCTCCTAATGAACCTGGGAAGGAAGTGGAAGATGGCTCAAATACTGGCTTTGGCCTGATAGAGCCTGACTGTTGTGGGCATTTGGTAAATGAACTAGTGCATAGATCTCTTTTTCTCTCTGTGTCTCTGTCTCTCCCTCTCTCTGTCACTCTGCCTTTAAAATTAATAAATTTTTTTTTAAATAATTGGCTACTCACAATGGATTTCAACTCATTTTATTATTTAAAACCTACTTGCATATTCAATATATTGCAGTAATCAATATACTGCATATTCAATATATTGCATATTCAATATATTGTGTTAAAATTAAGGCACTGTATATAAGCCAATTTATCTGAATACAAAACTTTTTGAAAGAGTGTTTTTATTTTAAAAAAGGATGTTTATTTGAAACACAGAGAGTGAGAGAGAGAGAGATTCCATCTGCTGGTTGATTTCTCAAGTGACCATTAAGCCAAGAACCAGAAACATATCTGGGTCTCCCACATGTGGCAAGGTCCCAAACTCTTGGGCACATTAGTAGGGAACTGAATTGCAAGTGGATATGTGGGACTACAAACCAGTATTCCAAAATGGGAAACTGGCGTTACAGGTGGTAGACTAACTCACTGCATTTCATGGGCTCCCCAGTGTTACTTTCTGAGAACTAGAGAGCATACTCTTAGAGCTGGCATCATGGCACAGTGCATTAAGTCACAGCTTATGATAGCACTGGCCATCTATATTGGAGTGCTGGTTCAAGTCAGCATTTCTTATCTAGCCTCCTGCTAATGCACCTGGGAAGGCAGCAAAAGATGGTCCAAGTACTTGGAATACTCAATTGAAGTGTTTGGTTCCTGGCTTCGGCTATTGCAGGGATTTGGAGAGTAAACCAGAAAATGGAAGATTTTTTCCCTCTTTCTATCTCTCTTCTTTTTGAAACTCTGCCTTTCAAATGGATAAGTAAGTCTTTAAAAAAAGAGGAGCATACTCTAAACTGCACTATTAACCTAGATGTAAAACAAAGACAATGAAGAAAAGTGAGAAAATCTTTATGTAAGTTTTTTTTTAAATTCTCTTTATTGTTGTCCTTGCATTTTAGTTTTCCTTCTAAAGAAAATGAACATCTTATACCTGCATGGCCTTTATGGCTAACAAAACACTTTCAAATATAGGGGAGTTACATCTTATATGGGGATTGGATTCTAAAGTAACTTCATAAGCTCAAAATCAAATATGGATGAAATTACCCCATAGTACAAAAAGAATAGAATGCATGGTTTCATACAAACAACATTTTAAAATGTGTATATGAATGAAGATAATATCATTAATGTAAAGAAATTATAGTATGCAATAAGGAATAGTATGCAAAATTCACTTCTTATAATAATTGCAAAAATGGATATTTAGTTATTTTAACTTAATGGGAGAATGCACATTATTTGCGTAACATAAATGCACACAGAGTGCTCCACTGAATAATCTCATAACATCCATTGTGAAGGTAGAGATTATCACATTCCTTTCTTTCTTTTTTTAAGTTTTATTTAATTAATGTATTTTTTCGTAGATAGAACTTTAGGAATATAGTGGTTCTTTCCCCATACCCACTCTTCCACCCCAATTCCCATCCCACCTCCCTCTCCCTATCCCAACCCATTTTTAGTTCGATTTTATATACAGAAGACCAACTCCATGTTAAGCATAGATTTCAACAGTTTGCACCCATGCACACACACAACATATAGAGTACAGTTTAAGAACAAGATTTGGAGTTGATTCTTATAGTACAACTCATTAAGGATGGAGGTCCTACATGTGGAGTAAGTGCACAGTGACTTCTGTTGTTCCTTTAACAATTAACACTCTTATTCATGATATCAGTGATCACCTGAGGCTCTTGCCATGGACTGCCAAGGATGTGGAAGCCTTGTGACCATAGACTCCATCAGTAATTGGACACAACCATAAGCAAAGTGGATGTTCTCTCATCCCTTCAGAGACGAGTACATCATCTTTGATGACCCTTTCTTTCCACTGAGGTCTTTAGAGAGATCCTCCGTGTAGGGATTATCACATTCCTTTACAGAGGAAAAAATAATGCCTAGAGCAAATATAAAACTTATCTAGAACTTCAAAGCTAGTCAGAGACCAAGCTGTAATTCAAAACTTTAAAACTTTAGATCCAGGGCCAGATGTCTGGCTCAGTGTTGAACATATTGTTTGGGGAACCAGCATCCGATATAGGAGTGCCTGGCTTCGAGTCCTAGCTCTGATTTCCACTCCAGAATTGTGCTAATGTGCATACTAGGAGGCAGCAGGTTCAAGTAATTGGGTCCCCTACATGGAGGACTCAGAATGAGCTTCTGGCCCTAGCAAGATGCAACCCTGGCTGTTGCAGGCACCGGGGAGTGAATCAGTGGATGGGAAATCTCTTTCTGTCTCTGCCTTTCAAATAAATAAATTTTTAAGGAATAATAAATAAATAAAGCTTTAGGTCTAGTTCTCTTTCTACGACCTCTCAGTTTGAATGTGATTCTCTCCTGCTTGAGGTATTTTGCATTTCAACTTCCCTGAATTATGCTGTGCTCTTCAGAACAATTAGTTTACCCAGCTAAAATCATCTTCTCCAAATCATCCATTTAGTGGATAGTATGAGAGAAAAATGCTATTATGTTTTATTTGAATAGCATCTGTTAATTAAATGTAACTTGGCCAGCTCACGAACTAACATTCTCCAGCTCATGAACTAACATTCTCCATCTCATGAACTAACGTTCTCCAGCTCACGGTTGGGCTGCTCTAAATGTGTGAGACTTTACTGGGGAAAGCTTTTTGTTGATTATATCTCCACTTTAGAAGAGAAGGGGAGTAATGCAAATATCAAACTGCGAATAAGCGGGTCAATGTTTTCCCTCCTTGTCTCTGGCCAAAGCGCAAACTTCAAAATTTTCAAGAGAATTAGAATCAACTGATATGGGCAATGGTAATTAGTATCTGTTGCTTTACTCCTGTATGGTTCATAAGCCTCATTGCTTGCTTCTTTGGCCATTTGTTTCTTGAAAAAAGTTTGCATGCTCAGGGCTGCACACTGTACTTAAAGAGATGGCTCATGAGGACAAGTTTTGCTCTGCCCAAATACCAAGGCACAATGTTACAAACCTTGACCTCTATTGTTGTCCAATGAATAGAATAGAGGGGAGAAGAGGGGAGGGGAGGGGAGGGGAGGGGAGGGGAGAAGAGGGGAGAGGAGGGGAGAAGAGGGGAGGGAAGGGGAGAAGAGGGGAGGGGAGGGGAGAAGAGGGGAGGGGAGGGGAGGGGAGGGGAGAGGAGGGGAGAGGAGGGGAGAGGAGGGGAGGGGAGGGGAGAAGAGGGGAGGGGAGGGGAGGGGAGGGGAGGGGAGGGGAAAAGAAAGGAAAGAAGGATGGAAGGAAGGAGCCTTGAGTATATAAATGTGGCAATTATAAATAATACATTGATAGATTGTGTACTAGAAGATTGCATTTAGGCAATTTTTCCTATTCTAGCAAATTGTATGTTGCTTTCCCATAGCAGAGAACACCTGCTAGAAGTACTCCCTTACTGTCCTCTTAGCTCATTCTCTTTTTAAATCTTTCCACATATTGAACCATATAGACACTTATATGTGATAATTACCTCAATTCATTATTTTTCACAAGATAAGTTGAGTCCTCCCAATGTTAAATAACTTTCTTAGGAACATTCAGAGCTGGGACTTGGAATTACGTTTTTATTACTTCTTTGATAAAGGAAAAAGTATTGCAAACCTACTGAACGTCAGGTATTTTTGCTCTTTTCCTCACACTGTCCCTTAACAATCAGGTGGGATAGTCGTTTTGTTAGAAAATGTGAAATAAGCTTCCAGTGTAATCTGATTCCGGGGTATGAGAGATTTCAGATCTTGGTCAACATGAGAGTCTTGCAAAGTGTGATTCCCAAGAACAGAACTGGCAGGAGCTGCCATCTGCCCAGTAAGCAAAGTAACCTAAGACAGGTAAGCCTTTCCTGTCTTGCCTTGTGTTTCTTTTGCAAGAACAGAGTCAGCATTTCAAGGAAAAGAGGAAGGTGCACAATGAGATGCAGGAGCTGTAGGTTGTGTGCAGCTAAGTCATGGCTGTGCAACCTGTGCAGTTGTGTGGGATCCGGCACTTACCGGGGACCCCATGTGCTTTACTGCTCTGCAGTTGCCATCTTGGAATTCCTAATAATTTTTTTAAGCAGAGGCCTCTGATTTTTGTTTTTCACATAGCTGTGCAAATTATGTGGCCCTCCAAGCCCATTCCTTCCTGAGCAGTCTGTTCTGCCTTGCTCCCCACAAGTCCAGTGCTCCAGACTGCCCCCCTGCACTCTTTCCACATGGGCCCCACAGCTAAGACCTGTTTCTGGTATCTGAACACATGCCTTGTGTAGACCTCATTTGTATAATAAATTTTCCCTCTGAAATTCAAATTCCAGTGGACTCGTTTGGAAAAACGGGATACTGTTTTACAACTTGTTTTTTCTATTTCATAATATTTTGAGGACATGTTTTTCTACCAGTAAATGTAAATCTGCCTTGTTCTTCCTTTATGGCAGTAAAATCTACATGGAGCTCATATATCCCCACTGGGGGTTCCTTTAGCTCCCAGTTAACCTTGGTCTGAACCCCAGTTCCTGTACTTTAAATTCCAGGGTTTCTGCAAGTTCCTGTGCTGACTTCGGGATCATCCGGTGCCAGGCATACGCCATCTGCACGCTGTGCACGGTTGCACTCTGTGAATCCAGGATGGATGTCTCCCCTTCTCTACCAGATCCAAAAGATACATAAGGATGTATGTAGCATGCTTTTTGTGTGCATTTTGCTAGGTCTAGGGATACTCAGGCTGAGGGGAGAAGTTCATTTCAGGGTACAGACTGTTGTCTGCAATCTCACTGATTTCCTCACTCATTCTTTCTCCAAATAAAAGGTAAATTTTTGCTTTTGTTTTACACAAAAGCTTTCACCAGTATCAAGGTCCTATAAGGGTCTCATATTCCATCTGAAGCACTTTCCCATTTCATTGTGTTCCTATCCTAGATAAATGCTTATTTAAATCATCTAGTAACAAGTTTCAGTTGTTAGCAGTGGTTTTCTCAGAAAAGATAAAAATTTTCTTATGACTTACATTTCAGAATTTGGTGAATCTTTATACAGAAAATAAAGTGGCATTTAAATGACCTACATTTTTTCAAGCTGGGCATGAATATGTATTCCAGATACTATTGCCTCATTCTGAAGTCCTTTGTTTTCCGTTTTTTTTTCTTTTTCCTCTAAAAATACTCAACGATTATAAAAGAAGTTCTAAGAAGCTCTATTTTTTTCTAGGTCACAAAGAAAATTCTATTTTCTCTTTTAAAAGGTGTGAGTGGTGTGAGTGAGGTGCTCCACTTCTCAGTCTCAGAAGCTTGGATGGGAAAATATATTAAAGCTTAAAAATGGTAGGCCTTTTGCCTAGTGGTTATGATGTCCACATCCATATCAGAGTGCCTGGGTTCAAATCCCAGCTCTAGCTCCCAATACCAGCTTCCTGCCAATGCGCACTCGGGAAGCAGCAGGTGCTGGCCAAGTGGTTGGGTCCGTGAGACCCACATGGAGACTTGGATGGAATTTCTTGATGCTGACTTCAGACTGGCTCAGGACTGGCTATTGCAGCATTGGCTATTGCATTAGATGAGAGTCTCTCTCTCTCTCTCTCTCTCTCTATGTATATATATATATATATCTTGTTCTCTGCCTCTCAGATAACAAATTTTATTAATTTTTTAACTTTTATTTAATGAATATAAATTTCCAAAGTACAGCTTATGGATTACAATGGCTTCCCCCCCATAACGTCCCTCCCACCCGCAACCCTCCCCTTTCCCACTCCCTCTCCCCTTCCATTCACATCATGATTCATTTTCGATTCTCTTTATATACAGAAGATCAAAGTCACAAGAACTTTTTGAAGTTTTTTTTTTTTTTATTGAGAGGCAGAGTTAGAGAGGGAGAGAGAGAGAGAGAAAGAGAGAGAGACCTTCCACCTGCTGGTTCACTCCCCAATTGGCCACAAGGGCCAGAGCTGGGCTGATTTGAAGCCAAGAGCCAGGTCTCCCACGTGGGTGCAGGGGCCCAAGCATTTGGGCCATATTCCACTGCATTAGCAGGGAACTTAATCAGAAGTGGAGCAGCAAGGACTTACTCAAACTGGTGCCCATATGGGATGCTGATTTAGTAAGGAGAGACATAACCTACTATGCCACAACGCTGGCCCCAAGAACTTTTTTAAAAAGCCTAAAACAATATTAGAAAATCCTTTGCCCATCAATTTCTTTCATAACATATATAGTAATTATTTTATAAATACTGTATTTTGAAGATACACTTTCATGAGCTGACAGCATTTTTCAATCACTTTTGCACTGATTTATCTGTTTAGACCTCATTGATACATACTGCTTAATTGCAGTACACTTAATTCACTCAGCATGATGTTTTCCAAATTAAGCCAGTCCCAAAGGGACAAATATCATATGTTCTCCCTGATTGGTGACAACTAACTGAGCACCAAAGGGGAAACTTGTTGAAGTGAAATGGACACTGTGAGAAACAGTGACTTGATCAGCTCTTGTCCTGACGGTTGATGTACAATGTAATACTTTATCCATTTTAGTATTTTTTTTTTGTTCTAGTACTATTGGTTGAACTCTGTAATTAACACACAATTATTCTTAGGTGTTTAAATTGTAACTGAAAAGTGATCCCTGTTAGGAATTTGGAAAACATTATGTTGAGTGAAATAGGCCAATCCCAAAGGGACAAATACCACTTGTTCTCCTTGATAGGTGACAACTAACTGAGCACCAAAAAGGAAACCTGTTAAAGTGAAATGAACACTATGAGAAATGGTGACTTGATCAGCCCTCACCCTGACTGTTGATGAACAACTTGATATGTTATCCCTCTTAGTATTTTTGTTTGTTTGTTCTACTTAATACTTTTGGTTGAATACTGTAATCAATACACAATTCTTCTTAAGTGCTGAAACTTAACTGAAAAGTGATCACTGTTAAATATAAGAGTGGGAATAAGAGAGGGAAGAGATGTGCAATTCGGGACATGCTCAAGCTGACTTACCTCAAACAGTAGAGTTAGAAACATACCAGGGGATTCGAATTCAATCCCATCGAGGTGGCATGTACCAATGCCATCTCACTAGTCCCAATGATCAATTTCTGTTCACAATTGATCGTAATGATAGGACTAAGAACCAAAGGGATCACATAAACAAGAATAGTGTCTGCAAATACTAGCTGATAGAATAAAAAAGGGAGAGAATGGTCCAACATGGGAAGTGAGATACACAGCAGACCCATAGAATGGCAGATGTCCTAACAGCACTCTGGCCTCATAATCAGACCTTAAGGCATGCGGATCTGGCTGAAATGCCCATGAGAGTATTTCAGGCATGGAAAGCCAAGACACTCTGGGGAAAAAAAAAAAAAAACCCTAAATGAAAGATCTCCACGAGTGAGATCCCAGTGGAAAGAACGGGTCATCAAAGAAGGAGGTACCTTTCTCTGAAGGGAGGAGAGAACTTCCACTTTGACCATGGCCTTGTCTAAATATGATCAGAGTCAGTGAACTCAGGGGGCTTCCATAGCCTTGGCAGCTCATGACAAGAGCCTAGGGTGATTACTGAGGCCATAAACAAGAGTGCCAATTTGTTAAGTCAACAATAGGAATCACTGTGCACTTACTCCTCATGTAGGATCTTTGGCCTTAGTGTGCTGTACATTGATATTTAATACTATAACTAGGACTCAAACAGTATTTTACACTTTATGTTTCTGTGTGGGAGCAAACTGTTGAAATCTTTACTTAATATATGCTAAACTGATCTTCTGTATATAAAGAGAATCGAAAATGAATCTGGACATGAATGGAAGGGGAGAGGGAGTGGATAAGGGGAGGGTTGCAGGTTGGAGGGACGTTATGGGGGGTAAGTCATTGTAATCAATATTCTGTACTTTGGAAATTTATATTCATTAAATAAAAGTAAAAAAAAATTGCAGTACACTTACTAATGTATGGGATGGATCTCTTTATGCAAACAACTTCCCCAATGCAGTTATTCGGGAGAGGTAGACAATCTGTTGAGAGTCAGGAAGAATGATTTATATATTGTTCAGCATTAACCAGTGCTTTATGCATAGCCAGTTAATTGAAAACTAGCCAATCGGTCTATATATAATTAGTTTGTCTATCAAGCAGATAAAAACATTGTATAATGTATTACCAGTTAGGGTTAGTCTTTTGGAGTAAACAAACCCTAACCAGGTCCATTCCCAAACTCCACTCCAGCTCCGTATAAAAAGAAGAGAGAAAATCTTCTTCTAAATATTAAAAATACATTATAACCTCACATCATACCTAGAAATTAACTCAGACCTAAAATAATGAAATTTAAAAATATAAGAGAAAAATTTTGTGAACTTGGGTTAGATATGACATTAAACACCCTATCCATTAAAAATGTTGAAAAAATGGATTTCATCAAAATTTTACAACTCTGTTCTTTGAAAGACATTATTAAGATAATGAAAAAATAAGCCACAACTGGGGGAAAATATTTGCAAATCATGTCATTGCTAATGGACATGCTAATCAGCCGCAGAATCAAAGAGCTCTGAAGTCCCAATAATAAGAAAACAATTACATTTTTAAATGAGGAGCACAAGATTTGAGCAGATGATTTACAAAAACAAACGTGCAGAATGCAAATAAACACAAGAAAAGATATTTATAATCATTAGTCACAGGAAATGCAAGTTAAACCCACAATGAGATACCACTGTACACCTTTAAGAATAGTTAAAATTTAAATGTGTCAATTATTTGTGGCCCAAGCTGAAACAACTTCAAGATAATTGTAATTGGAGCTGTACTTCAAGAGGGATAAATACCATAAACATCCACATGAAATAAAAGCAAAACTCCTAACTCAATGTTAACTGAAGATGTAAATACCCTTATATGACTTTTGACTCGGCATTGAGGAGACCTGTAAACTCCCTACATAATACATGAAATAGTGTATATATATTCATTTCTTGGGGAAAGAAGAAACAGGATGCCATCAAGTTTTCTATACAGTCACTTACCAAAACCCACCATGACAAAAAGGTTAATAAACCACACCAGTCAATAGTCTGACTGGGCCAAACAACACAGAGAACTAATGAAGCAAGCATGAACTTACTGGCTAGGAAGAGGTACAGGGGAAAATAAACTCATAACTGGAAATTACAAAATACACAGCAACTCTCTGCAACATGAACTATTCAAGAGATCGATCATACTATGGCATAATTCACAAGTGATAAAGTGTAAATAAGACAGCATTTTCCATTTAGAATAAGTATGCTTACATTTCTCAAAGAGATAATAGAATAAATAGTATCCCAGAAACAAGAACATAAATTACCAACGAAGAGAAGAAATACATGAAAAATGGGCCAACTGGAAATCATAAAAATGAAAAAAAAATGATTACTGAAAACATAAGGCATTCTGATTGATGAAATACCGAGTGTACTAGACATACCTGGAAAATGAAAATAGTCCTGAGAAAGGTAGAAGAGGAGTCACCCAGAGCACAACAGGAAGAGCAGGAGACGAGATATCTGAGAAATGTGTTACAGAAAAGGAAGGATAGATTGAGAAATTCAAAATAAGATAAATACAAGAATGGAAATAATGTAGTGAGCAAATTTTGCAAAGTAGTATCCGAAATGTTTTCAAGAACTAAAGAAAGAAATGAGTTTTAAGGTTAAAGAATTCTTAGCAAATGCTGAACAAAAGTTTTTAAATGTTACAGTACTATAATATGCTGATATCATGCTATAATTTCAGATTATCAAGGATAAAATGCAAATATCACGAACTACCAGAGAAAATTCTAGATTACCTATGAGACAGTGACACTGAACTGAACACAGGCTTCTTACTGACCACAATAAGTAAATGCCAAAAGACAGTGAAATAACATATACAAAGTGCTAAAGGAGAATGGCTCTTCTTAAAGGATGAAATAAATAAACTTTAGACATAAAGTTTAAGGCCTCTCATTGAAAGAATTAATCATAAAAAAGAATTAATAATGAAAGTAAATTCAGAATTCAAAATGAATTCAGAAAAACACAAGAGGCAACAGTGAACAAATACATTGTTTAAAGATGAAAATGCAAATGTTGTCTAAAAAATTGATCATAATTCCTGAGAGATTAAAAATGGGCTCAAACTGGCCGGTGCCGCGGCTCACTAGGCTAATCCTCCGCCTGCAGCGCCAGCACCCCAGGTTCTAGTCCCAGTTGGGGCGCCGGATTCTGTCTCAGTTGCCCCTCTTCCAGTCCAGCTCTCTGCTGTGGCCCGGGGAAGGCAGTGGAGAATGGCCCAAGTGCTTGGGCCCTGGATCCGTATGGAGACCAGGAGGAAGCACCTGGCTCCTGGGTTTGGATCAGCACAGCGTGCTAGCCGTAGCAGCCATTTGGGGGATAAACCAACGAAAGGAAGATCTTTCTCTCTCTCTCTCTCTCTCTCTCTCTCTCTCTCTTTCTCACTATCTAACGCTGCCTGTCAAAAAAAAGGGAGGGGGGGCTCAAACTAAAACTTTAGGCTACTTTCACATAATTTGTAAGAAAACTGTTTTGTTGGATGCTAAAAGTCCTTGTTTTGTTTAGGGGAAGGATAGTTACTAACTTTAGGATTCTTTACAAAACAAGAGCTTAGCTTGTATTACAGTCAAATGAATTGTGAATACTTGATTTGAAGAAAGAATTTTCTATGCACACATTTCTAAAACTTCCATTATATTTTCTCTTACAAAACAGTAATCTTTTCCCAGTGAAAGAAATAGTTCTTCCATGAAAAGTTGAATTATCAATTGAACTACACACAGAGACTAGGTAATCATTCAAGTATCTTCTGCATTTGCCAGATGCACAGGCATGTATTATGTCTCCTAATATAATACAGAAATTATTTAACCAAGATATATGATTAATCACCTGTTGAAGATCATGTCCAAATTCAATAGTAAAGATAATTTATTTAGATAAATTGGAAGCAATAGATAATTCTGTATAAGAGTTTGGCCCTGTAAATTGTTATGATGCTACATAATCCATGTTGCTGGTTATGCAAAGAACAGGTTGGAAGTATTGCCTTGAGGGAAGCTCCCTGAAATTCATGACAGTTGAACTGGTCTTGAACCATACAGAACAGAAGCCTGGCCTGGGGAGAGAGGAGTTGTCCCATGGGTTAAAAAGAGAAGAACATCCAAAAAGGCTTCAGTTGGAGTTCCCAGAGCATCACTGAAGTGGTAGAGCAATAATCTCTCATCATTTTATTCTTGACCAGAGGGAAACTGACTTTTTCTGGAACTTGCTTGCATCCGGGGAAGTATTCCTACCTCTTTCCTTTGAACCTTGTTCCAGTTGGCTTCCTGTCCCTCTAACTCCCATCCCAGCCACACCAAAGGCAACAGAACCAACTTGTGATTTGTAACATGTTCAACAGCATACCTGCAGCAGGTAGAGCATTAGCCTAATAATAGAGTAGGGAGAAGAAAAGGAAAAAGTTTTTTTGAAAAACAAAATTGTAATCTTCTGCAATATGACTTGATCACCAATAACTCTTGGAAAGGAAATCTTTATGCCTTTGTCTCACACTTACTGTCTATCAAAAAGAACTATAACTGGCCTGAGCTGGACCTACCTCTGAGAATGCTGTAAGTTTCAGACATATGCTTTCTCCTGAATCATTTGAATCATTTGTTTGCATTGAAAAATGCATAATAAGCACTGCTCTTCTTTAATCTTCATTGGATAGAACAGACATTGAAAGCAGGTCATTCTTTTTATAAACCAGGATGCTTTTAACAATAAAAAATAGAAAATCAAATATTTATCCCTATGAAGAAAAGCACTATAATAGAGTCCCCTGATTTATTTTCAGAAACCAATAAGAAACTTAACCTCTTTTCCTTGTTAATATAATAAAGGATTAAGCTGATGGCTTGCTGCCAGTTCAAACACATTTTGGTTCCTCCATGGGATGACAAGAAGACCTGTATACAGGGAGGGGGTTATTCCTTATTTAGAAATCCCCAGTCTAATACCTACAGCCCTTGGAACCAGATTTGTTTGGAGATGTAGTTTGTTAAATTAGAAAGCTAAAAGGAACACGTGGCAGGTTCCCTCTTCCAGACCTGGGGAAGCATCCCCAAATGAAATACATTCTGGCATGGGTGTTTGTTGCAGATGTTAAGAGGCCATTTAGGACCCTCACATTCTGTATTCAGATGCCTGGATTCAAGTTCTAGCCCTGCTTCTGACTCCCCCTTCCTGCTAATGTGCTTCCTGAGAGGCAGTAGATGATGGTTCAAGTACTTGGGTTGCTGCCACCCAAGGGGGAGACCCAGGTTGAGTTCTAAACCTGGTCCAGCTCTGGCTATTGGGCCATTTCATTCAGCAGATAGAAGATACTACTGTCTCTCTTGGTCTCTCTCTCTCTCATTCCCATCCCCCTTCCTCCCTCCCTTTCTCTCCCCCTCTCACTCTCCCTCTCTGTCTTTCAAATAAAAAATAAATACTTTTAAAAAAATGTAAACATATTTTTGCTAAGAAAAGTATAAATAATTCACACTGGTTGGGATAGACTATAAACAGCTTCCTATTTGTTCAGAGCTGATTTTGCTGCCAAGAGAGTTCAGATGAGGTATTGCTAGCAAAGAAGTTATAAAAGTTTTGTCGTTTCTAAAATTGTGGATTCAGGGCTGTAGACCTGTATTACCTTCAATAAAACAGGGGAGAATAAAGTTCACACATCTTTCAATTAGAGCACAATTAGTCATTGGATCTCATATCCTAGAGCATTAAATCTCTCCTTAATCCTACAAGAGACCCTCTGTATTCTGAGTGGGCATTAGTGGAAGTGTAAAGTCAACCAAGTGTGTACCAATGCTAATTTTTTTTATTATGTCCTACCCATGACACACGTGTTTCGATCTTGTTGATTTCTAATAAATACAACAAAATAATATGAAACGTTGGTCTCGACATATACCTTTTCACTAAGCTGCAATTTCTGTTACCCACATTATTATTTGATGAGCTTGGCCTGATTCCCTTGTCAGTTTTGCTGTACCAGACAATGGGAGAATGTCAAGGAGTCCACAGAGCTCTCATCCATTCCAGCCTGGCTCATCTGCATTCTCTCCATGATCTGCTCTGAGCACAGTGCCAAGTCAAACAGAGGCACAACATAGGTCTCCACTAATGGGATTTTTAATCTTTTTTAAAATTTATTTTATTTATTTGAAAGAGTTACAGAAGAGATAGAGAGAGAGTTCTTCTATTTGCTGGTTCACCCCTCAAATGACCACAATGGCCAGAGCTGAGCTGATCTGAAGCAAGGAGCCAGGAGCTTCTTCCAGGTCTCCCATGTGGGTGCAGGGGCCCAAGGATGTGGGTCATCCTCTGCTGCTTCCCAGGTGCATTAGCAGGGAGCTGTATTGGAAGTGGAGCAGCCAGGACTCAAACTTGCACCCATATGGGATGCCAGTGCTGCAGGCCAGGGCTTTAACCCTTTGTGCCGCAGCATCAGCCCCCTCCAATCATGGTTTATAAGGTCATTCAAGTCCCCAGGGAAAACCCTGTTCACTCCAGTCCTATCTGTGATGCAAGAATCTCCCCATTTGCCCAGCTTTTTCTCTCCAAGAACATAGGTAGTGGTCAAATTACAATTCTCACCAGGCAAATTTTGAGAATTTCTCTATGGCACTGCATTAGGTCCTAGATAAACTACCTAGTACTCTGAAATCCTTTGAAATCTAAGAATTCTAGGAATATATATCTCCTATAGCTAAGAGCTTATGTGGCATCATGATAACAGAGAGTAACGACCCACAGGTACTTTACAGTTTGTGATAAATCACAGTAAGCTACATATGATAACATTATCTACATCTTATACTTTGTATGGTATTGACGTTTTATATGTACTTGCTTCACTGTCTGAAGAGTAAAAGGAACTATGGATACTGGAAGGCTACAGAGGAGCTTGTAGTTGGAGATGAAGAAGTGAGTCAATAAAATAGGTACAGAATGTTAGCCACAAGTGAAACCTAGTCCAAAATATAGTAGTGTTATCAGGAATGAGTAATTTCACCACCACTGTCTTTCAGTTCAGATATTTGGGGTCAGAAATCATGGTTGGAGGAGCAGGAGTTTGGCCAGTGGTAAAGATGCCTATGTTATATAAAAGCTGGTTAGCATGCTTTAGGTTGGGCCAAGTATTGTCAGTGAGTTTCATAAACAAATAAGCCAAGACTAGGAAATAGGAAGCATGTACAACTCATGAGTTTGACTGATAAATGAATAGCATTGTGGTTATGGGAAAGTTGCTTGGTTTCATTAAAAATCCTAGCCCCAAGATACTGCTTGACCAAGGATTTTTATTTCCCTTTTTTGTGTATCATCTACTAATCTATAATGTGATATACTCCTTGATATGAACAATATAAGCACATTTATGAGGATTAAATAAGTTAATATTATGAATTCATTAGTATTGTCCCTGGAACATATTAAGTAAAGGAGGGAATGAGGTAAAAAAAAAAAAAAAGTATAGGGCCCATTTCTTAGCTAAGAGAATTTTTTTTATTGTTTAAGCTGAATTTTTTTTTAACTTTTATTTCATAAATATAAATTTCCAAAGTACAGCTTTTGGATTACAGTGGCTTTTTCCCCTCCATAACTTCCCTCCCACCTGAAACCCTCCCATCTTCCACTCCCTCTCCCATTCCATTCACATCAAAATTCATTTTCAATTATCTTTACACACAGAAGATCTATTTAGTATATATTAAGTAAAGATTTCAACAGTTTGCACCCACACAGAAACACAAAGTATAAAGTACTGTTTGAGTACTAGTTATAGAATTAATTTACATTGTACAACACATTAAGGACAGAGATCCTACATGGGGAGTAAGTGCATAGTGACTCCTGTTGTTGACTTAACAATTGACACTCTTGTTTATGGCATCAGTATCACCCTAGGCTCTTGTAATGAGTTGCCAGGGCAATGGAAGCCTCTTGAGTTCGCCAACTCTGATCTTATTTAGACAAGGTCATAGTCAAAGTGGAAGTTCTCTCCTCCCTTCAGAGACAGGTATCTCCTTCTTTGATGGCCCGTTCTTTCCACTGGGATCTCACTTGCAGAGATCTTTCATTTAGGTATCTTTTTATATTTTTTGTCAGAGTGTATGCTAACAGGAATATTAAATATTCCTTTTGATTGATCAGACAGTTGTGTCTAAAGGCATCAGTTCATTTTTCCCACAGATAATACCTGAATTATGACTATGCTGGAACAGTAGCGTGCAGGCTCACCAAGGGCATTGTAACAGACCAGCACAAGCCAGTGGAACGAAACCAGCAGAGGCTCACTCTGACCTGCTGCCATCCCCTGAAGCAACTGCTCTTCCTGTGTCTGCCCTGGGTCCTGTGTTTGCCCTGGGTCCTGTGTCTGCACAGGGTCCTGTGTCTGCACTGGGTCCTGTCTTTGCCCTGGTATTTCAGTGAGGCTGTTCCCACTCCTATTTGTGTTGCTGTTCTTGGAAGTTTCAAAGATTTGCATTGAGGGAGTGAGGGGAGGAGAATTATGCAGGCCTGTGGTGAGGTTTCTTTATTTTTGTTGCTTTTTTATTTTAAGACTAAGAGGAACCTTTAAGAACAAGGAACACAATGCTGTTGTTTTACGCAGACAGACGCTGGGGTAGAAGGCTTGGCAACCCCAACCCAGACAGTGGTGATATTATAAATGTGTCTTTCCTGGATGTTTTTGCTCATCTTTATGTCAACATTTCATTTATTCAAACAGAAAGTTCAGCTTTTACTTAGGACAAACCACTGTTCCATATATTTGAGGTTTTTACTCTTTTAGAAAAAAAAAGAAATGGAAACAGCAAATAAAAATGAAAATATGATTTCATGCTTTTTTGATTTCACTATTGCTTAACTGCTTAACTTCTGGAGTCAATGTGATGCTGTTTATGAGCTTAATGTTTGGGGGTCAGAAATCATGTTTGGGAGGAGCAGGTGTTTGGCCTAGTGGTTGAAATGCCCATGTTCCATGTCAGAGCACCTAGGTTTGATTCCTGCCTCTGGCTCTTGACTCCAGCTTCCTGCCAATGAACATCCTGGGAGGCAGTGGGGATGGCTCAAGTGATCGGGAGACCTGGACTGAATTCCTAGCTCAACTTTGGCCTCGTCAAGTCCTGACCATTGCAGGCATATGAGTGGTGAACTAGCAGATGGAGTGCTTTCTTTCTCTCTCAAATAACTTTTTTGGAAACTGAAACCAGACTTTGATTCTAAAAGCTTATAGTTTTTAACCCAGGCTTGCACAGCCTACTAAACTTCTTAATTAATCGTAAAATAATAACACCTTGTGAAGATTGATCAGTTAATGACCGGAAATAATGAATGTGAGGCCCATGGAACATAATAGGCACTCAGTAAATGTAGGTCTCCATCCATGCTGCCTTCTCTTAAGATATGGAGTTTTAGTGAGTCCACTACTTAATTTTCACATGAATGCAGTCATTTCTTTCTGAATCATTGCATCCTAAATCAAAAGTTGACACAGAACTCATTTTCCCACTCTGAATATGCTTTCTTTTTTAATTTTTATTTATTTATTTGAGAGGCAGAGTTACAGACAGAGGGAGAGGCAAAGAGAAGGGTCTAGGGCCAGCGCTGTGGCGCAGTAAGTTAATCCTCCACCTGCAGCGCCAGCATCCTGAATGGGCGCCAGATCACGTTCCGGCTGCTCCTTTTCCAATCAAGCTCTCTGTTGTGACCTGGGAAAGCGGTAGAAGATGGCTCAAGTCCTTGGGCCCTTACACCCATGTGGGAGACCGGAAGAAGCTCCTGGCTCCTGGCTTCAGATAGGCACAGCTCTGGCCGTTGCAGCCGTTTGGGGAGTGAACCAGCAGACAGAAGATCTTTCTCTCTGTCTCTCCCTCTCACTGTCTGTAACTCTACCTCTCAAATAAGTAAATTAAAAACTTAAGGGAAAAAAAAAGAGAGAAAGGTCTTCTAACCACTAGTTCACTCCCCAAATGGACACAATGGTTGGAACTAGGCTGATCTGAAGCCAGGGGTCAGGAGCTTCTTCCTGGCCTCCCAGGCAGATGTAGGGGCCCAACACTTGTGCCATCTGCTACTACTTTCCCAGCCCATAGCAGAGAGCTGGATCAGAAAAGGGACAGCCAGTACACAAACTGGCACCTATATAGGACGCTGGCACCGCAGGTGGAAGCTTAGCCTACTACACCATAGTGCCAGCCTGCTGAATATGCTTCCTGATGTTTAAAGTGTGGTGGTTGAATTATTTTACCTACAGTGCCCTTAAAAGCCTGGACACCTGTTGCTTCTTCCTATATTTCCACTGGACTGGGAAAAACCAGTTCATCCCCACCATCTGAGTCTCTCCCTGCTTTGCCAAAAGAAAAACTAACTTGAAATGCTTGTAGGTAACTAGAGGTAAAATGCCTCATAATTCCTCCTCTATGAAAGCATGTTATTCCATTTTTGATATCTACAAAGCACTATGCAACCACACAATTTATTATTATTACTACTACCATCATTACTACCTTTATCAGTATTCTGTTTCCTCTCCCCTGCCCCCATTGGAAGAGAGAAGTATTCCATATAAAGATAAATACATGGGGCCAGCATTGTGGCACAGCAGGTTAAGTCACCATCTGCAGTGCCAGCATCCCATATGGGTGCTGATTGAAGTCTCAGCTGCTCCACTTCCAATTCAACTCCCTGGTGTTGCACCTGGAAAAGCAGCAGAAGATGGCCTAGGTGCTTTGGAGCCTGCAACCCATGTGGGAGACATGGAATAAGCTTCAGCCTGGCCCAGCCCTGGCCATTGCAACCATTTGGGGAGTGAATCAGAGAATGGAAAATCAAACTCTCTCTCCCTTTCTTTCTCTCTCTCTCTCTCTCTCTCTCTCTCTGCCTTTACAATAAATAAGTAAATCTTTAAAAAATAAGAAAAATACATAAGTAGTTCAGCCTGAAAGAACCATATACATATAAATACATACCCTACTAATTATCCTGACTATTGACTTTGTTCCATCTGACCTCTATTCAGCATTATGTACTCAAGCCACTCGCTGTCCTTTATGATAAAAGGGTTACTACTGATGGCTCATGCCGTTCCTTTGGTCAGAAGTTTTTGTTGCTGTTGCCAGCAGCTTTACAAGTTTGTGAGCAATCCTGTGAACTTCTAACTGACAAGGAGAACTCTCATTTTTACCTCTGCACTGGCCTGATCAGAAAAGAGAAGGGTCTGGATTTCTCCGTGGTCATCTGGGATGCTTGAATGACCTAATTTAAAGATGTGGCATATTGTCACCTAATGGGTAGATTTTGACCAATGTGAGAGAAGATGGTCCCAGGAGATAAAGGGCTCTGTCTTCTCTCCCCCATGCTTCCTAGACTATTCTGAGATGCAGGCCTTCATACAACCTCTCTTCAAATGTCTTGCAATAATTAAGAGACTGGCATGTTTAGTGATCAGTGTGCCCACCTCGATGATGCACCTGTTGTAGATGCTTTTTCCCCCAGGTTGTGTTCCCTGGGAAGCAGGCTCTGATACAGTTTGGTGTGCAGTAATAAGAAATTCTCTTGGCATCAATTCCTTTTTTTTTTTTTGACAGGCAGAGTGGACAGTGAGAGAGAGACAGAGAGAAAGGTCTTCCTTTGCTGTTGGTTCACCCTCCAATGGCCGCCACAGCTGGCGCGCAGCAGCCGGCGCACCGCGCTGATCCGATGGCAGGAGCCAGGTACTTATCCTGGTCTCCCATCGGGTGCAGGGCCCAAGCACTTGGGCCATCCTCCACTGCACTCCCTGGCCATAGCAGAGAGCTGACCTGGAAGAGGGGCAACAGGGACACAATCCGGAGCCCCGACCAGGACTAGAACCTGGTGTGCCGGCGCCGCAGGCGGAGGATTAGCCTAGTGAGCCGCGGCGCTGGCCTGGCATCAATTCCTTAGAAGGGAAGAAAAAGAAGGAGTTTGGGCAGAGAAAGAAGCTTGACTGTGAGGTAATCTCAATTAAGACATCAGCCATGGGGCTGATGCTGTGGTGCAGCAGGGTAAGACGTAGCCTGCAGCACCAGCATCCCATATGGGCACAGGTTTGAGTCCGGGCTGCTCTACTTCCAATTCAGCTCCCTACTAATGTGCCTGGGAAAGCATTGGAAGATGGCTCAAGTTCTTGGGCCCCTGCCATCCATGTGGGAGACCTGGATGAAGCTTCTGGCTCCTAACTTCAGCCTGGCCCAGCCCCAGCCATTGCACCCATTTGAGAAGTGAACCAGCAAATGGAAAATTCTCTCTCTGTCTCTGTCTCTGTCTCTCCTCTCACTTCTCTCCTCTCTCCTCACTCTGTAACTCTGCCTTTAAAATAAATGAATCCATCATTTTTTAAAAAATCTGTGAAACAGCCATATTTTTAAAAAAGACATCAGCCACAAGGAGCTTTGCATCTGAAATGGTCTCCAAGAATTCATCCAAACGGTGCTCATTTTGAATTCCCTTTACCCTCACCTAGCACCTCTGCAGGTCTCACCCTCATAGTATGACCCATTTCCACATACCTGAGAAATCTGAGACTCTTGAACACCATACCGTTTGTAGACTAGGATTACTATCTGAAGAGACACTCAAATAAATCAGCTGGGAGCCAAACATATTTCATCCTGCCCTTGTTTCATAGCATTAACTCAACCTCAGTTTCAATTACTCTGGCAACAGAATGACTTCCAAGTGCCCAGGCAGCAGTCATATCTAAGAGTTTGGTGTGACTCTTGATGTATCCTCTGGTTGAAATGTTTCCTCTTTGGAATGAGAACACAAAAAGTTGAGTTGTGGGAATGAAATGGGGAACTGAGTTCCTCAAATAGGTGCTTGGAAGTCATTGGAAACACATCATTCCTGCTTCTAACCCTTGGGTTCTTGAGTCATGTGTTCTAATTACAAGGGACACAATATGGTATCGCAATTGTTGATTTAGACTCAGAGCATTCACTGTGTCCTAGAGGATTTCTCCATCTTGGAAAGGTTTTACCCTGAGCTGATGACTCAGCTATGCCCTCAACAGACTCTTCCTGGATAGCAACTTCTATCTGGGGAAGTATGTGATAAAGCCAGGCATTCACTGGCGCACCTCTTTTGCTGTAGAGTTAGTTACTTGGTCTGATGCAATGTTACTGTGGGATCTCATTCTAGGAGATCCAATACTATGTGAGGATGTGCAGTGAAATGACCAAAACAGCAGGCTATTTGCCTATACCATCTGAAGAAATCTTTCCTTCTCTGGGCCTGACTCTGGGCTGGCCATCTCTTATGTCACCTGGTACACAAGTCAGCACTGTATTCCCAGATGTGGAATTTGTAGCCTCAGAGTCTGAGGCAGCCGATCTAACATAAGAGTGATTCTCCCTTTGTAGTGGGGGATAAAAAGCATAATAGTTTCTCCTTTATTTGAAGGAAATGTCTTAAGTCACTAAACCCACAAAATACCACAGATGTGTTAGATCTTTGAGTCTTTATAGGGATTATCTCCCACAAGCTAGGGATAAAGCCTCCAAAATATTTACCACTTCTTTTCTGGTCCAACTGGTATGATATCCTCAGCAGACTGGACCAGTATATGATCTATAGCATTTGGAGCTGACTCATATCTCTTTGAACTATTTTATGACAGGAGGGAGGAATGTTAGTATAGCCCTGATAAGAATGTAAATATATGTTTTTTCAAAGTCTAGGTCCCTAGGAAGAAGACTGAGACTGGGATTAACATATAGGAAGCTTACTAGGATGTAATCTTAAGAAGAACTGGAAGCAGAGAGGGGCAAAGGGAGGAGCTGACAGTGATGACTCCCCCTAAAGCTCAGCGGACCTCTTGGTGCACTCTGGAACTGAGAGGGCCCTTCAAGGTTGTCTCAAACTGAGGCAAAGGCACCTGGTCTGTAGGCTATCACTGTACTGTTCTGCTCTGGGGAGAGTATGTTATCACATGAGGCATCTCTCTTCTGCCAAGGCCATTCCTCAAAAGGACTAATAGTTAAGGGCTCTCTCTCAGCAGCAGTTCCATCACCTGGGGGAATAAGCCCATCATTTCTGAAGTTACATTCAGCTAATATATCACAGCATTCACCCAAGTTTCCTTCCTTACCTGCCTCACTTTCTTCTTTCTTTTACTCTTAATTTCCTGGGATTGAGCCCTTAATAAAGTATTAGCATGCGAGCTTGTGCTTTAGATTCTGTACTCTAGAGCTTTAGAATCCTAAAAGCCATATATGTTTGTTTTGGTTCCTATTAAATGGACTTTAAATGGACATGCTCTGAAATGGCACTTTAAGCAGAATGTACAGAATTAATGCTACACACACACTCATAGGTTCAGTGCAAGAAAAATTGTGGGCAAGGATATGACTTCTCCAGTAGAGTTCAACCACTAACATGTGGCTATTGAGAGCATAGCTTGGGCTCTGAGATTTAGTTTCCAGTTTAACACAGTGGTCAAAATAATGCCTGATTTTTCCATACTTATAATGACACCAAGATTCTGAATAAATATAAAGTATGTCAGAGGTCAGAGCATTTTCCAAAATTACAAGATCCCCATTAACTAATTGTTTTCCTTCCCCCTTATATTATCTAGCAAATACACTCAATGGTGTAGCAGCAGTACCATGCTCCAAAGATCATTGCCAGGTCTTCATGGTGCATAATCCCCAAACAATGGGAAGCTATCACCTCAAATGTCTCTCTTGTCCCTACCATAGTTCCTGATGCTCCACCATGGAGTAGAAGAAGTTTCTTCTCCCTCAAAGGTTGTTTTATCTTGCAGAGAAAGCAACAGGGTCACAGTGTTGCTCAAGTTCAGGTAGCTTTGTCTTGGGAATCTCTGAATGAGTCTTCCTAGAGTTGGGTTTATGGTCAGCACCTGAGATGAGATAGAAACCTTCTTTGTCAGGGAGAAGATAGGAAAGGAAAGTGAGGTATGGGGAACTGAAGCATTGAAAAGGGAAACTGAAATGTGATGTCAAGGGGAAATATTTCACATACTGTTTGATTTTTAATAAGATCTGGCTCTAATTCAATACAGGTCCAGGTCTCCACCAAGGAGCACAAGAGTTGTACCCTAAATGCAGAGTCCCTTGCAAATGTGGTAATACTAGAACACAAGTTTAGTTCTCCACTCCAGCACCATTCCTGGCTAGGGCTTCTTGCCATTCCAGCCCCATTCCATCTCCTTCCCTCTGAAGTCATCAATGGTCTCACTCAGTTGGATTTGTAAGGTCTCTCATTTGACCTATATATGAGGGTGACACTTATAATTATTAGAATAAAATTCTTAGTCCCTTAATGTAAGCCTTGCTATTAAAAGACCTCCATCCTAACTAAGGACAGGAAATTAGAGCATGACCCGCTCTTGCTTAATTAGCACCCCCTATTCTGCCAAGATTTAATTTGACAAGTCTTTTGAAATGCAACACATTAGAAATGAAATAATACAGAGTTCTTAGCACTCTCAGGGGAGAGATGGATAAGTCTTTCTAAAAAGTGAAAAGTAATGGAAAAATAATTAAAGGAAACATCTCTGACATATTAAGACTAAAAGAAACCATATGCTGTAGTGGGGAATTATTTCCCATAGCCCTGGATGAAGGCTGAAAGGGACAATTCAGTTTGGACCCTGAGGACAAGCCTGGGTGAGCTCCTCGTGGAATCTTGGGAGCACATTCCCTCTGACCCAGAGGTCCTGAGTGACTGTCCTGCCACTCAGTGTCTGCTGCTGAGTCTGCCACAGAGCCAGCAGCAATTACTGGAATGTTGGACACTGACCTACTTTCCAATTTTGTGAACCAGTAAAGCTAATTCAGTGCTCTTTTCAATAGAATAGGCTTCATTGATTTTTCAAACAGATCAATGCCAGCCGCCTGAGACCAAGGCAGCATTGGAACAACCCCTAAGCAGTTCTGAGATTGTGAACTGACTTGCAGAGACAACTGCATGAAGGATCTATGTGCTTCATCAGTGTGTTCTTTATTGGCTCCATGTATACACCATGAAAGGAAATATCTGTAAGTACATCACCAGAGTTGCAGAGCACCACTTGAAATCCATCAATGGAAAGGAATGGCAAGATGCCAAGGAGCCAAGGCCGGGGACAAGCAGGTGGACTGTGAATGTAAGGTGACTTGAAGAACACCTAAATATCAATTCTGCTCAAAATAGAGAATCATAAAATGTCACAGCTGTAAAGGACAACAGAAATTATCTGCTTCAATAATAGAGCTCTATTTTTGCCAAACTGAGAGAGGCAAACAGATGCATTTAATGCACTCAAACACAAAATTCAAGAAGATCTCTCAAATCTGTTACAATTAGCCTTAATCTAAGAACCCATAAAACCTATAAAATGAAAACTTTCTATAAATTTCTTTAAATAACGCCTTACCACTATTTCGCAAACTTTACAGGGCCAGTGCACAATCATGACTTTCACTGTCATTCTAGAGGCAATTGAGTTCAGTGTCAGAAAGGAGTGAGCTCAGTTTACCACTGAGAATTCTTTATAATCAAAGCCATTGCCTGCAGTGCCAGTATCCAACCAGAGTCCCAGTGGATCCACTTCCAATACAGCTCCCTGCTACTGTACCTTGGAAAGCAGTGGATGATGGTGCAAGTCCTTGGGCCCCTGCACCCACACAGGAGACCCAAAGAAGCTCTAGGCTTCTGGCTTTGTATCAGTCCACTTCCAGCCATTGCAGCCATTTGGGGAGTGAACCAGCAGATGGAAGACCTCTCTCTCTGCCTCAGCCTCTGCCTCTGCATAACTCTACTTTTCCAATAAACACATAAATTTCTAAAAAATAAATAAAAAGTTTCTCAGTCTAGATTAATCTAGTTGATTAGAAAACTATATTAGCACTCTAACCTCAGAATCAGCCCCTAAGGCATTCAAATCTGGTTGAAAAGCCCATAAGAGCCTTCAGGTATGGAAAGCCAAGACATAGTAGCAAAAAAGGTTCTGCATGAAGGATCTCTGTGAGTGAGACCCCAGTGGAAATAAGGGACCTTCAAAGAAGGATGTAATTTTCTCTGAAGGGAGGAGAGAACTTCCACTTTGCAAATGGCCCTGTCTAACTATTGATAAGTTTATGGGCTCAAAAGGCTTCTATAGCCTAGGAAGATCATATCAAGAGCCTCAGGTGGTCACTGAGGTCAAAATTAAGAATGTTAATTGTTAAATCAACAACAGAGTCACTGTGCACTTGCTCCCCATGAAAGACCTCTGTCCTTAATGAGTTGTACTATGAGAAATAACTATAAAAATTTGCTTTCAATCTGTACTTTATACCTGGTGTGTAGGGGGGTGCAAACTGTTGAGATCTTTACTTACTATAGAGCTGGTCTTCTGTATATAATGTTATTAAAATCCAGTCATTTGCAACAAAATTGAGGAATCTGGAAAACATCATGTTGAGTGAAATAAGCCAGTCCCAAAGGGACAAATATCATATGTTCTCCCTGATCTGTGACAACTAACTAAGCACCTAAAAAGAAACCTGTAGGAGTGAAACTGACACTATGAGAAGCAATGACTTGATCAGCCCTTGTCCTGATTGTCAAGGAAGAGCTTACTATTTTATTATTTTTAGTATTTTCTTTTTCTACGTAATACCATTGGTTTAACTCTTTACTTAACACAGAATTATTCTTAAGTGTTTAAATCCAATTGAAAATTGATCCCTGTTAAAAATAAGAGTGGAAATAAGAGAGGGAGGAGATGCATAGTTCAGCACACGTTCCAATGTACTTACCCCTAAGGGCAAATCTAAAAACTTGCCATGGAACTCCAAATCCCAATAAGCTGGCAGGTACCAATGCCATCTTACTAGTTAAAGTGATCAGTTTAAGTTCATAACTGATCATAAAGATAGGATTAAGTGTCAAAGGGATCACATAAATAAGACCAAGTGTCTGCTAATAAGAATAGATAGAATTAAAAAGGAGAGAACTATCTAACATGGGAAGCAGGCCAAACAGCAGACTCATAGAAAGACAAATGTCCTAAACAGTGCTCTGGCCTCAGAATCAGCCCATAAGGCATTTGGATCTGGTGAAAAGCCCATGAGAGCATTTCAGGCATGGAAAGCCAAGACATAGTGGCAAAAAATGACCTACATGAAAGATCTCTGTGAGTGAGATCCCAGTGGGAAAAAAGGGGCCATCAAAGAAGGAGGTAACTTTCTCTGAAGGGAGGAGAGAACTTCCACTTTGCTTCTGGCCTTGTCTAAATAAGGTTGGAGTTTGTGGACTCAAGAGGCTCCCATAGCCTTGGCAGCTCATGACAACAGCGTCAAATAAGAGTGTCAGTTTTTAAATCAACACCAGTAGTCACTGTGCACTTACTCCCATGTAGGACCTCTGTCCTTAATGTGTTGTACTATGAGAATTAACAGTAAAACTAATCTTCAAAGAGTACTTTATACTTTGTGTGTCTATGTGGGTGCAAACTGTTGAAATCTTTAGTTAGTATAGAGTTGGTCTTCTGTATAGAAAGATAATTAAAAATGAATCTTAATGAAGAATGGGATGGGCAAGGGAGTAGGAGGTGGGATGGTTTGGGAGTGGGAGGGCAGGTATGGGGGGAAGAACCACTACAATCCTAAAGTTGTACTTATAAAATTTATATTTATTAAATAAAAGCTTTCAAAAAAGTTAATTAAAAACAAACTTTAAAGAAGAATGGGATGGGAGAGGGAGTAGGAGGGGGGATGGTGGTGGGGGTCGAAGGAAGAACCACTATATTCCTAAAAGTTGTACATATGAAATTTGTATCCATTAAATAAAAGTCTTCTTTAAAAAAAATAAAAGTATGTTAATGAAAGAAAAAGTCATAGTGTAAGAACTGGTCTGTTTAATTTTCTTGTATCCATGATCTTAAATATACCCTCTAGTATGAGTCAGCCTGGTGGAGTATTTTAAATTATACACCAGCTATGGCAAGAGATAAGGTGGAGAATGGGTCTGGAACAGTGCAAGAAATTCATAAATGCCTTGCTGATGCCAAAGATGTTATTAATTCTTATCTATGTTAATTCAGTTATGTATTCACCAATCATATATTTTGGGTGCAGGAGAATAACCTAGTTAAGTAATGTTCAACAGGTGGATAGGCTGTAGGGCAGGGAGCTATTCCCTGAATCACTGGTGAGCTTATTTAAAAAATGTACAGGCTACCTAGAACTCCCTGACCTGGCCTAACAGTACATCAGAGTTTGGAAAGCCTGTCATGTGGCCTCACAAATGTTTTTAAAGTTCATCAGGCAGTTCTGATCAAAGACTCTCCCAGCTTCCTAAAGAACCTACTGCTTAGAGATAAAAAAATATTGAGTCTCAGAGAGGTATGGTTTAGAAAAAATTGTACAGCAAGTAAAATGTAGAACATGGATTTCCTATCCAGATGTTCTGATTCCAAATTCAGAACTTATAAATTTACTTCATTCATCTTAAAACATAATTTTTTATTCAATAAATGTAAATTTACAAAGTACAACTTTTGCATTATTGTGGCTTTTTCCCCCATAACCTCCCTCCCACCCACAGCCATCCCATCTCCCACTCCTTCTCCCATCCCACTTTTCATTAATATTCACTTTCAATTATCTTTACATACAGAAGATCAACTTAGTATATACTAAGCAAAGATTTCAACAGACTGCACCCACACAACCACACAAGAGTACTGTTCGACTAGTAGTTTTACCCATGAGTTTAGACTTAGGGATTTTGTGCTCTTTACCTCTGTGCCTTACTGAACTCCTAACAGGTGGACTGAATTGAATGATTGTTGGTCAATTTGAAAAACTGTAAACTCTCTTCAAATCTCGATATTTTATGTACACAATGTGCTTGTTAAGAACAGCATATACTTAGTTCTTCCTTTAAGGAAATCTGACCATTTGTGCGTTGTTACTAGAGCTGCTAGATTAGTTCCATTTCATGAAACAACCATGATTAGTCTTAAATGTTCTGATTGCACTATTTTGTTTTTTTATCCTCTCTCCCTACCTTTTTTAATTACATAATTTATTTATTTATTTTAACTTTTATTTAGTAAATATAAATTTCCAAAGTACAGTTTATGGATTACAATGGCTTTCCTCCCCCCATAACTTCCCTCCCACTCACACCCCTCCCATCTCCCGCTCCCTCTCCCATTCCATTCACATCAAAATTCATTTTCTATTCTCTTTATACACAGAAGATTGATTCAGTATATATTAAGTAAAGATTTCATCAGTTTGCACCCACACAGAAACACAAAGTGTAAAATACTGTTTCATTACTAGTTATAGCATTACTTCACATTGGACAACACATTAAGGACAGATCCCACATGAGGAGTAAGTACACAGTGACTCCTGTTGTTGACTTAACAATTTGACACTCTTGTTTATGGCATCAGTAATCTCCCTAGGCTCTAGTCATGAGTTGCCAAGGCTATGGAAGCCTTTTGAGTTCTCTGACTTCGATCTTATTCAGACAGGGTCTTAGTCAAAGTGGAAGTTCTCTCCTCCCTTCAGAGAAAGGTACCTCTTTCTTTGATGGCCCCATTCTCTCCACTGGGATCTTACTCGTAGAGATCTTTCATTTAGGTCATTTTTTTTTTTCCCAGAGTGTCTTGGTTTTCCATGCCTATACTCTCATGGGTTCTTCAGCCGGATCCAAATGCCTTAAGGGCTGATTCTGAGGCCAGAGTGCTGTTTAGGACATCTGTCATTCTATGAGTCTGCTGTGTATCCCGCTTCCCATGTTGGATCGTTCTCTCCCTTTTTGATTCTATCAGTTAGTATTAGCAGACACTAGTCTTGTTTGTGTGATCCCTTTGACTCTTAGACCTATCAGTGTGATCAATTGTGAACTGAAATTGATCACTTGGTCTAGTGAGATGGCACTGGTACATGCCACCTTGATGGGATTGTATTGGAATCCCCTGGCACGTTTCTAACTCCACCATTTGGGGCAAGTCCGATTGAGCATGTCCCAAATTGTACATCTCCTCCCTCTCTTATTCCAACTCTTATATTTAACAGGGATCACTTTTCAGTTAAAATTTAAGTACCTAAGAATAATTGTGTGTTAATTACAGAGTTCAACCAATAGTACTAGAACAAAAAAAAAATACTAAAATGGATAAAGTATCACATTGTACATCAATAGTCAGGACAAGAGTTGATCAAGTCACTGTTTCTCATAGTGTCCATTTCACTTCAACAGGTTTCCTCTTTGGTGCTCAGTTAGTTGTCACCGATCAGGGAGAACATATGATATTTGTCCCTTTGGGACTGGCTTAATTCACTCAGCATAATATTTTCCAGATTCCTCCATCTTGTTGCAAATGACCACGTTTCGTTGTTTTTGACTGCTGTATAGTATTCTATAGAGTACATGTCCCATAATTTCTTTCTCCAGTCTACTGTTGGTGGGCATTTGGATTGGTTCCAGGTCTTAGCTATTGTTAATTGAGCTGCAATAAACATTAAGGTGCAGACAGCTTTTTTTGTTTGCCAATTTTATTTCCTTTGGGTAAATTCCAAGGAGTGGTATGGCTGGGTTGTATGGTAGGTTTCTGAGGAATCTCCAGACTGACTTCCATAGTGGCTTAACCAGTTTGGGATTTCTCTCCATTGTTGACTTATTTTATGTGCCTCTTTATTACTGTTCTTGCTATTATCATCATGTTTTAGTGGTTGCTCTAGAGCTCACAGTACACTTGATAGTATTTTTGCTTTAGGAATCCAGTGGTCTTTTAAAGTAAAGTATTTAAGAAAAAAAGATATTTTATGTTTACCTACATATTTTCAATTTCTAATACTTTTCATTCCTTTATATAGACCCAAATGTCCATCTGGTATCACTTTTCTTCTGCCTGAAAGATTTCATTAGTATTTCTTATAGGGTAGGTAATGGTGTGCTGGAGCTAGTTCAGATAGGCTTTTAGGAGCCAATTGTGTGCATCTCTTGCATTCTCTGCTCTCAGAGATTACTGGTTAACAGTATGAAATTTATTGCCATAATAGCATTCATACCATGGAAATCAGAAAAATGCTGCAAATCTGCCTTGTTTTTCTGGAAAGTGATTTGCCATACTTAGGTGGTAAGTCATACAACTTAGTGCCAGTCTGTTTCCAATAAACTCATGCAGCTTCTTTAAGTCAGAAAATACCTATTTTAAAATCTTTATTTTGAGAGAGATTCATCATTCCACAAAACAGAGAAACATTAAGAAAGTATCACTGTATATCATATTCAAATTACTAAAAATCTGTGACATAAAGAAAACATTAGAAGCTCTCAGAGTAACAAAGACACATCAGGAACCCAGGAGCAAGGGTAAGAATGTCAGTCAACTTCTTGTCAGAAACACTACTACCCTGAAGAAAGTGGAATGACATCTTTATGTTATTGAGTGAAATAAATTCAAGAATAAATAAAATCTAGAATTCCATACATAGTGAATTTTTTTCAAAAATAGAAGTGAAATAGACTTTTCATATATACAAAAATTGAGAAATCATATTGTTCTAAGGAGGAATTCAGAAATTTTCTGATGAATTTGACAAATTTGCTGGCAGAAAATCAGGAGAAATTGATGAATCTAATGGCATAAAAGTCATCTTAAGAGAAAAGGAAAGCAGTTTTGTCCAGTAGTAAAGTTGAGTGGTAACGGGGACAGGGGCAGTACTATTTTAAGTTCAGTATTAGATCTCCCAGATTTTGCGCAGCATCAAGCCCCAATGGGATTCATTTCTGAGGCCAGTAATGATGCCACAGACCTGACTATAATTGGAAATTGAAAGATATGTTTCCCCAAAGCTCTGTGAGATTTTAGGAAGTAATTAAGACGATGTTGACCTTTTTTTAACAGACTAGTGTGCCAAAAGAGTTGACAAACGTTGTTTTCCAACTTTCCTCATCATTAATGGTCTAAATGTATGAGCATGGAGGAGACTCATACAGAACTCCCCCAAATAGTAAAGGTATCTTTGCTGGGGGGCTGAAATCCTGCTTTAGCTGAGGGGAAAGAGCAAACAAGAGCATTTTGCTATGAATTTTGTCATGGATGGGACCAGCATCTTTTGAATTCCCTTACCATTATTTATAATATTTTCCTGTCACATCCTACCTCTCAAGGGTATGTGTCAGAGACTCCCCCAGCCTTTCCTGCTGCCAGTATTCAAAAACTCAGATATTCCAGCATGAGTTTTCTACATGGAAGAAAGTCAACTTGAAGAAGTAGGTGCCAAGGGGAATCCTTGATCTGGAATGGATGATCATAGAGATGATTGGCTTACAGGGATATCCGTAGTGGGAATTCTAGAATCAAATTGCCAATAGCAGTGAGGCAAGTTGTATATCTGCACCATGTAGCAGCAGCAGCAGTAGGGTCTCTATTGAATTAAATTCAAAGTGTAGTTTGGGCATTGTTCCTCATTCCATAGTTCCCATGGGCCATTATCTAAACCTCTCAGAGAGTCTGTGAGCTGTCTAACATGCTCTAATAAATTCCTTTACTGTGTAAATTAATACGATGGCGTTCTGTTGTTTTCACTGCTGAACTGATACAACTCTGGGTTTTTACGATCACAATCAGTAACTCCCAAAGCATTCCAACACTTTCTCATTCCCTGAAGTGCTAAATTTTCAGAATTCTAACTTTACAAGCAGTCAAATGGCAGCTAAAATACTTATCCTAATGTATTCTTGACATAGCTCCAAAGTGCCTTGTGAATCCCACAAGACCTCAACTTAGCAAAGATTGAGTATCTTTCAAAGGACACTGAAGAAATGTTGGGCAAAGCATTATTCAGGTATAGCCTCAGTAATCAGGTAGTTCTAGTTTCTCTCCTTACTGGCAAAAGGGCTTCTGGTGAGACTTATGTCATTCTGTTATACACTCAAACTGTGCACCCCTCTCATTTCCCCAACCACTCACTGCCCCCCCCCACACACACACACTCAGCCCTGTTTTCCAGTGTGAAGATTATGCCAATGGTACTTGGAAGAACATCGAATGTCTTGATCATCTAGGCAGCCACTGTCATTACTACAATGGACACTTCATAAAAAGAGGAGAATCATTTTTAAAGAAAACACTCTGGATTCCTTAGTGTACAACCAGAAAGGAATTTTGACCAACCAAGTAATTATACTGAAAAAAATTAGCTATTCAAGTTGGTGATATGACTTAACTTTGTCCTCTACTTTTAGAACTAGAAGATGGTGTTTTGAATGTGCAAGTTTTCTGAGCCATGTTTTAACTAAGTTTGTAATTAATCATAGATTCATACATGTAGTTGGCACAATAACTATAACTAACATAATTTCAGCTTTCAACAGATTTATGTCCTTGTGCCTCCAGGATTGTTTTTCTGTGATCCTTTCCCCCTCGAGGGCCACCCTCACTCTACTCACCCAGCCCTCAGGATGCCTTTCATCCTTTCTTATGTTAGTCCTCTGGCAGAGATGAACAGGTACATTCCTGCATGCATCCAGGCAGGTGATTGATAACACACTACTACTAACTGACAGGTGTTTGCATTTTGACTTTAAACTAAAAGGAAGGATTGATATGAGAGTCTACTTGTGGCTTTCTTGTCATTTCTGGATTTATAGCCTTTGCAAAACTGGCAACTTCAAGCCAGTATGTTGAGCAATAACATACGTTAACCCTGTATGTCTTTGTCGCAGAACCTGGGTGTACATTTCCAAGTGTTCATCAGCAGAACAGAGCTAAAAGCCTCTCTCTGAAACCTGCTTATTAAGTAATGTGTGCAAGACATAGCAAAGATTGCAAAAGTATAAACATAAAAACAAATCTGAGAAGCCATTATAATGCCTATGCAGTGTGCAGTTCTTGTCCACACCAGGATGCACCACCTCTGTGATGTTATCAGCCTCCTATGGGAACTGGAACTGCTGCAAGGAGCATGTGCACTTGGCAATGGGCTGATAGTATTGTTGCTGAGCTGTGTGGCTGAGATGATGGCCAAGACCTCTCACCAAACGCAGCCATTTCATCCATCCTAACTCGACTTGGAATGTTATTTGCATTTTTATGTTGCCTAATAATTTGCAAACATTTTCATATACAGATTCAAGGAATGGCTTAGGTAACATATCTAGGAATGCCAGAGAAGGGATTCAAACTGACTGCAAATCTGGCACTCTGGGGCCGGCGCCCTAGCTCACTTGGTTAATCCTCTGTCTGCAGTGCCAGCATCCCATATGGGCGCCTGTTCTAGTCCCAGCTGCTCCTCTTTCAGTCCAGCTCTCTGCTGTGGCCTGGGAAGGCAGTGGAGGATGGCCCACATGCTTGGGCCCCTGCACCCGCATGGGAGACCAGGAGGAAGCACCTGGCTCCTGGCTTCTTCAGATCTGCGTAGCTCTGGCTGTGGCGGCCATTTTGGGGGTGAACCAACAGAAAGAAGACCTTTCTCTCTGTCTCTCTCTCTCTCACTGTCTATCTCTATCTGTCAAATAAAAAAAAATTTAGCCCTTTTTGTACCCATCCCACTCTCTGTCGTGCATATCATTTCATAACACACAAACACACACACATGCAAACACATTGTAAATCAATTGATACGTACTGAATTAGTCCTTATACAAAGACTATTTTATAAGGAACCACAGAAGTATCACAACAGTTAGTAACACAATAAAAAAAATACTTTCTGAACTGGGGAGAATTCAGCCTTCCATATAACAAATCTTTCTCGAACACCTGTGTGCAAGGCACTGGACTATGTACTGAGATACAACAAAACATAGGGTTGACAGGATCTAGCCCTCTTGGAGCTCACCTAACATGAGGAGAGTTGGAACAGGTATTGTGTTAGCAGCTAAGATTGGGGCTCATGGTTTTCTATGACCCAATGTGGTTTCTTGAAGCACCACTCACATTTTGCCTTATGCTGTAACTTTCTTATTAAAAGTCTCTTTTTTTAATCTCACAGGAAAATCATCACACATTTTTCTGACCACCAAGCCATGGAAGAATAAGGAAGGATAATGTGTGAAAAATTCCAGGAATAGCTCTCTGTAAAGGGAGTCAATGGCCATTGAATGAAATGTTTGTTATTTTTGATCTCCCTAAATCACTCCACCAATCCCCACCAGACCCATATGTTTTCTTTGGGTAAAAAGAGTTACATAAAATATGTGGGGAGTTGAACATTTGAAATGTGTTTGCGTTTGTCAGCATTGCTGGAACCAAACATCTGAGTTATGCATTCTTTGTAGGAAAGATACAGACATCTCTCAACAACTACCTGGAGCTGTTCATATGGAAGTCTATGCTGTGCATGGCATAGAACACCTGAGTGTGCAACTTTCATTTCTCTAATCAGGTGAGAGTGAACAGAGAGTCCAGATAGACAGTCCTGAGGTAGGGCTAGCTTGTCTTCTACCTCTATTTCTCTATTATGTTGTCAACACCTACCATATCTGTTCTATAATAATTTGACATTTCAAATTTAAATATTTAAATTCAGCAGGCATTTACACATATCTGCTTTGTGCCAGCAGTCATGATAATGATCACTTCCTACAAAGAGCTTCCAATCTATAAGGGACATAAGATAACTCCACATGGAAGTGCAGTTTGGCGTAGAGGAATACAAGAAAGGGTTGGGTTGGAAAAAACATGAGAGGTGAATAAATTGGACATTAATAGGCAAAATTTTTAAGATTTTATTTATTTATTTGAGAGGAAGAATTACATAGAATGAGAGGGAGAGACAGAAAAGTCTTTTGTTCACTCCCCAAATGGCAGCAATGACCAGAGCTGTGCCAATCCGAAGCCAGGAGCCAGGTGCTTCTTTCTGGTCTCCCATGTGGGAGCAGGGGCCCAAGGACTTGGGCCATCTTCTACTGCTTTCCAAGGCCATAGCAGAGAGCCGAGTCTCAAACCGGTGTCCACGTGGGATGCCAGTGTTACAGTAGCAGCGTTACCTGCTGTGCTACAATGCTGGACAGGAGCCAGGAGTTTCTTCCAGGTCTCCCACATGGGTTCAGGGGCCCAAGGACTTGGGCCGTCTTCTACTGCTTTCCCGGGCCATAACAGAGACCTGGATTGGAAGTGGAGCAGCTAGGACTTGAACCAGCACCCATATGAGATGCCGACACTGCAGGTGGCAGCTTCACCCGTTATGCCACAGCACCAGCCCTGGCATAGTTTTTTCATAACATGTATTTCTCATTAATTATTTGAAGAGTCTTCATATGTAAGGAATTTAAACAAACTTGCAACAAAATAAACTTATCTTTCAATTGCATTTTATATGAATGTTTTAAAGTACTTTCATATATAATTTTGGTATTTAAAGAATAATTGATCTACATAAAGAAACTTTGATACATACAATTCCTAGAGAAGCATTTGAAAACCTTAGCCTTTATTTTCTGCTGGAGACATACTTTCTCCAATTTAAAAGGCAGCCATTAGGAGGAAATGAGGCAAGGGACTTAGGGACAGTCACAAGATTGAAAAATAGAAAATTGTGCAGTTTTTCTGTCACACAGACTCCTGCTTCCACAGCACTATATCCTACTTTTGTGACCATATATATGACATTTGTAGGCTCTAGGACAATCACCATGGACACAGTAGCTCATTTTCACAGTTAACATAGAAAAAATTGAATCAGAAATAATTCACATTATCTGACATTTAATTTGCCTGTATCAGAAAAATTCTAAGATTCAACAGATAATTGTGTGTTCTTATACTTATTGAACTTGAACAGAGACTATAAAGACAAAACCTGAACAATAATTCCTATTGATTGGAAGTACTGTACTAAATTTTTAAAAGCTTTGAAACCCATATAGTGATATTATCATGAAAAGGTAGAATATTACCATATTTGCTCTTAACAAATTCTTCCTGGGTCCTTTATTTGCAATAAATTATCTTTATTTTTAGAGACATAAGGAATAAAGCAAATTCTGACCATTCTTTCTAGGGTCAGTTTAATCAGCCTTCTGTTTTAGCATTCATGACATCAAAGCTTTCATTTTGAAAAGTCCCTTTCGGTCATCCTAAATAAATGAACTGTCAGAAATGCAATCAGTGATGATTACCTTGGGTATTATAAACAGCCATGCTCTGAATCTTGGTATTTTTAGAAATATTCACATTATTGGGCTAGAAAAATGGCATTTGTTAGCTGTATTAAACTGGTTATAATTTAAAATCTGGTTATAATTTAAACTGGTTAAAATTTTAAAAATAATTTAATTATAATTTAAAATTAATTTATAATTTAAAAATATAATTCTTTCTGTCAGCTAAAAATATATGAGATAATAGACAAAGATGAGCCATCTCTCAGCAGGGAAGAGGACTGGTCACAAAAGACATAGAGGAATCCACTGCTCTGTGTCTGGTCAACCTTCAAATTTTAAAAAAAAAGTCCTAGAAAATTAACCAAAGGAAAAAATTAGTAGACGAGGTGTTTAGTGAGCCTCTGATTCAAATAAATAAGCTCCCCTGCAAAAATCCTTTTTCTTGTTTCAGACAGAGACAAGAACTGTAAGTCAAGGGCCATGACTGTTACGGTTTTGCAGCTTTCTGGAAAAGTTTGTAAAATCTGTTAGCCACACTTGTTGCACCCTGTTTGAATCTTTTTTCAAGGTTATGGTAAAACCTTAAAACCAAAAGCAAGACTTAAAGGAAAGTGGAGGGCTAAATAGAAACCTCAAGGAGAGAGCATTTGGCAACAGCCATAACCATGATAAGGAAAGAACAGAACCCAAAAACCTGCAGGCAGACCACTAGGAGGGTGTGGCTGCAGACTCTTGAGCAGGTGCTACAGTTCACAGCTAAAATTCCTCATCCTTAGGGAAGCCTTGGTTCTTCTCTTAAGACTTTTCAAATGATAGGGTCAGGACCACAATGATTATTGAAGATATTCTCCTTGACTTAAAGTCAACTAATTAGCAGCCCAATATGGGATGCAGATATCCCAAGCCGCATCTTAACTGCTACACCGAACACCTTCCCAACTATGCCATTTTACATAAGGGACCTGAGCATCCTCAGCTTTTCAGTATCATTAACGAGTCCTGGAACAAGTCCTCCTTCCCCGAGAAGACTTAGGGACAGTTGTTATTTGTCTTCTGAAAATAATCAGGATGGGGCTGGCACTGTGGTATAGTGTAAAGCCGCTGCCTGCAGTGCCAACATCCCATATGGCACCGGTTCGAGTCCGGGCTCCTCCACTTCCTGTCCAGTTCTCTGCTATGGCCTAGGAAAGCAGTAGAAGATGGCCCAAGTCCTTGGGTCTCTGCACCCATGTGGGAGACCCAGAAGAAGCTCCTGGCTCCTGGCTTCAGATCGGTGCAGCTCCAAACGTTGTGGCCATCTGGGGAGTGAACCAGAGGATGGAAGACCTCTCTCTGTGTCTCTACCTCTCTCTTTAATTCTATCTTTCAAATAAATAAAAATAAATCTTTAAAAAAACATATCATTGAAAACTGGAGGAAAATAATTCCTTGTTATACAGTCACAGAAACCATAATTCTGAATTGTGTTCTACAGTTCTACAGTTTTGTGGGAAGCAGAACTTTTAGGCAATGAACTGGAGAGATGTCCAAGAGAAATGTTGACTGTGTGACCTGGTTTCTTCTTGTGTACAGTTAAATGTAAGAATAAGATCATTTGAGACAGGAACTATGAAGCAAAAATGATCCAGTAATCAGTGATTTGGAAATACTCAGCCTGTCTGTATTTCAAAAGATGCAAAGTTTACTGTTGGGAGTGCAGGTCTTGGAGAGAAGTCTATGAGACTGGCAGGCCAACTTTTGCAGAAGAGATTGAGCCATTCAACCATCTCAGTGTAAGTTGAAAATAGAGAGATGGTTATCTAGGAAATGGCTGTTGACTACTCTCTTATCTAATGCCATAGATTCCTATGACATACATGGGAAACCCATAAGATTTTTAAGACTGTTACATAAGCAGAAACACTGCCAGCATGAACAGAAGGAGACAGAGACAAGATAAGTGAAAGAAGGCTGCTGGTCTTTCAAAATTCTACAAACATGAAATAGACTGATAGAGCTACTCAACTGAAAACATGAACCTTGTTTGCATGAAGAATGACCCTGGGGAAAACAGTGTGGGTGCAGGGGCAGAGGTCAGGAGCATAGAGTTAGAAATTAAAGCTGCAGGCATAGAGACCTACAGAGTTGCTGCAGGCCCTAAGCATAGTATCTTGAGCTACAGAAACTGAACAGAACCTGCACTGCTGGATTTTGAACTTGCTTAGGGCTAGTTACCCCCATATTGCTTCCATTTCTTCTTTTTTGGAATGGTAATATCTGTTTCTTAAAAGATTTATTTATTCATTCATTCCATTCATTCATTTGAAAGGCAGAGATAAAAGAGAGAGATTTCCATCCACTGGTTTACTCCCCAAATAGCAACAATAGTCAGGGCTGGGCCAGATTGAAGCTAAGAGCCAGGAACTCCATCCACTGTTTTCTCAGGCATATTAGGGTGCTGTATAGGAAGCTGAGTAGCCAGGACTCCAACCAGCACTGCAATATGGGATTTCAGCATCAAAAGTCATGGCCTAACCCACTGCACCACAACACTAACCCCTGGTTAGTGTTATACATACATATTCTATGTATGTAGAACAAATGTATCTTGAAAATAGATACTTGTGTTGTAGTTTCACATGTGAAACAGATGGTTAGGAAAATGGGTCTAGGATCAATAATCCCCAGTCTCAACCTGATCTAAAAGATTCAAATGAATAGACTTGAAATTTTTGATGTGATAGATTTTGAGTTTAGAGCTGATATTATAATGGCTGAGACATGTTGTGATGTTGGGATGGGATGAATGAATTTCATCCAAAGAGGAGATGTGAATTTTGGTGAGACAGAGAGTGTTATGCAGTGGGTTGAATGGTGGTCCCAGTAAAAATGTGTCCATATCCTAATAAGAGGAGCCTTTGAATATGAACTTACTTGGAAAAAGGCTCTTTGGGAATGTAATTAAGAGTATTGAGATGAGATTGTCCTAGGTTATAAAAATTGAACCTAAATTGATTGACACGTATCCTTATAAGAAATACACAGTGGGGAGACACACAGAAAAGAGGAGGATAGGTGAAGTCGGAGACAGAGTCCATGACACAGCCACAAACAGGAATGCCGGCATCCACGAAAAGCTGGAGGAGGCAAAGAATGGAATCCGCTCCGGAGCCCCAGAGGGATCAGCCCTGACAGTGTGATTTCAGACTTCTTGTCTCCATAATTGTGAGAGTATAGATTTTTGTTGTCTTAAGCCACTGAGTCTGAGGCAATTCATTACAGCAGCCCTAGAAAGTAATACAGTAACCTGCATGGTAGAAAATGTGTGAGGGATTCCCTGGTGCAATTTTCCAATAATGTGCCAAGAATATATAAAAGAATGATCTCCGCTTTTCAAAAATCACCTTGTGTCTCAACAGCATTGTGCTAAGTAAGATAAGCCAGGCTCACTGATGACATCCTGTGTGGTTCTATTCGTACAGCAATATGCCTTTACCCAGGAGAAAGCTAGAAAACTACAGTACAAGAAAACATAAGTGGTTGATAGAGGGTAGGAGAAGAGAAAGGATTCTCCAAGGAAACGGTAGAGGATGACAGATGCATTCCATATAATGCTGGGCTGTGAACTTGAATAGGTTGGTCAAAACAAAACTGAACACCGGGAAAGCGTGTATTATATTATTATATGTAAATTGTACCTCCATAAACATGAGTTTAAAACTTATCTCTTGGGGCTGGCGCTGTGGCATAGTGGGTAAAGCCAGTGCCTTGCAGAGCCAGCATCCCATATGGCTGCCAGTTTGAGTCAGTCAAGTCTCTGCTGCTCCACTTCTGCTCCAGCTCTCTGCTATGGCCTGGGAAAGCAGCAGAAGATGCAGCCACATGGGAGACCCCAAAGAATCTCCTGGCTGCTGGCTTTAGATCAGCTCAGCTCCAGCCATTGTGGCAGTTTGGGGAGTAAACCAGCAGATGGAAGACCTTTCTCTCTCTCGCTCTCTCTCTCTCTCTCTCTCTCTGCCTCTCAAATAAATAAATAAACCTTTAAAAAAACGTCTTACCTCCTGGTATACATTTATGTAATTCTCACTTTAAATTGCTTAAAGCAGTATTTTGGAACCATGTGAATATGTCTCACATTGATATTTACCTATAATTACATCATACTCTGTTTTACATGAATGTTTCTTTACTGTTTTCTGATATGAATTGGCCTTCAATGAACAATGATTTTCCCCCCATTGAGGCTATATAAAAACATGCACATGTTCTGTTCTTAGTTCCTAAATAGTGTTTGAAAAATATTTATTAAATAAATGTGTAACACCCAAAAGTGACTACTTTTAGTTTCATGTAGCAAATATTTATTTTGTATGGAAGGTAGTAAGCTAAATGCAGGGCTGGAAGTAGAAGTGGTTTCAGGGAATGTTAGAAAATAATTCTTCTTAGAAACAAATATAGGAGCCAGCATTGTGGCATAATGGGTTAAGCCCCTGCCTGTAATTCTGGCATCCCATATGGGTGTTGGTTCAAGTATCTGCTGCTCCATTTCTGATCTAGTTCCTTTCTAATGCTTCTGGGAAAGCAGCAGAGGATGGCCCAAGTCTTTGGGTCCCTGTACCCACATGGGAGACCTGGATGGGACTCCTGGCTCATGGCTCCTAGTTTTGGCCTGGCTCAGTCCTGTCTGTTGTAGTCATATGGGGAATGAACCAGTGGATGAAAGATCTCTCTCTCTCTATCTCTATATCTCTGCCTTTCAAATAAATAGGATAAGCCTTTTTTTTTTTTCAAAAAGAAAAAAGTATAAAATAAAAAGTAAGTAACTCACGCAAAAGGGATTCAAACAAAGTGCTCTGGGGATCTTAGAAGAGGAAGCAATTATAAGCCATGGGGAAAACGCTTTCAAATAGATGAGATGGGATTTGGAATGGATAATGGTGTGGGGTTCTGTAAAAGGAGAACTGTCCAGGTGGAAGGGATGGCATGGGCAAAGTGCAGAAACAGGAAAACACTCAGGGAAGGGCCAGTAGTCTCTTTTGTCATCGATTCAGTAGATCTGCACACAGGCAGAAGAGCAGCAGAAACCTGGAAGGGAATTTAGGATAGGTTTCTGCATGTCTCAGACACCGAGGTGAGGGATTTGTACTTAATTAAGTGGTCAGTGGGAGTTATAAGCCAGGCTTGGGAATTTAAAGAATTTGGTAAAAGCTATGGATGCATTTCTCCAGAAAGTTGCAAAACGTTGCATACCATCTCAGGAGGTTTAGGATACCTGGGGCACCTCCAGAGCCTTCTTTCCCTGGGAAACTCTGGATTTAAGAAGTTTTGAGATGGAACTTGACCTGAAGGGAACTGTCCTTTCACATTATCTTATTGCATTCCCCATATAAGATCAGAATGGAGAATTACAGAGAGTGATAAAACTTATTAACCTTAAAACAGTTTTCTTAAAATATAACTGCTAGAATCTCCCGCAGAGCTTACAGACTATCTGTATTCTCAGTTTCAGAGTCTGCAGTGTGGGGGCTGGGTGAGATGTATTTAAGCATCACCTTGCTGATTGTGATGTATGCTTACCTTAGAGAGCTGCTTGTCTAGTGATGCAGAGGTGTGGTAGTGATGTGCTTTGGTTTTGACTTTCCAGCATCACGTGGAAGAGACAAAAGAACTCAAGCAAAAGAAATATATATATATATATGATATTTTTCAATAAGACCAATTCTAAAAACAGTCCCTGCAATCAGCACTTTAGACAAGCACAGGAACACCTTCAGTTATAGGCTGTTAGGGCTTCATTTACCCCAGAGAAAACTGGCTCCATCACATTCACCAGTCAACATGAGCATCATATAGTCACAGTGTTGAAAGATACTGATGTGTCCCAGCAGATTAAGGTCAACAATCATCACGCTTAACCATCAAAAGCTCACTTGCTACAGCAGCAGGCCAGCTACTACACTGTGTGGTTTTCTGAAAAGGGTCCAGGGCTTTAGTTACATGTCAGTCAGTCCTTCCAGGAAGGATTTTGTGAAATGAAAGATTCTGGAACCAATAAGGCCTGCTGCTTATCAGTCTTAAGGAATTCTGTCATCTTTTCCTTTTGTAAAACAATCACCATGACTGTGTTCTAAAAATGCTATTGATCCCTGACAGTTTGGGTTTTATGATTCCACATTCCACACATTCATTCTTGGTTAGGAACACATTTTATGATTTAATATTAAACTCCCAAATTAAGGCATTGCACATCCTGATTTTTTTTAACAAAGCTCTTTCTTCTGTACCCTAGCCATGTTTCACTGAAAGCCACCAATCACAGAGTCACCTGTGGACCACTTGTCTGTCCCTGGCCAAGCAACTTGCCTCATCAACTGGCCATCTTCTTGGCTTAGGTAGTGGCACTGTTTCTTTCCAAAAACTTTTGGGATGGAAACTGGGATACTCGGGGGAACTTTGATAGGGAAATAAGAAGGGGTCACTCCTCTCTGACGGTGAAACTAAGAAAATGTGAGTCTTGAGCTGGCGCCGCAGCTCAATAGGCTAATCCTCCACCTAGCGGCGCCAGCACACCGGGTTCTAGTCCCGGTCGGGGCAGCGGATTCTGTCCCGGTTGCTCCTCTTCCAGTCCAGCTCTCTGCTGTGGCCCAGGAGTGCAGTGGAGGATGGCCCAAGTGCTTGGGCCCTACACCCCATGGGAGACCAGGATAAGCACCTGGCTCCTGGCTTCAGATCAGCGCGGTGCGCTGGCCGCAGCATGCTGGCCGCGGCGGCCATTGGAGGGTGAACCAATGGCAAAGGAAGACCTTTCTCTCTGTCTGTCTCTCTCACTGTCCACTCTGCCTGTTAAAAAAAAAAAAAAAAGAAAGTGTGAGTGTGTGAGTCTAGAGAGGCCGGCAGCCATAAACCCACAGATTAGAGGCATCATAAAGAGGAGACACGGTTGTTAAGCAGCTCTTTCCAACGTGCTCCAATGCTGTGCTATATAATATTGGAGCCACTGACTACATGTAGATAATGAACCCTTGAAATGTAACCAGTCTCAGGGCTGCCATCCTGGCACAAGGTGTTAAGCTGCCCCCTATAATGCTGGCATCATGTATGTGCACTGGTTCAAGTCCCAACTGCATCACTTCTGATCCAGCTCCCTGCTAATACTTCTGGGAAGGCAATGGATCATGGCTCAAGTGGTGTGCTCTGCATCCATGTGGGAGACCCAAATGGATTATTGGGTTCCTGGCTTCAGCCTAGCCCAGCCCCAGGCATTGCAGCCATCTGGGGAGTGAACCAGTAGATGGAAGATCTGTCTCCTCTTTCTGTAACTCTGCCTTTTAAAAAAATAAAATGTTAAAAAATGAAACATAACCAATTCAAATTGAATTGTTCTGTATGTGTAAAGTAAGACCGTATTTCAAAGACAATATGAGAAAAGAAGGCACAATATCTCAGTGAAGTGTTTATAATGAATGCAAAAAAGCTGAAATTTTAATGTTAGAATATAGTCACTCATACTTCTATCAAAACTGAACTATATTTTGGGTTTATTTCTATGTTTAGCTACTTTGGGTGGGGTTTGCATCATTGCCAAACAGAGCCCTAAGTGGTGTCACAATTTCTAACTTGACCACATGTATCTGTGAGGAACAGATCTAAAATGTGGGACTGGCCTTGTCCAAGTACAGAGTGGGTAGAAAGATTTCCTCTATCTTCAGGAAACTGAATTGGCAAATGATTAAACCTTGTACTTTATCAATCATTATTCAGGCTTACGGCTGGAATATACAGTTTTATAAGATTAGTTGAAAGAAAATAGGAATTTGGAGGGGTTGTCTACTTCTTGCAATCTGCAGTAAAGTGTTGCAAGGGTGGCAGAGTGGGGGAAGAGGTAGGCAGGAATGTGGTCCAAGCAGAGCTGCGTGTAAGTGGAGCAGGAACACAGTGCAGTTGTGTAGAGAAGCCATTCTGACAATAGACTTGCTCTGGATTTCATAAGGCAACTCAGCACACAAAAAAGTCCCGTCAGTGGACAGGCAGAATGGGGAAATGAAATGCCCTAAATATCTTCCTCAAGTACTTCTACCTGAAAAAGGTCATTCTCCTTTCCCCAGGTTACAAAAAATATCAGGTGTACCTGGGGCAGAATAATACTTCCTGCTGCCTCATCACAGCAACCTGCCATGTAGAGGCAGAGACTAAACCAAGACCCAGTAATATGAGGCCTAGCTGGGAGGACAACTCCCTCTGAAGAATTGGTGAGAAACAGACTATGAAGCAGTAGAAGTCAAGATTCAAATATCTTGACTTTGCAGGATTACTGATGCTGGTTACTAGTAAAAGTGTTGCAGGAATTTCAGTCAGTTCTTGTCTCACAGCAACTAAGAATGACGATACAGACAACGAGGATGGGTGAATGAAAGCAAAAGTAGATTTTATTGAAAGGCAAAGACTCCTGCTAACCAGGAGGGGACTCGATGGAGGGTTCTGCTAACATCTGAGTTTGGGAGCTTATGTAGGGAGAGCATGTCAATTGATCAATTCTTCCGCATAGTTTTAATACATCAAGGGTCTGCATTGGTTTTTTTCCTATGTCTTTCAGGAAGTGGCCATGGTTAATAATCAAGAAGAAATGTTAACTTGATGACCACCTGAGAATGTGACAGTTGAGAAATGTTGCTTACCTGACCATTAAGGAAGGTTACGTTAGCCTGCTCAGTTGCTAAGCCTTTGAGACATACTTCTCTGTGGTGTGGCCTGGTCTGGCACTAGTGCCTAGTTCCTCATGTGGGACCCATTATGTTCCCTATGTCTCTGCCTGTTGCTTCTCTTGCTGCCTCCTCACAAAAGGATTTTCTAAATAAGTAATCCATTGGGGTTTTAAGGAGTTCTAATTATCATCAACACTATTTCCAATCAAATGAATAAAATACAAAAACAAACCTAACTGAAAGGAACTCTGAATTATCACTGCCTACAGCAATTCTTCAGACTCTGTGGCTCCTGTAACAAAGACACCCGACTGCCCACTAAATTCGATTTCTCCTTCTGCAGACACACAGCTAGACTCCTTTATAAGCTGTGTTCATCTAAGTTACCTCGGATGCCAAATAGAGGAAGTGGCATCACTCCTCTGCTCCTAGCCCATGTGTGTAGTCCTCCTACACATACTTCTCCAGGCTCTTTCTCCCTTTTATATGGCAAGGTTAGAGAAGATGACCAGGTCAACTGTGCATTGAGTATGGCAAAACTAGAGCTTTCTCACACTATGATGCAAGCAAGATAAAGATTTTGATCCTGTGGGACCTTTATATGTTTGGTTCTTTTTGCTATCAAAGTCTAATACAATGAATTTCCCCAAAAGAAAAATTCCTCCTAAATGTTCCTGATGCCCACAATCATGGAGGACACCAAGCAAATTAATTATTTTGTATAGGTGGAAGTCAGGTATAGAGAAATGTCTACTAACAAAAGTACCTGTCTTCCTCATCCAACAGGAAAAGGACAGTGGCTTAAATTCTGCTTCCAGCCTCCCACTCATATGCAATATTTTTTATAAAGATTTATTTATTTATTTATTTATTTGAAGGTCAGAGTTAAATAGAGAGACAGAGAAATATCTATCTTCCATCTGCTGGTTCACTCCCCTAATGCCTGCAATGGCTGGAGCTGGGCCAATCCAAAGCCATAAGCAAGGAGCTTCCTTCAGGTCTCCCATGTGGGTGCAGGGGCCCAAGACCTTGGGCCATCTTTGACTGCTTTTCCAGGAGCACCAACAGGGAGCTGAATAGGAAGTAGAACAGCTGAGACTCAAGCCAGTGTCCATTTGGGATTCTGGCATCAAACGTGGAGGCTTAACCCACTACACCACAATTTAAGTCCTGCAATACTTGTTTTAAATGGCAATTTTTATTAACCAATGTATGATGGTGAATTTTATGTATCAACTTGATTGGATTAAAGGATGCACAGATTGCTGGTAAAATATTGTTTATGTTGGTGAGCATGTGTCTGGAAGAGATTAACATTATTATTATTATTTGTATTTATCTCATAAATTCAATATTAGTAACATAGTAATTCTTCCCACTGTACCTGCCCTCCCACACACTCCCCCTCTTCCTCCTCCTCTCCTGTTTTGTCCAAGAAAGAAAAAGAAACAGAAAGAAAGAAAAAAAAGAAAGAATGGAATTAAAAAAAAAAAAAAAAAACAAAGAGAACTGTTCCTCAGCAGTCTAAACAAGGGCTGTTCTGTCATTGCTTCTTGAAAGTGATTTCACTATTTTTTCTTCCCTTCCTCTTTTTCTTCCTTTCTCCCCCTTGTTTCCTTTTTGTAACTTAATTGTCTTTAAAGAAGAACCCAAGGATGATACATCTTTTGGGAGCTCTTAGACTTAACTATAACTATGAGACATAATATCTCCCATTTAATACCTAAAAGGAAGTGATTCTTGAGAAAAAGTTTTACTATTAAGTCTCATGATACAACTCTTTGGGGACAGAGGTCCTGCAAGGGGAGTTAGTGCACAGTGACTGTTATTGTTTATTTAACAAATAACTCTCTTACATATGACATCAGTAATAACTCAAGGCTCTTGACATGAGCTGCCTCGGGTATGGAAGCCTTTTGGACCCACTAGCTTGACAAAGCTATAAGCAAAGTGGAAGTTCTTTCCTCCCTGCGGAGAAAAGTGCCTCCTTCTTTGGTGGCCACTTCTTTCCACTGGGGTCTCACCCTCAGGGGTCTATTATGTGGGACTTTTTTTTTCCAGAGTGCTCTGGCTTTTCATGCCTGAAATGCTCCCCCAGACTTTCCAGCCAGACTGGAATGCCTTAAGGGCTGATTCTGAGGTCAGAGTGTTACTTAAAGTGTTTGTCATTTAATGAGTCTGCTGTATGGACTGCTTCCCATGTTGGAGCCTACAATCCTTTTTAATTCTGTCTATTATTGTTTCCACACACTTTGTTCTATTTATATGATCACTTTAGCACTTGATCATATCTACATGGTCACTTTACTCCTTTCCCTATCCATTTGATCTTTGTAATACTTAAGCTGCTGTTTTTATCAGCCAGGTTAAGGGATTTCAGAGTCTTATGGCTAGTTGTTTAGTTGTACCCTTAGAACTAAGTCTGTATGAATGTATGTAGGACTATAATGCTTTGTAGTTGCGAACTTCATACATTTCACCATTACAACTTTATAATCTTGGTGATTCTTCCCACTGTGCCCACCCTCCCATCCTAACTCCCATCCCCCTCCTTTTATTTTCCTCACTCTTATTCTTTACTAAGACCTATTTTAATGGACTTTATACATATATTGATTAACTCTACATTAAGTATAGCATTCAGTGAATCATATGAAACATAAAAGGATAGGGAAAATATTATAAAGGAAAAGATAAGCAAAGATATAGAATAAGAAGCTGTTCCTCAACAGTCAAGAGAAGGGCTGTTCATAATCATTGCTTCTCAAAGCCTCAAATTCATTTCTACGTGTTGTCTTTCAGGTGCTCTATTAGTTATCACATGTCAGGGAGAACATATAGAATTTGTCCCTTTGGGACTTCCTTATTTCACTAAGTATGATATTTTCCAGTTTCATCCATTTTGTTGCAAATGACTGGATTTCGGGTTTTTTTTACTGCTGTGTAGTATTCCACATCCCTTAATTTCTTCATCCAGTCTTAAGTTGATGAGCATTTGGGTTGATTCCATGTCTTTGATATTGTGAATTGAGCTGTGATAAACATGGAGGTGCAGATAGCTCTTTCATATGCTGATTTCATTTCCCTTGGCTAAATTCCCAGGAGTGGGATGGCTGTGTCATATTGTAGGTCTATATTCAGACCTCTGAGGTATACCCACACTGTCTTTCATAGTGGCTTTAGTAGTATTACATTCACACCTATGGTGGATTAGGATACCATTTTCCCCACATCCTTGCCAGCACTTGTTGTTTGGTGATTTCTGTATGAAACTCATTCCTTTTTTTTTTTTTTTAAAGATTTACTTATTTATTTGAAAGTCAGAGTTATAAAGAGAGAGAAAGGCAGAAAGAGAGGTCTTCCATCCACTGGTTTGCTCCCCAATTGGCCACAACAGCTGGAGCTATGCTGATCTGAAGCCAGGAGCTTCCTCCAGGTCTCCTATGCTGGTTCAGGGACCCAAGGACTTGAGCCATCCTCCACTGCTTTCCCAGGCCATAGCAGAAAGCTGGATTGAAAGTGGAGCAACAGGGACTCCAACTGGCACCCATATGGATACTAGCACTGCCACACTGACCCCATGAAAGCCATTCTTAAGGGGGTGAAGTGAAGGTTCATTGTGGGTTTTTTTTTTTTTTTGACAGGCAGAGTGGACAGTGAGAGAGACAGACAGAGAGAAAGGTCTTCCTTTGCCGTTTGTTCACCCTCCAATGGCCGCCGCGGCCAGCATGCTGTGGCCGGCGCACCGCGCTGATCCGAAGGCAGGAGCCAGGTGCTTCTCCTGGTCTCCCATGGGGTGCAGGGCCCAAGCACTTGGGCCATCCTCCACTGCACTCCCGGGCCACAGAAGAGAGCTGGCCTGGAAGAGGGGCAACCCGGACAGAATCCGGCGCCCCGACCGGGACTAGAACCCGGTGTGCCGGCGCCGCAAGGCGGAGGTTTAGCCTAGTGAGCTGCAGCGCCGGCTCATTGTGGTTTTGATCTGCATGTCTCTGATGGTTAGTGACCTTGAGCGTTTTTTCATGTATCTGTTGGCCATTTGATTTCCTCTTTTGAAATATATCTGTTTAATCCTTTGCCCATTTCTTTACCAAATTGTTTGTTTTGTTGTTGTTGAGTTTCTTGATCTCTTTATATGTTTTGGTTATTAAACCTTTATCATCAGTTGTATAGTTTGCAAATATTTTCTCCCATCCTGTCAGTTGTCTCTTTACTTTGCTGATTGTTTCTTTTGCAGTGCAGAAACTTTTCAGTTTAATGTAATCCCATTTGTTGATTTTGGCTTTGATTGCCTGTGCCTCTGGGATCTTTTTTCAAGAACTCTTTGTCTATGCTGATATCTTTTAGGGTTTCCCCAATGTTCTCTAATAATTTGATGGCTTCAGGTAATAGATTTAGGTCTTTAGTTGATTTTTGGACCATACTGTCGCTATCCCACCATCTTGTAACCCTCGAGATTAACATTTGAGTCAGTGGATTAAGTAAGGATGATCTGCCCTCACCCCATGGATGGACATCATCCAATCCATTGAAGGCCCATGTAGAAAAATTGGCAAAGGAAGGGCAAAAACTTTTATCTTTCTTCTTGAGCTGGGGCATCTGTATTCTCTCACTTTTTGTCATGGAAACTTCTGGTTCATAGAACTTCAGCCTCCAGAACATATACCCATGGCTCTCTACCATCCTGATTCTCAGGCCTGCAGACTCACACTCAATGACATCACTGGCCTTCCTGCTACTCTGGCTTGCAGATGGCATATCTTGAGACTTCTTGTCTTCCATAAACTCATGATCCAATTACCATAAAAAGCCTTCTCTTCTACTAGCACAATGCTGCTTGTTCTGTTTTTCTTAGAGAGCTCTGATAATACATAATGCTTCTTATATTTGTGTATCAGTTGTGTTGGGGTGATTACATTTCTTATTTGTAGCATAATATCTTGGATCACAAGGAGCCATATCAAGTCCTGAGAAAATGCACAGTAAACACACATCTTGGGCTATGTGCTGGTTAGGAAGAAATGCAGATGGTGTCCCACTGGGGAGAGAGAATGTATGTTGAATTGTAGACATATCATTGAAATAACTTAGAAGAAGAAATTAAGAAAATTGTTTATAACTGTAGAAGTATATCTGTATATTTTAACACTAAGCTACATATAATTCAATGTTAGTAGTAGAGTTTGGGTTAAAATCCACATGAAAATTTCCAGATGTAATCAAAAAACTAGATTTATGAAAAATAGGAAGAGTCTATATAAAATTGTAAATAACTATTTTAATCGCATATCCTTTTTAATGATGAATAAAATATACTGATGCTATTAATCTAGCTACATTCTGAAACATTGTAGCACATGACAGATTAGTAACAAATAAACAAGGATCTGGACTGCTCCTGTCAAACTGGCCTCTTCAAGGTATAAAGATAAATTTGGTGAATACAATAAGGAAAATCACAAATTCACTAAAAATTGTCAAGGATCATTGAAGCATCAACCTCTGTTTGTTTAAAAACTACTTTCCTTCTCTATTTGTTTAAAAAACTACTCGTGGCTCACTTGGTTAATCCTCTGCCCGTGCCACAGGCATCCCATATGGGCGCTGGGTTCTAGTCCCAGTTACTCCTCTTCTGGTCCAGCTCTCTGCTGTGGCCTGGGAGTGCAGTGGAGGATGGCCCAAGTGCTTGGGCCCCTGCACCTGCATGGGAGACTAGGAAGAAGCATCTGGCTCCTGGCATCGGATCGGCCCAGCACCAGCCATAGCAGCCATTTGGGGAGTGAACCAATGGAAGGAAGACCTTTCTCTTTGTCTCTCTCACTCTCTATAACTCTACCTGTCAAATTAAAAAAAAAAAAAACTACTTTCTCTTTGGTTGGTTATAATTTTTATAAGAAAAAGAAATATACATTGTTTCAATTTTTTAAACAGGTTATTAAAGCAGAACAGACAAAGTTAAAAATAGTACCATCCATCTTATGAATGAATAGTAACATCTATCTTAAGAAAAGTTATTAGACCAAGGATTTACAATTCACATTTTAAACATGAGTTTTAACAAAAATAAGGCTTCCCTGTGCTTGAAGTCAAGTCAGCTCCCCTCCCTCACTGGTATTTCAGGATTCAGAGCAGTCTTTGCATATTTAATACTACTATTCTCAAGTATTTAAGGTCTTGAGCATAATTATCAGGACAACTGAACAGAAGCTCTACTCTTTGAGAATATCAGGCTAAATAAAATACAAGGGGCAGGGAATTTGACTAAGTGGTTAAAATGGCAGTTAGGACACCTGCTTAGAATCCCTGGGTTCAATTTCCAGCTGTGGCCCCTGATTACAGCTTTCAGTAATGCAGAGATTAGGAAGCAGCAGTGATAGCTCACATAGTTGGATTCATGCCACGTATGTGGGAGACCTGGATTGGGTTCCCAGCTCCTGGCTTCAGCCCCCTGTCAAAACCTCTGCAAGTGTTTGGGAAAAGAACCACCAGATGGAAGTGATATATTCTCTCTCTCTCTCTCTCTCCCTCTCCCTCTCCCTCTCCCTCTCCCTCTCCCTCTCCCTCTCCCTCTTTTTCTCCTTCTAAAATTCAAAAAAATAATTCATAAAAGATAAAAATTTTATTGTCAGGGTTCTAAGTCTCCTTGCTTGCTGCCTGAATGTTCAGTTAGCAACAGAACAAGGAATTCAATGCAGATAGGTAAAAAGGAATGTCAGGAAACTCTGATTATTTTTCCACTGTCCAGCCTTCTCAACTTGAATTTGCCAAATTCTGCTATAGGGTACAATTTCTGTTTGTCCATCTTGGATGCAACATGGTAGAGAAGAAAGAGAACTGATCATTATTTCTGACTCCTTCTTGCCCTTATTTTGTGTAAGTGAAGAAAACCTCTACAAGTGTGACTCTCCCTTCCCTGCATTCCTCATGAATTTATTACGATGAACAACAAAGTCACTGATAAAATGCAGATTGCTATATAAATAGAAAACCTCTTTATTATATAAAGTGCTGGTGCTATTTTATTACTTGACACATGAATAGAAGGCACATGAAAAATAGGAGGCACAAAAATAACACAAAGTGAAAACATGGGCTCTATTCCAGGCAGTGTGATAGATTAGACACCTTGTACAGCCATTCCAATAGAAATAACTAAAAATATAGATAAGTTATAAAAATAAACCTGTTTGAAAAGCATCTCTGAGTTGGCATAATAAGAAAAATATCAAGAGGACAAATGAAACTGAAGGTAGTAATGCTAGGGGAAAGTGTGAACATAATGGTAAAATCCTTAATAAGATCATGATTATAACACATCCAGCAATGTGTGTGTGTGTGTGTGTGTGTATCAAGGATGATACATCATGACCAACTGCAGTTTTTCCTAGGAATGCAAGGTTGGTTTAACATTAAAAATTAAGATGCTAATACTTCTAGGGGTCAATGCTGTTGTGCAGAATGCTAAGCCTACACCTGGAGTGCCAGCATCTCATAAGGGCCCCATTTCAAATGCCAGCTGCTCCACTTCCAATCCAGCTCCCTGCTTATGTGCCTGGGAAGGCAGCAGAGAACAGATCAGGGGCTTGGGTCACTGAACCCACATGGAATACTGAACTCCCAGCTTCTGGCTCCTGGCTTCAGCCTGACCCAGCCCAGGCATTGCAGCCATTTGCAGAGTAAACCAGTGGATGGAAGATCTGTCTCCTCTCCAACACCCTTTTTCTCTCTCTCTCTCTTTCTGCCTCTGAAATAGATAAATGAAATTTTTTTGACAAGCAGAGTGGACAGTGAGAGAGAGAGACAGAAAGGTCTTCCTTTTCCATTGGTTCACCCCCTAATGGCCGCTGCGGCTGGCACACCGTGCTGATCCGAAACCAGGAGCCAGGTGCTTCTCCTGGTCTCCCATGTGGGTGCAGGGCCCAAGCACTTGGGCCACAGCAGAGAGCTGGACTGGAAGAGGAGCAACCGGGACAGAATCCGGCACCCCTACTAGAATCTGGGGTGCTGGCGCCACAGGTGGAGGATTAGCCTTTTGAGCCACGGCGCCAGCCATTGAATTTTATTTTAAATAAAGACTTCTAGTTCCAGCCCATTTGGAATAAGTACACTATACTTTGTCATTGATTACAGATAAGAATTCTGAATAAAATACAAATATTATCTGAAAGATTGGAAGGCGAGTTGAAGTTGAAACTTAAAAATAATGACCAGTGTGATGGTAGTGTATTTCTGATGGTTTTATTTTCCCCTCTTTTATCTTTGATCTCAGGATGGGCTGATTCAGGGAATTACAAAATGGACAGAAAACACTCAGACAGAAGCTCATTGTTCTGGCCATAGAATCAGAACAAAAGGTGCCTACAAATCGTAGCAGTGTGGTTCTCTCTCTCTCTCTACTTCCTCCCTCCCTCCCTCTTTTCACCCAGCCCTGGCAATAGATTAGTCTTCAATCTTAGTAACAAAACTACATCAGTACAGCACTTAGCAGTGTTGGTGTGAATGTATGAGGCCCTGAGGAACCCTATTTCTTCTTTCCACTTTCTCTCATCATTCCACTTGAAAGTGGTCCCAGCAACACTGCAAGAGGTTAAAATTCTGAGGAAGGCCAAATTTATGGCCAGAGGGATTTGGACAGGGAAATCTGAGAACCAGAGAGTAAGAAAAATTTAAAATTTTTAAAAAAAGGAGATGGAGAAGGGGGTCAATAGCTCTGTGTATAAACTGATGGAAGTCTGGCGTTATCTTCAAGCTGCACAGGCATGGAACACACCTAAAAAGAAGAGCATGGGGGCCGGCACTGTGGCTCACTTGGTTAATCCTCTGCCTGCGGTGCCAGCATCCCATATGGGCACCGGGTTCTAGTTCCGGTTGCTTTTCTTCCAGTCCAGCTCTCTGCTGTGGCCCGGGAGGGCAGTGGAGGATGGCCCAAGTGCTTGGGCCCTGCACCCCATGGGAGACCAGGAGGAAGCACCTGGCTTCTGGCTTTGGATTGTCGCAGTGCCAGCCATAGCGGCCATTTGGGGAGTGACCCAACAGAAAGAAGACCTTTCTCTGTCTCTCTCACTGTCTATAACTCTACCTGTAAAAAAAAAAAAAAAAAGAAGAAGAAGAAGAGCAAAGGCTTTGAGAACTAAACTGCGCTCTGAGCTACCAGCCAAGTCCAGACCAACCCCTGAATTTCATGTATGAAAGGCAGCCTGAACAGACTACAAAGGCCTTAAAAAGTGAACTGACATTGGAATCACCATGCGCAATACCAAGATACAATTTTCAACATGGATCTTGCTGGCTTTATTGTGTTTCAAAACAAAAACATGAACATTCCTCATCTCAGAGGATTTTAATCAAAACAGAGTTTTCACAGTGTGGTAATCAAAATGTTTACAACATAGGAAAAAGAATTACTCAAAATATTAAAAGCTTTTTATTTGTTGAACTCTTTTTCTAAAAAAAGATTTATTTATTTATTTATTTATTTGAAAGAGTTATGGGGGTTGGGGAGGGGAGACAGAGAGAAAGAGAGAGAGAATCTTCCATCTGCTAGTTGGCTCCATAAACGGCCCCAATAGCCAGGATTGTGCTGGCGAAAGTCAGGATCCAGGAGCTCCATCCAGGTCTCCCACATGGACAGTAGAGTCCCAAGCAGTTGGCTATCTTCCACTGCTTTCCCTGGTGCATTAGCAAGAAGTTGGATCTGAAGCAGAGCAGCTGGGACTCAAACTGTCACGCTGATATGGCATACCACCATTGCAGAAAGTGGCTTAGCCTGATGTACCACAACCTGGTCCCTTGTTGAACTTAATAGTAGAACTATTAAGCCTTTGACTATAATGTATGTTTAAAATATGTTATCTGTTATCTCAAAAAAGTTCTTCAAATGTAAAAAATTAAAATCTTACAAGAATAATAAGTTACAACCCCCAAAAATTTAAAAAAAATAATAAACAGGAAAATCTGGCTTCTTCTCAATGGAAAACACAATGCAACAGATTGCAGTCTGGAGGTGGCACACATATAGGAATTATGAAAGACTTTGAGCAGCTACCATATCCATGTTGCATGAGATAAAGGTAAGTGCTCTTAAAACAAATAGAAAAGCAGCAATTCTCAACAGAAAACTAAGAACAATCAAAAAGAACAAAATGAAAATTTGAAACCTGAATATTTTAATAGCTGAAATTATGACCTGAAAAATTTACATGGAACCAGTAGCAGAATGGAGATTAAGGAAGGAACCTCCTATGTGTGAGACGTCAAAAAAGTTCCTGTAAAACAGATATTATGGAAAAAAAAAATACACACACACATGGGTTTCAAAAATTTTGCACCAAAACAAACTTATCTTTTAATTATATTTCCATGAACTTTTTGAAGTTTCTGTGTATTAACAAAAGTTAAACAGTCTCAAGAAGACAGATTAAAAATGATTATCAGAGGCAGGCATTGTGATATAGTGGGTTAGCCACCACTTGCCATGCCCACATCCTATACTGGAGCACTGATTTGAGTCCCAGATATTCCACTTCTGATCCATCTCCCTATTAACACTCCTAGGAAGCAATGGATAATGACCTAAATACTTGAATTTCTGCCAACCATGTAGGAGTCTCCTAGCTCCTAGCTTCTAGCTTCACAGGCCCAGCCACAACTTTTTTGGGCATTTGGAGAGTGAACCAGTAGATGGAGGACATAGTTTTGTCTCTCTGACACTCTGCCTTTCAAATAAATTAATTAAATATTTTGAAAAATGATTATTGTACCCCGTGATATTGTCAAATCAGCCCCCCATAACTCAGATTATTTTATTTCAATCTTATGATTGGGATCCCTGAAAAACAGGAGAAAGAGATTGGCACAGAAGACCATTTGAAGAGCCATCACTCAAAACATCTCACATTTGGTCTTAGCTATAAGCTTACAAATTTAAGTTCAGTGTCTTAGTCTATATTCTGCTCCAGTTTCCTGATAATGTTCATCCTGGGAAAAAACAGATAATGGTTCAAGTACTTGTATCCTTGCCACTCAAGCAGGAGACATGAATGGAGTTCCAGGCGCATAGCTTTGGCTTGACCCAACCCAACCATTGCAGCCATTTGAGAGTGAACCAGCAAAATGGAATCTTTCTCTCTCTTACTTTGCCTTTCAAATAAATAAAATAAATCATGAAAAAAGAAAACTAATAAAGAAATAAATTGACTAATTAAAGACGGGTGACAGTGAAGAAAATCCAAGTTAACTACAGCTATATTATTAAAATTAGTAGAAAATTAGCAACACTAGTAGATTTTAGTATGGTTTGCTAAATGAAATTAATGCATAAAATTTAATGCATTTCTTAAACACCAGCAGCAATCAGTAATAAAAATGTATTTTTTAAAAGACAGCATAGTAACAAATAATAAGTACCGAAAAATAAAATAACAAGGGGAAAATGTGTTAAGAATTATAAAGAATGAGAACCCATTTGGAAAAAGCACAAAAATGTTATTGAAAAATATAAAATATCAGCCGGCGCCGCGGCTCACTAGGCTAATCCTCCGCCTAGCGGCGCCGGCACACCGGGTTCTAGTCCCGGTCGGGGCGCCGGATTCTGTCCCGGTTGCCCCTCTTCCAGGCCAGCCCTCTGCTGTGGCCAGGGAGTGCAGTGGAGGATGGCCCAGGTGCTTGGGCCCTGCACCCCATGGGAGACCAGGAAAAGCACCTGGCTCCTGGCTCCTGCCATCGGATCAGCGCGGTGTGCCGGCCGCAGCGCGCAGGCCGCGGCGGCCATTGGAGGGTGAACCAACGGCAAAGGAAGACCTTTCTCTCTGTCTCTCTCTCTCACTGTCCACTCTGCCTGTCAAAAAAAAAAAAAAAAAAAAAAAAAAAAAAGAAAAATATAAAATATCTAGATAGATGGAGAAATGTATGCCATTCACTTGAACAGGAAGACCACATAATCAACATGTCAATTGATTCCAAACTGACATTCAGTACAATTCCAACCCTAGTCTTCACTGGACTGTTCATAGAAATTTATAAGCTTATTTTAATACCATTTTGGAAGATTAAAGGATAAAGAATAAAAATTGAGCAAGATAGCAAGAATTACCCTGTAAAATTCAGAGAAGGACTTTTGATTTTGTGTATCATGTAAAGACAATATAAAGTTTAATAATTAATTCATCTATGCTTAAAAAGAAATAGAAAGGCCGGACACACACACACACACACACAAACTGGAAGTACATAAACACTTGATTGGTGACAGAGCAGGTTTATCACATCTGTGAGAAGAATTAATTATTGCATATGACAATTCTGGAGCAGCAAATTATCTAAATGGAAAAATGAAATTGTATCCACTCCTCATAACATAAACAAAAATTAATCCAGGGTGAATAAAAAACTTAAATGCAAACAATAAAAATGGTAAAAAAAATTTAGAAGACCATTTTTATGGATAATTATATGACCTTCAGTTAGGGAAGGATATCCTAAACAAGAAAAAAAAAGCAAATCTTTAGGAAGAGGGGCACATCAACAGGGATAAGATTGCCAGATTTTAGTGCTTTGTAATGAAGAACTCAGTTCATCAAAGGACACCAAAAAGGAGAGTGAGAATGCAGTCACAAAGTATAAAAGATGTTTTCAGTATGTATAATGGGAAAGGATTACAGTCAATCTATTTATCAATAATAACACCATCTTAAAATAGGCTTGCCATTTTTAAAACAAGGCAAAACTTTTGAAACACTGTGAAATGGAAATTGTATGTTTAGGGCTCTGTTTTTCCTTGATTCTAATATTTTTGAAGAAAAAAAATCTGTGTTTGAACATTGAAACTGTTGTGCCCAACTTTGCTTGTTGATTTCACTCCAAAAATTTATAGTGTCTGCATTAGCATATTCTGTATTTGAGTCTGAATCTAAATCTTCTCAACTAAAATTGAAATTCCAAATTGTAAGAACACAGTCCCATAGCTGTCAAAAGCTTTTCTAAGCCTTCACAGTTTGATGCCATAAATTGCCAGAAAGCCTGCTTGTAGAATTTAAATAGATCACCTCCTTTTGAACTCTTATAACATCCAGTTTAAACAGCAATCTGTGACTATACAGTACAAAAATCAACTTGAAGGAACTATCAAGATTAGCGATTTATTCATTGTTTGAGCATATTCTGCTAATCGTCTAGGCAATTTCAAATATCTTTATTGACAATACAATGAAAGGAATATACAGATTTTTTAAATATGCTTTAAAGCAAGTGTCAGAGATAGGATAGGCATTGGTGGGACAGTTAAGATGCCACTTGGGATGCCCACATGCCACATCACGGTGTCTGGGTTTGACTGCTAGCTCCACTCCTAATTCCAGGAGTTAATGTGTACTTTGGGAGTCAGATCAACTAGTGGCATCAGTCTGATCCAGCCCTGGATGTTGCCAACATCTGGGGAGTGAAAAAGCAGATGGAAAAATCTCTCCTCCCCACCCCCATCTCTCTGCGTTTCAAATAGGTAAAATAATAAATCTTTATACTAAACTGATCTTCTGTAAAAAAAAAAAAAAAAAAAGAAATTATCAATTCCCAACTTGACTCTCACTGGGATTAAACATGACAATAGGTCTGATCTGATTTCATCATCATTTAAAAAAAAATCATCTATTATTTTTCACTTTATGTTTCTGTGTGGGAGCAAACTGTTGAAATCCTTACTTAATGTATGCTAAGCTGATCTTCTGTATATTAAGATAATTGAAAATGAATCTTGATGTGAATGGAAGGGGAGAGGGAGTGGGAAAGGGGAGGGTTGTGGGTGGGAGTGACGGTATGGGGGGGAAGCCATTGTAATCCGTAAGTCGTACTTTGGAAATTTAGATTCATTAAATAAAAGTTAAAAATAATAATAATAATAAATCTTTAAAAATTAAAATAGGAATCAGCAAACCATGGCCCATGGGCAAAATCTGGCCTTCCACCTGTTTTGTAAATAGTTTTATTGGAACACAGCCATGCTCATTTGTTCACCTGTGATCAATGGCTGCTTTCACGTTAAAACAGCAGAGTTGAATATCTGCAATAGAGGCTGCAAAGCCTCCTCAGAGCCCAAAGCCCTTACCAGGTCATCCTTTCAGAAAAGGTTTGCCAATGCTACTCTTCCTGAGACCTCCCCATCTTCTTAGGGTTTGTTTTCTTGTTTGATTGTTTCTCAATGCTAAGGTTAGGAAGTAGAAAACTTCCCTTCTTCCCTCTTCCTTTTCTTTGTTGCACTCAACTCCTCTGGATCAGTTACTACATCTCACAAGCTAGCTTCAGCTTCACTCCCTGTAAACCTGCCCATTCCATAAAGCACCTGTAAAAGGCAACATAGTAATAATAACAGGATACATGGAATTATTGTTCAGCAGAGCATGAAACAATTCAAAAGTAACTAGAATAGTTGTCACTCTCATAAACTTTATGGGTTGGATGAGGTGGCCCATAACAATTTACAGGCAAGTTTTGGGACTCAGAACCAGGTTCAACACTGGCTTTACCAAATGCAAGCCATGTAGCTTGTCCTCTACTGTTCTCAGTTTTGTCCTTTGTTACTTGGAGATGATAATAATAGTATCCATTTTATTGAGTTGATAAGAAGATTAAATTTTAAAAAAGGTGACTGTATTTAGTCTTGTGTCTGGCACATAGTAAATCTTACGTGCTGCCCTTAACAATGTCAGAGGCCATTGAATAGACTTAAAAAGGGAATGAATGAAGAAGAGAAGAAATAAAATGACCAAAAAAGGATGAAGGCATTTCTGTGCTTTATTGTCCTACACATCGATTTCTAGAGTTAAGAAATATTTTTTCTTTATGGAAACAAGAGCAAAATGCCTCAAATATGAGATGCCTTTGTAACTCAAGTTGTTGAGAAGATTTTAAATGTTTGCTTGGTAATTTGAGAAGGCAGACTTTTTGGAACCAAAATTTCCATGCTCAAACGTTGGGCTCATTTCAAACTTCATGGGTCCTGGCTGAGATGTGAACTCATCTCCAGCGCAAGTGTACACGTGAGCAACAGTTGATTTCATAAGCTCAGGAAGCCTATTTACTTTCAGCTGGAAATGAGCTCTTGCTTGGAAAATTGGCCTGCAGTGGATTCATTTTCATTTATTTCCCTACAGGTAATGGAGTTTATTTGCAATATTAAAAGATAGTGCTTCTTGGATGCTTGGCATTGTCTCATTTACATGCAAATATTTCTATCTTCATCTTAGGTATAAATTTAATCATGCTCTATAAGGTTTGTCATGCGCTCAGATTTTAATTAATGAAGTGTCTGTACAAAATTAAGATAAGAAGCTGAAACAGACAAAAATCACTCAGGTATTTTTTGTATCACATAACTTCAAACTTCTTGTTTTAGCCATTCCACACATTCATTCATTCGGTTAGTCAGCAGCTTTTGGAAGTCATTGATTTCACTAATTCTGAATGAGTTCCTTGTATGTTAGACACTGTGTGGGATACAGATAAATACAGAAAAACATAACTGGGCCACCAAGATTACAATCTCATAAAGAGGCAGACGGGTTCCTTCCTGCTGATGATAAATCTAAGACCTAAGTAATTGGAAATGTGTGTCGAAGGGGAAGAAAGAATAAGCTTCACGTAGTGATAGTACCTCACTGGGCCTTGAAAATGAGCAAAGATGGAAGGGATGCCAGGCAACAAAGAGTATGTGCCAAGTCTAGCAATGTGCAAACCGTAGAGTGGTTAGAGGACTAGAAGTGGCTCAGTTTTCCCAGAGTGGAAAGTGTTAAGTGGGAAGAGAGGCTGAAGGTGTAAGAACGGGTGAGAATGAACGCAGGAATGGGCCTGATTATGGAAGACCTTGTCAAGCAAAACACTCTAGGTTTATCTTCAGGCAATTATAAGCCACTGTAGCATTTTGAGTTGGAGATGGAGTGGTGAGACTTTCACACCGGAAATACCACTTCAGCAGCTTTTTGAAGGAGCAAGAGTTGAGACTAAAAGTAGAACAATCAGAACGTGGTCCATTATGTCAAATGGGCAAATCATGTCATTTGGCTGAGCATAGACCATACAAGGGAGCACAGAAATAGACAAGGAGGACTGCAATGGAGTTATTTAGAAGGCAGGAGCAGTGGCATGCAGGGATGGACAAGATGGCAATGTACTGGGGAAATCATAATCTGGGATGATCCCTCATCTCATCCTGAGCAGTCAGGCTGAGGAAGCGTCACTGCACAGTAAGTCAAGTGAGGAGTCTTGGGGGATTATTGTAGAGGATGCTGAGTTCTGGCTGGGAGCCCATCACTACAGTTTATGCCCACTGAGATGCTAAGAAGTAGATGGAAATGAGTATTTGGAGCTTTCCAAGAAAGAGATCTGTACCGAAGCTACAAACCTGGGGGTTTTGGATATTTAGGTGAGTGAATGAAAACATGCAAGGAAAATGTAGCTTAAAGAGAAGGGGGTAGGCAGTGTTGTGGTACCATGTGTTAAGCCTCCTGTGATGCCTGCCTTCCCAATTCAGAGCTCTAGTTCAAGTCCCTGCTGCTCAGCTTCCAATGCAGTTTCCTATTTATGTGCCTGGAAAAACAGCCCAAGTACTTGGGTCCCTGCCACACTTGTGGGAATCTCAGATGGAGTTCCAGGCTCCTGGCTTCAGCCTGTCCCAGCCTAGTAGTTACAGCCATTTGGCAGTGAACCAGTGGATGTAAGATCTCTTTCTCTCTCTGTCTCTCCTCTCTCTGTCACTCTGCCTTTCAAATAAATACAATAAATCTTGAGAGACAGAGAGAGTGAGAGAGAGAAAGAAGGAGAGGAACTAAAATGGAATCCTGAAAACCTTCAGAAAAAAAAAAAAAAGAAGGCTGAAAGGGATCTGTAAGTTAACATCTAAGAGACTATTTTTAGCTTTCTATAGAAAGGCTATTTTTGTTTTCTTTTTAAACCTTTGCATTAATTTTTTATTATGTAATAATTTTCATTTTATTTCAAAGGTGAAAAAAGACAGACAGATGGAGAGAGATCTACTGGGAATGAACCAAATGCCCATAACACCCAGGTCTAGGCCAGGCCAAAGCCATTAAACTGAAACTCAATACAAGTCTTCTACATGGGGAGTGAGGACCAAAGTACTTGGGACATCATGTGTCGCCTTCCCATGATGGAATATTAGAAGAAAACTGGAATTTGAAGCAGAGCTGGGACTTGAAAAGCACTCAGATATCGGATGTGGACATCCCAAATGGCATTTTAACCACTGTGACAAATGCCCACCCCACCCCATGCCTCAGAGAAAGGCTTTAATGAGAAGTTAAGTCAGAACGCAGGAGTTGGAGAGTGATTGCAGTGTTGGGTGGGGACAGCAGGAAACTTGAGTGTGAAGAGAAAATTCAGGGAGAGGAAGAATGAGTAAAGGGGCTATTTTGGATGAAAGAGAAAAGGTCAATGGAGAGAAGTTGACAGCTTGGAATAAATAAACAGCCATTTATTAGATCAAGCCCTGTGCATTTTATTTAATTCTTAAAGAAGCAGATACACTCAGTTGAAAAATCAACAATTTCATGGGAAAATCAAGAATTTCATGGAAAATGTAGTGTGTGGTTTTACCTGATGTTGAATAATCACAGGGAGTACACGCTACATTTAATTGGAACTTTTTTTGTAACATACATAGCATTTTTAAATAAATTTTGGTGCAATGAAAATTAAAAACTTGATTTTCCAAACACATCGAGCATTTCTTTTTTTCTTTCTTTTTTTTTCTTTTCTTTCTTTTTTTTTTTTTTGACAGGCAGAGTGGACAGTGAGAGAGACAGAGAGAGAAAGGTCTTCCTTTGCCGTTGGTTCACCCTCCTATGGCCACCACGGCCGGCGCGCTGCGGCCAGCGCACCGTGCTGATCCGATGGCAGGAGCCAGGAGCCAGGTGCTTTTCCTGGTCTCCCATGGGGTGCAGGGCCCAAGCACCTGGGCCATCCTCCACTGCACTCCCGGGCCACAGCAGAGAGCTGGCCTGGAAGAGGGGCAACCGGGACAGAATCCGGTGCCCCGACCCGGACTAGAACCCGGTGTGCTGGCGCCGCAAGGCGGAGGATTAGCCTAGTGAGCCGCGGCGCCGGCTATCGAACATTTCAATGGTAGAGTTTCTCTGAGTTGAGAAGAATGCAGATGTCTTCTTGGAGCTCATAAACTCTTTTAATGGAACACGAGGTCCATCCTGACCTTCCTTGTCAATGCTTGATGTACTTGCTTTTGATTGAGGGTCACCCTTTCATGCAGGATGTGTTGATGAACATGTGTGGCAACGCTTACCTAAAATCAGAGGCAAGGTCTTGAAGAAGCAACTTCAGAGGACACAAAATTCTTTTTTTTTTAATTTATTCGACAGAGTGAGACAGTGAGAGAGAGAGAAAAAAACAGAGAGAAAGGTCTTCCTTCTGTTGGTTCACCCCCAAATGGCCACTATGGCTGGAGCTATGCCGATCTGAAGCCAGGAGCCAGGTGCTTCCTCCTGGTCTCCCATGAGGGTGCAGGAGCCCAAGCACTTGGGCCATCCTCTACTGCCTTCCTGGGCCACAGCAGAGAGCTGGACTGGAAGAGGAACAACTGGGACTAGAACCCGGCACCCATATGGGATGCCAGCACCACAGGCAGAGGATTAACCAAGTGAGCCATGGTGCCAGCCCCAAGGCCACAAACTTCTAAGAGAAGATTCTTGGGAAGCGCAGCTTCTCAGATATGCTGCTGCTGCTATAACCAGCTCAGTATATTTCTCATTCCCAGAGCAAAGACACCAACAATACCAAGCCTGGGTGGAAACCACGGTCAAGGTCTCCACTGGAACCAAGCCTGAATAGTGTCATGTCCCTAAGGCAAGTCTAAGACAGCCCTGAAGAGGTTGTGGTGGGTGCTAGAAAAAGATCAGGAGAGCAACAGAAAGAGGAGCAAACCTAGAGTTCTTAGAGATCAGGAGGAGAGAAGATGGGGCTGAGCAATAGAAGATGAGATAGCAAGCACAGCCATTCAACAAGCAGCCATCAGAAAACAATTGAGCTAAGTGATTCACTGGGTACAGAATAAGTACAATCACTGTACAGGAGTGGGGAATATTTTATCTGCCAAGGGTCATCTTCACCATTATAACATAATCCACGAGCCATCTAAAATTATCAGTTTGAAAATTAGCCTGCTGTAGATTCATTGGGTTTCAAAACCCATATGCAGTTGCATTGGCAGGGTCAGACCAAATGATTCTGCAGGCCTTGTATGGTCTGCAATCCAGATGTTCCCCACCCCTGAATCCACACAACTGAAAATCCTAAGTGGCAATGCATTTATTTGCTCAACAAGTGATCTACATATGGCCAACCAAATAGAAACACAGATTTTCATATTGAAGCTGTATGTATTTAAGAATATTCTTTATGAACAATGTTTCTGTTAATACCCATCTGTATTACCTGATACATTCTGCTAGTCATTTCAAAAACAGTTCACCATGAATGATTGAATCTGTTTCTAACTCAGATTGAATAAATATTTTCTACTAAATCCCTTCAAATATACATTATTTATGAGAGAACCAATAACGATTAAAAATTGTCCCCAAAGTACAATCCAGCTAATGTAATACTTCAGTACTTCATAGCTGGTAAAAAAAAAAAAGTATTTAAGGAGCAAAAATATAAAATATAAACATATGTGAAGATCCTACTGGATTTCTTTCTAATCCTGAATAAATTCCATTTTTAAAGGAAATAAATTCCACCAGTGCCGCAGCTCACTAGGCTAATCCTCCACCTGCGGCGCCAGCACACCGGGTTCTAGTCCAGGTCAGGGCACCGGTTCTGTCCCGGTTGCTCCTCTTCCAGTCTAGCTCTCTGCTGTGGCCCAGGAGGGCAGTGGAGGATGGCCCAAGTGCTTGAGCTCCTGCACCCTTATGGGAGACCAGGAGGAAGCACCTGGCTCCTGGCTTCGGATCAGCACAGCGCCAGCCGTAGCAGCCATTTTGGGGGTGAACCAAAGGAAGGAAGACCTTTCTCTCTGTCTCTCTCTCTCTCTCACTGTCTAACTCTGCCTGTCAAAAAAAGAAAGAGAGAAAGAGAGAGAGAGAGAGAAAGAGAGAGAAAGAGAGAGAGAAAGAGAGAGAGAAAGAGAGGGAAAGAGAGAGAGAAAGAGAGAGAGGGAAAGAGAGAGGGAAAGAGAGAAAGAGAGAAAGAGAAAGAGAGAGAAAGAGAGAAAGAGAGAGAGAGAGAGAAAGAGAGAAAGAGAGGAAGAAAAAGAAATTCAGGAGTTGGTATTCAGCACAGCAGTGAAGATGCTGCTTGGAAAGTCGACATTCCGCATCAGAGTGCCTGGTTTAAGTTCCAGCTCCTTTTCTTCCAGTCCAGCTTCCTGTAATGTGCACCCTAGCAGGAGGCAGATAATGGCTGACGTGCTTGAGTCCCTGCCACCCATGAGGGAAACCTAGATTGAGCGCCCAGCTCCTGATTTCATCCTGGCCCAGCCCTGGCTGTTGTGGGCATTTGGGAAGTGAGACAGCAGACAGAAGATCTCTCTCTCTCTGCCTTTTTGTCTCTCTCTGTGTCTTTCAAATCAAGTAGAAAAAAAAAAAAAGAAAATAATAATTTTTATAAAACATTGAATTCAAGGGTAAGAGGAGAATATGAAAAATCCTTAAATGTTAAGGCTAGGCCCCAAGCAATATGAAAATCAAATTTATACTCTAGTTATGTATTTTTGGGGAATAGAGAGCATGTTTTATTTCAGGAGCTGGAAATGCAAAACAACTAAAATGGCAATTGAGGTTTCTGAGTCCTAGGAAACCTAATTTGAATTGTTCACATCTATTTTTTCTTAAAGCTTGGTCATGAAAATAGAAAAAATAAAAAAGGCTTTGCTATCTACTTCTGAACATTCTGTACTCCTGCAATAAATCATATCATTAACATCTTTTTCCTCTTCATACCCTAACAATTTAAGCATGTGGAGAAAATCACTCTAATTAATGGGAAAACTCAGAAAATCATAATAATATTAAGGATAAAGATGTAGGTTACATATGTCTCTGTCTTTACACAGATTTATCAAACTGAGAAGATAAAATGAAAAATACCCAATTAGGACTCTGTGTAGCATTTTAATTCTCATCAAAGGTCACTCAACTAATTTAAAATGCCAGCGTGTCTTGCTTGCTAGATTACCTGGACATATTTCTAGTACATCAAACAACCTTCCTATCTTTCCGTATTCAACTCACAGTGTGTATAATGGGTAACGGTGCTAATCTTTTTGTTCTTTAACTATCAATGTCTCCTCTTTTCTCAAATGTCTCTCTGTGAGACTATACATTTTTCTTGTTTTTCAAAGACAGAGAATGGAAAAGGGCGAGAAGGAAGACTAGCACAAAAAAAGGAGAAAAAATGCAAACAAGAGAAAGAATGAAGGAAGGCAAGGAGAAGTTCCATGCTTCAGAGAAATAATGGCAACAAATATTGAAGTTGTGTGTGTCCAAAATGGCGCCCGCCTGTTCTCTGCTGGGTACAGAACACCAGTGTCAGATGGTTGGGGAGAGAGAAATGGGTGCCCTTTTTTTTCCCGTCTAGGTTGGCAGGTATATTGTTTCCCACAGTGCTCCAGGCCAACCTCTTTCTGCAGCTTTATTGCCAGTGGCTTGGGCTGCTGCAGTCTGGTCTCACCTCACTCTCTAAGGCTCTGGGCTGCTGGAGTCCTGAGTTGTGCACATCCGTACCCTTCACATGGATCCACCACGTCCCTCTTATCTACATGGAGTTTCCTCTGCCATTTTCTCCCTAACTCTTCCCTGAGATTGCATTCTCTCCACGTTTTGTTGTTGTTGTTGTTGTTGTTGAACTATCTTCCCTTAGACTAGAGCAGCAAGCTCCCTCCCTATTCCACCATCTTGGTGCCTCTCATCAAATTATATAAACTTCTTTTGGGGAGAAAAAAAAGCTTGCCATATTTAAAAAGAACAAAAGGGATGAGTTCATCGTCAGTGTATTAATTCTGTTTTTTCTTGATATTGAAAAATTGCACTCTGTGGCACTTTACAGCTTACAAGGTGATTCTCCGTGCGTGATTTCATGTGTGCCTCAAAGCAACCCAGTAGGACAAACATTATTATGAATGCCTATTTCCTTTATTTGGACAACTAAGGTTCAGAAAGGTATACAAGCTGCCACAAATCGCAAAGTAAGTAAAAAAGCCTGAAGTAGGACCAACCGCTTCCCAATTTCATCCCTAAGCATTTCATCAGTACTAAAGCCAGGTAACCAGGCGAGGCTTGTCCATGAAAATCACAGATGTTGCTGAAGTCACAGGGGCACATTCCAGTTATGTCAGGTCCTCTCGAGGTCTACAGGTTGAGACATTGTGCTTGCGATGACTGCATCGTAGAACACCTTCAGTAGGGAGTGTCCACACATGGATGTCTCTCCACTTTCTGCTGCCTAACCAGCCATCTTCCCCAGGGTTGCTCAATGGCAATGGGAAATTTCACTGCAGTTGCTGTGGGCAAAACAGTCCGTATGGGCAACTTCTCAGGCCTCACCTGAGTGTGTCCTGGTTGTTCAGGTCTGCTGTTCCTTGTGGACAGCCTGTAGTTCAGAAAACACTCCCGGGGAGGGGGGGGGGCAAGAAAAAGCAGGGGAAGAGAGATGTGAGGGAGTGAAGATCACCGCAGGGTGACATGGGCCTGCTTCTCTATGGAGCTACCACACATGTGAAGAGTGTGGGCTGGGGGTGGCAGAAGAGTGTGGGAGGAATGCATGGGAGAGCAGGGAGCTGTGACATGGATCACACAGAGGGATCCTTTATGATTTCCAACCTTCTGTACCAGATATTGTTTCTACAAGTAAAGAGCCACACAACAATGCAGGTCCCTCTATGATATGACTCCTGACACAGTGACAAAAGCACCAACAGCCACAGAGGCCCATTTTCTCTTAATGTATATCATTTAGCTTTTGCAATTTTCCTACTGTAAGTAAATGCCATAAAGGAATTTTCAAAGCTGTGAGTGGGAGCTCTGAATACTGGAAGCTAAAGACTCAGTGTGCACAGTTAATTCTATTCTAAACAACCAAGAAGGCATTTGGTAAGGAACACATAGCTCTGTTTTTAAATTGCCCATTTTTGTATAAACACACAATTTTTTTAATAGTCTGCATAGCTAAACTGTTCTAGCAACAATGCCAATCACATTGGGCCTGACTCTGCCCCCAAAATGCACTTGCAGACATTGGGCATAGAGCTCAGGAAAGGAGCAAAAAGATTTCTCTGTGACTAAGAAGCTTCCAGAAACTTCTTATTCTTTTGCGGAGCCCCTCAGGTAAGCCAGTCAGAGAAACAGTATTATGTTTATTTTTCCCAGTGTGGGTACACATCATCCTAAGACTCTCCATCTTATATCACGGAGCAGGGCACAATGCTCATGGAAAACTCAGGTTGTGAAAAAGCTGCACATGAATTAAAAAAAAAACAAATTGACACCAAAATAAACTTATCTTTTAAGTCCATTTTTCTGTGAACATTTAATAGTCTCCTAAATGAAAGACAAAATAATTTCTGATTTACTTCTGGCATCAGTCTTTTAAAAATGTTATGAATTGGCTGGCGCTGTGGTGCAGTGGCGCAGTGGGTTAAAGCCCTGGCCTAAAGTGCCGGCATCCCATATGGGCACCGGTTCTAGTCTCAGCTGCTCCTCTTCCAATCTAGCTCTCTGCTGTGGCCTGGGAAAGCAGTAGAAGACGGCCCAAGTCCTTGGGCCCCTGCACCCATGTGGGAGACCCAGAAGAAGCTCTGGCTCCTGGCTTCAGATTGGCGCAGCTCCAGCCATTGCAGCCATCTGGGGAGTGAACCATCAGATGGAAGACCTCTCTCTGTTTCTACCTCTCTCCATAACTCTATCTTTCGAATAAATAAATCTTAAAAAATAAAAAATAAAAGTTATGAATTAAATATCAGGAAATATGTGTAGGGAGGGGGGGAGGAGGAGAGAGAGAAAGGAATTACTTTTATTAAAAAATCCGCTGGATAATTTTTCTTAATACAGTATCTTCTTATGGCACAAATAAAATCTCATTTTTCTGTTTTGAAAATTCATTTGAATGAATCCTTCTCTTACTTTTCAATAGTAAAGTGCATTTGTGACTTTGTGCCATCACTCTAGGTATAGTAACCCTGAAGGACATAAAGGTTTTCTGGTGTAGTTGGAGTCATTTCCTAGCTGCCACTGTCCTTAATTTCAGCTTATGTTTGGACCTGATCAGAAGATAGCTATTTGCGCCTTGCTCCTTGTGCGGTCACATAACTATAGCTTCTGAGTCACAACTTAAATTGTGACTCAAAAAATATTGATATTTTCTCCATACTGAAGGATCTCCTCAGTCCCCTGAGCCAGGATCATTGGGTCTAGCTCAATGTTTACTCTTCAAATTCCGGAGCTGGAAGAATGGACGAGGGAGGGGGATCATAGCCAAAAGCTCTGGAATCCGACTGCATGATAAAATCCTGGTTTGACCACTGAAAAGCTGTGGAATCCTGAGCTACCTGTTACTCAACTTTTCTCAGCCTCCATTTCCCAACTTTAAAAATGAAGCAAATAATAGTACCTGCTCTATGAGGTTGTTGTGAGCATTGAGTGAGGCTATCCACATGGTCCTGACACAACCCAGTGGGCTCTACATACTTGGGATGTGGTAGCCCCCAAAGGTGCCCACATTCTAACTCCAGGGACCTGTGACTGTTGTTGCCTTACACAGCAAAATAGACTGCAGCTGTGAGTTAAGTGATGCACTGGGATGGGGAGAGGAGCCTGGCCCTTCCAGGTGGGCTCAATATAATCACTGTCTATTTACAAGAAGGAGGTATGAGAGGAGGCCACCCTGCTGGCCTTGACTGTGGAGGACAGGACCATGAAGCTGAGGAAGGCGGGCAGTGGCTAGCACTCCAGAAGGCAGCGAATCGGATTCCTGTCTTGTTCTTCCAGAAGGAATGCAGCCCTGCTGATCCCTGTAAGACCGCTCACCTCCAAAACCGTAAGGTTCTACTTCTGTGTTTTAAATCTCTGAGTTTATGGCAACTTATATCAGCAGCATCAGGGAGCTAAGAGACATTCTCTCCCCCATACACATCTTTACTCCCCCTGCCTTGGTTTCTAATTTGCTTTATTTACCTCCAGAGCACTTCATTGCCACCCAACTGATTTAATCATTTCTTTGCTCTTATTTCACCAGAGAAGGGTCTTTGTTTTATTTAGTTTTGTTCTTTGCATTGAAAAGTGCCTGGAACATGGTAGATGCTCTAAAAGATTTCAAGAGTGCATACAGAACCCAGCATAAAGTAAGCCTTCCATGTTTGTTAGAAACTGGGAACGCACCTGCCAGTGTCACCTGTCTAAAAGAGCAAGCTACAGGCTAGGTGCTCTGGTGCTAATGTGTTCCAAGTGCGCCTTACATATCGCTCTCCTCCACCCTCCAGGTAAATGGAGGAGCAGCGTGTCAAAGCATTCGAGTATGCAATGAAATACGACCATCATCATTTTCTATGTGTGCCATGATGTTCAAAAGATGTTGTGTTTGAGGGTGTCAGTGAGAGCTGCTAACGACCCTGTGAAAACTGGGGTTCTTTTTTACGAACGTTCAGGATTCACGTGTGCTTTCTGCCTTTCCACACAGGTGCATATGTAGCTCAAAGCAGGTTTTCCTTTAAAGGTGGTGATGCCAACAAATACCTCTTGTTTAATCTGGGATTTCTCTGGTGAAATGAGCCGCTGATAGAGTGCATAGGCAAATGTGAACTCCAGGAAAAGGCCTTATCTCTGGCTCCCACTGGACTTCTTGAGATCATCCTGTCTCTGCTATCATCTGACCAGACACCCAAGTCTCTTGACTTGCAAGGGGCCCTGTTTCACCTACATTGACCAAGTAATTCAATAAGGTTCTCTGACACCAGTGGATGGATTATTTTTTTTCCATCTTTGCCTTTGACCATTTTCTTACTGCTTTAAGTGTTACAGGATTATTCCTCATTAGCATTTCATTTGTTCTATTCTTATTTCTGTCGCAGGAAGAGCTGACTGTTCTAATAATGAGGCCTGTTTATTTCTGGAATTTGCTGACCCAAAGGTCTATACTGATGGTGAATGTGTTGCTGGAGAGATTGAGCTCATAAGATTAAAGCCATCTGGTGCTAGCCTTCTATTTTGAGTCACTAATTCATTCATTGATCTATTAATTCGATAAATAGTTAGCAAGCATTTGCTGAATGTTGGGCTCAGGGGATAAAAAATAAGATGGACACCATCTCTGTTCTAATGAATAGAAGGGCCCACAGACAGGGTTAAACACTAACAACTAATGACAAACATGTTGAGCCTTTCAAAGAGAAAACCTGGTTTCCTCATGAGCATGATAACCTACTCGCTACTCAGCTAATTTAATGAGTAACTACTGTGTATGAAGGTTTTTTTTTTGGGGGGGGGCAGAGGATTTGACATTGAATAAGACTAAAAGTCACGGAGTCTATGGAATTTACAAGTTATTGGGGAAAGAGAAACATAAATTTGAGAATTTATAGATGTCATAAAAATATGAGAAGTGAAGGAAATGGTAAATGGATGGTCACAGAAAATCATTCTGAAGAAATTTCATCTGAGTTGCCTTTTTTTCCCTCCGATTATTTATTTGAAAGGCAGAGTTACAGAAAGAGAATGAGAGCTAGCGAGCTTCCATCTGTTAGTTCCCTCCCCAAATGGCGGCAACTGCCAGGACTGGGCCAGGCCGAAGCTAGGAGCTTCTTCCAGGCCTCCCATGTTGGTGCAGGGGCCCAAGCACTTGGACCATCCTCCACTGCTTTCCCAGGCACATCAGCAGGGAGCTGGATCAGAAGTGGAGCACCTGGTGCCCATATGGGATGCCAGCAGCTTTACATGATGCACCACAGCACCAGCCATAGCTTCTTAATTATGGCAGCAGCTTCGTCTTCTCAGGCTTTGGGGGAGGAACATTTGCAGCAGAAGGAATATTGAAATGTCCTCAGATTATCAGGTTGCCTTGCAATGCCAGTGTCATCAGTTTAAGATAGGCCTTCTGCCTAATCTGAGTATCATGTTTCCTTGAGTATTCTCTAAGCATGTTGAATTCTTAGCTATCATAGCAATCATATTCAACATCTACAGGGAGCTGTGGAATAAGTTTTTTTTTTTTTTTAAATCAAAAGCCATGAGGAGGGAGCTGTGGCACATTAGTTTAAGCTGCTGCTTCAGATGTCCACATTTCATTTGAAAGTGCCCAGTTTGAGTCCTGCCTCCACTTCTGACCCAGCCTCCTGCTAATGTGCCTAATTGTCTGCTAATACACACCCTGGGGAGCAGTGGATGATGTATTTGGGTCTCTGCCCCACATGAGAGATTTGGATAGAGTTCTGGGCTCCTGATTGCAGCCTGACTCAGACCTGACTGTTGTGGACATTTGTAGAGTGAACCAGCAGATGGAAGATATCTGTTTCTCTGTCAAATAAGTAAACTCGAAAAAATAAAAGCAGCCTTCAGATAAGAATAGAAAAATTCTGAGGGGAAAAATAAGGTTAAATATGGGCATATAGGAGGCTTAAAAATAATAAACCTATTAACAATCCTCTAGCCTAGGCAAACTATTTTCCTACTGATCCGAAGATAATAGGCATTAAGTGTGCATCATCGACAAGAGAGCACTATGATGAATGAGCAATGGGTTTGGGGCTGACCAAGTAGACATCTAATCAGCACCTCCTACCTGCATGGCTGTAGGCTAGGTGGCTAGAATCTGGAACCAAGAGACCTTTCTTCCTGTTTTCTTCCCCTGGAATGTACTTTTGCACACTCTACCTCTGGCTAGTTCTGCAAGCATGATTTAAGAAATTCATAGAAAATGGAATAAAACGATGTTTATTCTGGTGCAAGCAATAAAAATCTATGGAGAATTTCCTTTAATACACATTTTCCATGAACGTGTTGAAGACCCCTCATATTATGCCTCAGAATTCGCGAGGCCATGTCTTCAATACACCCTTCTCTGAGCACTGCTCCCCAACCAAAATAAGAGCAATTGCTTCCTCCTGTGTGCCACATTCTAGGCTTCTACACACTTGTGGTTCATGAATTTAAGAGTAAAATTACAATTTGTCATTACGTGAGTCTGAGTACAGAAGCCATCTATTCATCTTGTATTCCCCTTGTCTTACCCAGTTTTCCCCAAACTTCCTTGATGTTAAGAATTACTTGGGGCACTTGTTCAGCCTCTGGTTTATCTGGCTTCTCTCTGGAGATCTTTGCTCAGTGGTTCTGGGTTAGGCCTAGGAATGTTTGAGTCTAACAAGCACTCCAGGTGATACTTAGCAAGCAAAATTGGGAAACACTAGCACATAGTAAGTAGCCTTAAGGAGATATAATTGAGTGAATTAAAAATCACAGATAAACTCCCTCTTCCTCTTTACTAGATTAGCATTAAATAAACATAATATTCCCAAAAGCTTGCCTCATCTCGCTCCTAATTTTAATGAAATTGGGAAAGGCAATTATGATCAATTTCTCCACTTCTTTGCACCTAAGTGAGGTAAATTACAAAATGAACAATACAGTAACAATTGAGGCTGATAGTGTAGTTATTTGTCAGTCATACACAGATGGTGTTGTATGGTAGATAGTGCTTCTCCACTGGGCAATTCTGCTCCCCAGGAGATAGATGGTGATGTCTGGAGACAGGCTGTCACAATTGGATGGGTGCTACTGGCACCAAGAAAGCAGGAGCCAGAAATGCTGCTAATCATCCTACAACGCACAGGACAGCCCCCCTCACCAGAGAATCATCCAACCCTGAAGGTCTGTGGTATTGATACTGAGAACCCCTAGGTTAGACTCCTGCAGCATCCCAGGCCTCTCCCCAGCCCTTTTTCCTCAGAACACCTGAATGTGGGACTCCAGCATCGGCATTCTCGAAGCTCACCTATCAATCTCCATGTGCAACCAGAGCTGAGAACCACCAGGGCAGAACTTCTACACAGGAAGCTAGTATGAGAAGGGAACCATGAAGCCTTGTTTACAGTCCAACGTTGGCCACTTTTAGTTGGAAAATTGAGCATATAACCACGGAGTTTCTGTTTCTTCATGTGTGAAAGAAGAATAACACCTACATCAGATGGTTATTATAAGGATTAAAGGGATAATGCATGTGGTAGTGCTTTGTAACTACATATACAAAAGTAGGGTATCATTACTGCTCCCTGTTTGGGCACCAGTCCAGGTGGTAGAACTGGGTTGGTTACTTGCACAACACCCAAAATAGGTTCCTGCATGCACATTCATTCTTGTGTTTTTGCCTAAAACTTGTTCTACATATGCCAAAGAAGTGAGTAAACTCACATTAGATGCATTGTTTAATGGAATGAATGATCTTCCATCTCTTTTCTTGTTCTGTTTAATATGTTTGAATTTATATAAGGTTTTAATAAAGCAATCCCAGTTTTTATAATTCAAATACAGATGGATTGCAAACTACCAATTATCTACAGGTAATCTAGTGACAGACCACACCTGGAAAATCCTCTGGATCTTGTATATCCAGTGGTGGATCTAAGAGTAGGAGAGGCTATAGGATAGCAGAGATATTACATATTTAAAGAGACCGAAAGCTGCTGTATTGCTTTGGAGTATGGATTAAGATTGACAGGTTAAGACTAAGTCTCTTGTGCAGTATTATTTCAGAATGTGGTCCATAGACCAGCAGGACCCACAACTGGTTGATGGTTAGCAAAACAGAATCTCAATATCGGTACAGACATGTTGAATCAAGGGTTTAGTTAACTCCCCAGGTGATTTCTAGGCACAGTATGTTTATAGAAGCATTGCTCTTGCAAATCCTCCATGAGAAATCGGACACCTTCATTCCCCTAAACATCAGGCATGCAAAAATCCTCTGAATCCACATCTGTTTGATGACACTTCCCAATGGAGTCAGACTGCTGCCAGCTGCATACTTGGGAGGCTCTCAACTTGTTAATTCTCATATCCTATACCAGTTCTGGATGTTTAAGCAGCCATTCTGGCATATTAGATAATGAACTAGGTGTTCCCAGCATATGTTTGACCAGAAGATAATCACTGTTTATTTTTGCTATCAAATAATTTGAAACATATTATTTCTATGCTTTCACTATCCTGAAAAATAGTTCGCCTGGCAATAGAATGGTTAATCTGTGAGCTGCAAAACTGGTTTCTAGTGTGCAGAGAGAACTAAAAGGTTCATCCTTCTTGCTGAGAGGCAGTTAATCAGTACATAAAGACCTGTGATTGATGTGGCAGAACTTCAAAAGGTACATTGCTTATTTCTCAATACAAGAAGCTACTCCCTGAGAATCAGGCCAAGGGAGGGCTGGCATGAGCCTCTATGAAGGCCACATCCTCTCGTCTCTTCTTCTGGCCTGCTTGTTCTTTCAATGTCAAATCATCCTCAACTGTAGTCCTACGACTGCTCTGACTTGAGATTCTTAGTATCCTTTCAAGAACAAGATTGGGGAACTCTGCAGGCATCAACAGTGGCAGGCAGTCTGCTGGTCCCAGGGGGTGTTGATGTTGGTGGAGCGTTTTGTTCCAAAATGACACTGGTACCTATAAGAGGAAAAGTTATTCATTATACTTATTGAAGATATCAATTCATTACACTTATAGAAGATGTATTCAAAGGGGCCCTGTTGTAGTAGGTGTAGGGATTGTTATAAAGGCAATAGAGGAACACATTGAGCTCAACTCCAACTCCAACAAGGGTAATGAGAATTTATAGCCAGAGGTGAGAAGAGGCCAATGGGTGAAAAATTACAGTATGCTGAATCCCCACTTGGGATGCTGACATCTCATATCGTATTCCCATTTCAATTCCCAGCTCCTCCATTTCAATCCAAATTTCAGCTAGTGTATGCTGGGAGGCCACAAATGATTACTCAAATGCTTGGGCTCTGGCCACCTAAATGGGAGACCTGGATGGAGTTAAGGACTCCTGGCTTCAGCCCTGGCCTAGTTCCAGCAATTGAGGACATTTGTGGGTGAACCAACAGAGAAGCTCGATCTCTCTTGTTCTGTCTTTTCTGTCATTCGGCCTTTGAAGTAGGTGAAAATAAACATTTTTTAAAAAGGAAAATTACTAAGAGGAAACATGAAACGTAAGGAAGGACTCTGGCTGAACTGACTTAACAGGATTTTGGATAAAAACAGGTCAGGATGATCAGACATCACATGGGGAATGGTGAAAGATGAGGAACCCTGTCAGATATCAAGGGTGATCAGATAGGGAGGGTGGAAAACTCTAGTTCAAGCAACGTATATAAATTCTTCTTAAAATTGAGTATCGCAAGATAATCCTAGAAGTCCAAAAGTCAGGACCTAAGTAGAAAAAAAAAAAAAACAATTAGAGAAGCCAGAGTAAAGTTTTTCAAGGAGACAGTCTTTTATGTACCCAATACTTAAATTCATTTAAATCAGCTTGGATTTCCTTTCATTAATTCATACTTTACCATTTAAAAAAAAAAGCAACATTTACACTTATGTGCCATTGTAAATTATATGCAGCTATTTAAATCTCCACCCAAAAAGTTGGCATAATTTTTACATTATTTGGCAGTTTGTTTAGTGAAAGAATTATTCTGGTGTCGGGGGAAGGTATATATTTCACAAGTAAAAGCAAATTTAAAATAGCTTATAAAGGAAAGCATAAAGCCTTAAAGAAGAGCTGGGTGAAAAATAAGATTTACTTCATCTGGAATAAAGTGCAAAAAAAACATAGTAGACTTTTTAAAAATTAGCTTAGGAGTCTGGAAGAGAATTTCTTCTAAAAATATACCAACCTCTGGAGATACTTAAGAACCCAAACCTGTTCTGAATTTCCAGCTAAACTACATATTTAGAGAGTATCAGGAAACTACCCCGCTCTGTAGTTTACAGATTTAGAGTTCTTACAGTCTACTAAGCAAAATAATTAGCCCCTAAGATGGCCAAGTAAATATTTTTGTGCTGTAACTATATGTTCTATCTCAAATTCAATCTTTCATTTTAGTTGCAATGTTAAGTGTATCAATTAGCAGAAGATAGGACCGCAAAGTTCCACTTGGTTTTTTAAAAACTGTATTCAGCATTATTAATTACACTATTGATAAATAATGATGGTACTTCAGGCAGGACATGGGCAGACAGTCACTAACAGGATACACAACTCTCAACCACCCTATGCAATAGTCTACCCCAATCAGAAATCTACTCTGGAGTCCTATGAAATTTTCATGTGATCCTCTGAACAGGGAAAATTTAGATCAAGGGTTAGCATTTTATATTTAGCATGTTGGCTAACAACATTTCATGACAGTCCTGACTTTCAGAAAAATAAAATGGAAAGGGCAGAATTATCAACCTAACCACAATCTAGAAAAGGAACCATTACTCTTTTAAGGGATACCACGTCAACATAGGCACAGTTAACATACAAATTGCCCAATAGAAGGCGACAGTGCTGGGGATCAGTTCCCAACAAGTCTGTGGGTTTGAGGAAGTTAAGCTCTGCTGGTAGTGAAGAGGAGGACATAAAACTGAATTCTAGTTTTTCCATGTCATAAGACATTTGAGTTATGGTAGCTGTGTGTCAAGGGGAGCCCACCCCTCCTTCTGTGAGCCAAGAAGTCTCTCAAATCTAGAAGAGAAATGTGGAGAAGGCGTTTGGTGTAGTGGTTAAGATGCCACGTAGGATCCCCACATCTCACATCAAAATTCCTGGATTTCAGTCTGGCTCCATTCATTTTTAGTGTCAGCTTTCATATTAGTTAGGATCAGGTGGCAATGCTGTGATAAACAGCTACTGCCCATATTTCAGCAGGATAAAACAGTGAGCATTGTTTCTCACTCCAGGAGCTCTCTCAGTCGTCTCTTGTCCAGCAGTGACTCACGGATCCATTTTGTAGCTTTGTCATCTGGAATTGTTGACTTCTAGTCCCTGGGTAAGGGAGTTTTTCCCATGTTTAGACCTGGAAGCTTTAGCATCATTTCTAGTTATAGCTGAGTAACCAGAACTAGTTCGATGATCACAACTGAACTACCTGGTGATCTGAAAATGCTCTCTCCCTATGTGATTAAACCACGCATAGAGAGCACATGACAATGCCTCTGCTGAACTTCTCTTCTGTTGTATAGCAGGCCTTGAGAGAGTCTGTTATAGTGTTTTGGTTGAAGCTTAGTATTTATGTAAGGTAAATATTCAGAGTAATATGTAACAGTACATGGAGATAATGCATAACTTGTTAAATGTCTAAGGTTATAACCCAGTACATTTATCAGTTCAGAAAGCTTTGTTACAATGCATTGACAAATAGCAAGAGGCTTACTTGAGAATCAGAGGTCCTACAACATGGAATGAAATTTCTGTTCCATTGTCACTTCCTTGACAACTGATACATGGTGGGGTAGTAATATTTTTTTCCAATGTATGTCCTACAAAGATTTAATAATCATCCTTAGATAGACCTAGTTAAGAAAATACCTTTGTTCAGGGCCCTCTTTATTGTTACCCCTCAGTTCCATTAAACCAGTCGGGAGTCTCACACCATATTGCCATCACTGTCATGCTGTTTCTTAGATGAGCCCTCATCGCCATTTGCTGGATGTCTCACATCCCTGATTTTGCCAATACTCTGAGATCACTTTAAGCATTAAATCTTGTCAGTAGGGGTGCTCGGGATGCTTTACTTTCCTCTAATGAACTCTGTAAATTTGGCTGCCTGCTTTGTGTAGGACTCTAGAAGCAGCAGAATGTTGCCATAATCCGTCCGTTCTCTCTAATTTGAGCCTTCTCACTCTGTAAATTTACCCCGGGTTTTCTGCCAGGGTTGGAGCTATATTCAGTATCTTTTGGCTCAAGGATTCTCAACAGGGAGGCATGCAGTTCTGGCTTTGGAGTTGAGAATTAGAATCTTGGGAGGTAAGGGCGATGAGTAGAGGGTGTTTATAGTAAAAAAAAAAAAAAGCATGCTTAGCATAATAATGTGATGTGATATTTTGAAAAACAGTTATCTTTGTAACTCAAAGTCCTGAATGTAAAATTCCACCATCTTTTTTCAGCTGCTGAAAATACACAAATGTTGGTGACTTGCAGCAGAGTTGGGAGGAAAAAATTTTTAAATCACAGCCAGGGGGAAGGAGTGGATTTTTAAATTTATCAAAAAGAGCATTGGGTTTAAAAAGTGAAGAAGTTTTTTATTAAGCAAAAAGCTGAGAATAGACTTCCACAGTACAGAAAAAAAAGAAAACCATGACATGATTGATCTGAGGTTAAGTCCACCAATAAAGTAAAGGCTCAGAACAGCAAGTAAGGGGAAAATATATCTAGAAAAGCTTTTAAAACATAGAGGAGGGCACTGGACATACAAGGGTTGTATGAGATAGAAGCTCAAATTATTTTCTTTGGATGTTAACAGAAGACTGATTAAGTTGGATCACCAGAGATGCATTTATGTTTAGAGAGAATAATATATGACCTACTATAAAGCCAAACTACCAAGTCCATTCATGCTGTCATTTTACCTATCAAGTTAGAAGATGGACAACAGCCAAGGTTCCTTCCATTAAAAGAAAACTGTCTCTTTGAGAATTTTCCCTATGCACACTAAAAATCTATTAGCTTACAGTCAATGAATTAATGTTTGTGGTGCCTAGATAATGATCAAGAAATTGTGACTAAGTTCTACATGTGTTGTAAAAACAGATTATAGATTTTTCCTGTCTTCAAGGAACTTAGAATCTATTTGGAAAGATGTGGTATTATTGTAAATAATGCAATAGGTTTAGAATTTTGTTATGATAGGACTAGACAATATATGGTTCCCAGGACAAATCTGGCCTAATACCTCTCTTTATGAGTAAAGTTTTATTGGGATGCTGCCACACCCCATAATTTATATATATATATACATATTTCTGCTCTGATATTACAACAGCAGAGTTGAATAGTTCCAACAAAGACTGTTTAGTCCACAAGTCTAAATTATCTGCTACCTTGCACTTTGCTCAAAAGGTTTGTCAGCTCTTATATTGGAATGCTCAAGTAATATCACATGGCAAAATAGGATGGATTCCAACCAACTAATAGCTAGGATAGAGCTATCAGAGGTGAGAGACACACTTTGGATTTATGAAAGCTTCATAGGATCCCACAGCCAGGTCCTGGAGACAAGGAGGATGTGAAGCAGACTCATGTAGTTTCTGTGCAAGGAAGAGGGTAGAGGATGAAGTTCTTATAATTAGTAAGAAGATACTGAAAGTATTTGTGTGTTCTTTCTGTTAAATCCTTTTCTTGCTACTTTTACTCTGCTGGCCCTCAACATAATTAATTTGAAAAAAAAAACCTCTATTTTAAATAGCCTTCATAATATTGTTCTAAAATCAACATTGATTAAAAATTCACCACCTCTCTCCTGAGAAGTAGAAAGTATTGTTGCACATTTATTTTTAATAAGCGAAATTTTGTGATTCACCCTAAAGATAATTAGAGAAATATATAAGAAAGTTATATGGGAAATTGAGCTTAGGGAAATGTAGAGTTAGAACTTAAATGTCAATATTTATTGTATTTTGACTGAGAGATTTGTATTACTCTTCATCCTTCATTCATACATGAAGTTTGCTAACCTCCATAATACTGACAAGTTAAAAGACTTGGAGATGAATGATTATTGCTTCAGTTTCAGGAAATAATTGTTTTCCACCAAATGAAACTTGCTATTATGGTAAAACAATAAGAATTATTTTATACCTTTAAATATTTCCCAATGCCTTTGACATCTTTTTGGTATCATGAGGTCAGTTACTACTGTAGACCACTCACTCAAGCCTCTCCTTCCACACAATGTACATGTGCTGAAATCTTCCCTTGCTTTCTGTATATACCAATATGAATTTATTTTTCTATATTTCCTTAGTATCATTTTTTTCTATATTTCCTTAGTATCATTTATCTTAGGGAACTTGCTAATTGAAGATAAGTAAATGGAAATGAGTTAATACAATGTTTATGAAACACCTACTGGTGTTATTATATAGCACTAGGATAAGAAAAAAAAATTACTCACTCTTGAAACTTCCTGCACTTGCTAATGTGTGAGGACCAGGGGACACAGGATGGACATGAGCTTGGGAGTACCTTGATGTCTTGACCAGCATGTTCCAAAACGTGGTCCCTGAGTGATCACCAGATGATATCCTTGGACAAATTATGAAAATAAGCACACTTCAGGCTCTACAAGGAACTTACTTGGTAGAATCTACATATCTATCATGTTCCCATTTTCCTATGTAATAAGGCTAGGGAATGATAATTCCTGGATTTGAGGCATCCATTATCACAGGTTGCAAACTGGCAGTCATGAACAGATTTGACTTATAGATATCTTTAAAATGGGAAATTTCATGTACACATTTGTTTTCTCCCTTCTTATGAAAAATGAGAAGTTTTTACATCATGAGGTCTCTGTTTCTTGACTTAATTTGAAGGATTTTTTTCCCTTTTTGCTGGACAGATCCTGTGCACTCCAGTTGGCTCAAGTCTCGGTCACTGTCTTACTCCCTAACCAGTCTTCCTCAGATATCCTACATACCTGACTCTTGAAATAATGTGAGTTAAGGATTCTTTGATCTAGATTCTAGTGGATAATCCCATAGTTAACAAAGGAAAAAATCTGCTGATGCTATCCTAGTTTACCTGTGTCCAAGGTAATGTTAGGCTATGACTTAATTTTAAACGCAACTTTACAAAGGCCTTAGGAAATGGGAGTTTAAGGCTCTGGATCAGAGAGTAGTCAAGATGTTTGGGGATGGGGTCATTTTCAGTCTTATGACTGGCAAGGACTTGATTTAGGCCAACAGAACAAAGATAGCAGAAAACAGAATTAATTTCTGTCTAAATCTAGCATTTCTATAGCAGTCATCACCATGGTATCTTGATGTGTTCTGACAGGGAAAATTTCAGTCAAAAAATGCTAATGAGGGAAAGAGAAACTCCTTCAATGGATTGACCCTGGAGATATTTCCTTAATGAAGGCAGATCTCAGAGACTTGTAAAAATGTGACAGAAATTCTCCCATGGTCTGACCATGGGGACATTAGGGTTTTCTAATGGTGAGGCTGCCAGTGTCCCTATGAAAGAACTGTTCAGCAGAGGGCTGGAAGGCAGTTCAAGTTCATGATGCTACTTCTGGAGCTCTTAGTATTCAGGAACTTGTTCATATTAATGGAGATTTGGGGAAGTAATTAAGGTTAAACTAAGTTGTGAAAGTGGGGTCTTCACATTGGGATTAGTGGCAGAAAAGGAAAATGTCTATCCTTCCCTCTCCCTATCTTCCCCTCCCTCTCCCTCCCTCCCTTTCTCCCTTCTTCTCCCCCACCTTCCATCAGTTACCATCTTGGTTTTGGACTTCCATCCTCTAGAACTGTGAGAAATAAAATTCTGTTATTTAAACCACCCCGTCTATAGTACTTTGTTACAGTAGCACAAGCTGAGTGAGAGAAATTTGATCACATTTTCAATAACCCCATACATACACCAAAAAAAAAAAAAATGTAAGCTTTAGTGCTATGCCTCTTATTAGTCACAAAATGCTTTTGACATACTTCAAGATAGCATCTAACAAGCTAAGATGTGGAGACATTTCTGAGAAGCACCAAGGTACCCACACTGCTTCAAGTCTGTACCTTCTTATTCTACAGGTGAGCTGCTTGATGTAAAAGTCATTTGTGGGAGCCGGCGCCGCAGCTCACTAGGCTAATCCTCTGCCTTGCGGCACCAGCACACCGGGTTCTAGTCTTGGTCGGGGCGCCGGATTCTGTCCCAGTTGCCCCTCTTCCAGGCCTGCTCTCTGCTGTGGCCAGCGAGTGCAGTGGAGGATGGCCCAAGTGCTTGGGCCCTGCACCCCATGGGAGACCAGGATAAACACCTGGCTCCTGCCATCGGATCAGTGTGGTGTGCCGGCCGCAGCGCGCTGGCCATTGCGGGCATTGGAGGGTGAACCAATGGCAAAGGAAGACCTTTCTCTCTGTCTCTCTCTCTCTCTTACTTTCCACTCTGCCTGTCAAAAAAAAAAGTGATTTATGGGATACCAAATGATGAATTTGATCCTTGAACATATGCTTGTATCAAACATTTTCAGAAAACTTATTACCTGCATTCTTGTCAATGAATAAAAACACACCTATTCCATCAAGATGTAGACCTATTTTTAAATCCAAGTTTCTTATTTTTTAGTTAAAATGATTAATATGAATTCAATCTTACTAGAATCACATAAGCTACAATGTTATGCATTAGGGATCATGAAATTTAAAACCTTACAGAAGACAAGCAAGCAATGTGGTTATGAGAAATAAGCAATTAAAGTGAAACAGGGCATGTGCAGATTCCAGCCAGCTAGAGAGGTCCTGCCTGACTCAAGTCGGCATGGGTTTATGATCTTCTGAATTCTTGATGTTGGAAAGGTGAAGTTTTATATTTGCCTCTTTCCTTTTTTAAAAAAATTATTGTGGGCCGGCATTGTGGTGCGGCACGTTAAACTGCTGCTTGCAACACTGGCATCCTGTATCAGTCCTGGTTTGAGTCCCAGCTGTTCCACTTCCAGTCCAACTCCTGCACAGGCTAATGTGGCTAGGGAAAAAAAAAAAAAGTGGATCATGACCCAAGTACACAGATCCCTGCCACCCATGCAGGAGACGCAGGTTAAGTTCTTGAATCTTGGCTTAGCCTGGCCCAGCCCTGGCTGTTAAGGCTACTTAGGGAGTGAGTCAGCAGATCAAAAAAAAAATTTCTCTCTCCATCCCTCCCTCTGCCTCTGCACTCTGCCTTTCAAATATATAAATAAGTAAATAAATCCTTTCTACAAAAAGGACATTTTATGAATCATAAAACATGTCTACTTACTGGAGTTAGCCCATTACTTTAATTTAACATCCTGGATTAGTTAAGAGTCCATGACTCCAGATATATATGACCCCTAGTAAAATACATATGTATACATACATATATTTTTAAAATAATCTTTCTTATTTGAAAGATAGAGATGGGGAGCCCTCATCTGCTGGTTTACTCCCCTAAATGCCACCAACAGCCAAAGGCTGGAGCCCAAAGCCAGAAGCCAGGAACTCAGTCTTGGTTTTCCATATGAGTGGCAAGGATCCCACTGCCTGAGCCATTACCTACTACCTCCCAGGGTGCATGTTAGCAGAATCAGGATTTGAACCTCAGCACTTGGATAGGAGACGCAGAGATTCCCCAACTGGAGTCTTAACTGTCACAGCAAGTGCACAATTGAGGCCAGTGTTGTAGATGTTAAATCATCAGAGCAATCAGATGAAGTATGCGGAGTTAGATGTATTGAAAATGCCACAGAAGAGCAGTGAACAGGTAGGACAGCTGATAGCTGACTACTGCTGCCATCCACTGCAAGGGAGCAGTGGGCAAGACAGCCAGAGACTGCAGCAACATGGACTACAATCCAAGAAGCATACCTGTAACCGCAGTGCCTTCTCAGGGCGAGATTCCCTTGGTCCACCAGGATCTCTCTGGTATGTGATTTGCATTTGTGAGTGGAGCTCAAGAGCCTGTACTGTCCTTAGCACTGGGACTTTCCCAGTACCCGGGTGCAAGCCTCCACATTAACCACTGTGCCAAACACCTATTCCCTTCACACACACACACACACACACACACACACACACACACTTTTTAAGTTGCTTTTCTGTTTATTTCAGAGACAGGCAGAAAGAGCCACTATCCACCAGTTCACTCCCCAAAGGCATGCAGTGGTTAGAGTTGGGCCAGGGCTAAAGCTGGGAACTGGGAACTCAATATCATTCTCCCATGTGGGTAACAGAAACAGTTTCTGGAATCCTCACCATTGTCTTCCAGAGTCTACATTAGCAGAAAACTGACATTGGTAGCCAGAACTGAGAATCAAACCCAAGCACACTGATAGGGGGCGTGAATGTCTTACCCAGCATCTTAACCTCTAGGCCAAATGCCTGCAACTCCCAGTATTATTTACTTATTTGAAAGGCTGGGTGACAGAGAACAAGATCTTCCACCTTCCAGTTCATTTCCAAATGGCCTCAATAGCTAGGGCCAGGCCAAAGCCAGGAGTCAACAACTCCATCTGAGTCTTCTACAGGAAGAACAAGCACTCAAGTACTTGAATAATTATCTGCTGCCTCCCATGTCCATTAGCAGGGAGTGGATCAAAAGCAGAGTAGCTAAGACTCAAACCAGCACTCCCAAGTTGTGTTTCAACTCACTGTACCACAATGCAGGCTTCCCTGGTTGCATTTGTAAAACATTACTATGTACTATTTACTTAAGTCTTATTTCCTCATTTAAAAAAAAAAAAAAGGCATGCCCTAAATAAAGCAACAACCAATTTGACCTTCTAATTTATGTGACCCTTCTCAAGTTTTTCTAAGACTTTTGAAAGCATTTGAGAGTTTTAATATTTAATCTAAAACCATGGAATATTTGGTTTAAAATTAAAAATGTATTTGAATAGTTTTGTTAAGAGTATTGTGTAATTGTAGAATCATTTCATTAAGTTCCAAAAATTCTCTGTGAAAGTCCATATTTATTAGGGTAATCATTAATTCTTTTTAGTTGTAAATTCCTAACTAGTTTTTAACAGATTCAATATAGTTCATAGATAAAATTCTAAGAATAAAATATATTCCCTGGCCGGCGCCACGGCTCAATAGACTAATCCTCCGCCTTGCGGCGCCAGCACACCAGTCCCGGTCGGGATGCCGGATTCTTTCCCGGTTGCCCCTCTTCCAGGCCAGCTCTCTGCTGTGGCCCGGGGAAGGCAGTGGAGGATGGCCCAAGTGCTTGGGCCCTGCACCCCATGGGAGACCAGGAGAAGCACCTGGCTCCTGCCTTCGGGTCAGTGCGGTGCACCGGCCGCAGCGCGCCAGCCATGGCGGCCATTGGAGGGTGAACCAATGGCAAAAGGAAGACCTTTCTCTCTGTCTCTCTGTCACTATCCACTCTGCCTGTGAAAAAAAAAAAAAATAGGGAATATATATATATATATATATTCCCTTTCTTCCTCCCTCCCTGCCCCCATTCATTCTTTCATAGGTAAATGAAGAGCCTAAAAATAAGTGCTATTGGGAAGTTTACTGGTAGCCAAGTGCCTTATTGAATTAATTTTATTCTCTTGACAGTCTTGTAGAGGCAAGAACCATTATGACTGCCCTTTAATTGAAGAGATCACAAAGAGTTCTTGCCCATGGTCCCATTGCTAGAAAGAGGCTCTTAACCATGTAACCATGCACTTAATCTTTACAGTAAGTGACCTGAACAGTGTTGTTTGGTTTGGGTATTTGGCATTGGTTGATCTTTAAACTTGTCTTCTTACCATACCCTACTAGGGCTATCTCATCTAAGTTTTAATCCTTCATAGTAAATCAATTAATAAAGATATTTAACACGTAAATTTAAAAGCCATGGCTTCTTATTAAAAACATGAACTTTTAAAAATTATTTATTTTAAAACTCAGAGTGATAGGAGAGTAAGGAAGTTCTTCCAAGTGTTGGTTCACTGCCCATAGGGCTTCAATGGCCAGAGCTGGTTCAGGCTGAGGCCAGGAGTCCAGAATTCCATTCAAGTATTCACCTGGTGGCAGAGGCCTGAGTACTTGAGCCATCATCTGCCGATTTCCCAGGAACTTAAGCAGGAAGCTGGATCTGAAGTGGGACAGCAGGATTCAAACCGGTGCTTTTATTTGGAACACTGGTATCATAGGTGGCAGCTTAACCTGCTGTGCTACAATACTGGCCTCAAAAGTGAGAACTTTTTTAATGAACAAAAAATTGTATTTTCAAGTTCACTAACCTCTCAGTGGTAGCATTTATTTCAATTATGAATTTAGGCAACAGGCCACAATGGACCTGGCAGTGCTTGTGATTGTCACAACAGAAATTTTAGACACTTTAAAATCTTCACATAATTGTTATAGGGAATTCAAAATACATTTCACACTCATTAAAAAATGTTGTACATCCATTTTGGGGCTTACAACCCTATCTTATTTATAGTGCTACCAAAGAATCATTTATAACACTATACATTTGCTTCTTATATGCAGAATTTTGATCACTGGATCTTTTATTTTAAAGATTATTTATTTGAAAGCCAGCATTATAGACAGAAGGAGAGACAGATGTCCCATCATTTGGTTCACTCGCCAGATGGCTGCACCAGCTAGAACTGGGCCAGGCTGAAGCCAGGAACTTCATCCAGGCCTTCCAAGTGGGTAGTAGGGGCTCAAACACTTGGACCATCTTCCATTGCTTTCGCAGGTGCATTAGCAGGGAGCTGGATCAGAAGTGGAGCAACTGGGACATGAACTGGCCCCCATGTGGGATGCCAGTATTGCAGGCTGCAGCTTTACCTGCTTGCTATGTCACAACGCTGACCCCATCACTGAATCTCTTTTTTGACAGGCAGAGTTAGTGAGAGAGACAGAGAAAGGTCTTCCTTTTTCTGTTGCTTCACCCCCAAGTGGCCGCTATGGCCGGCGGGTTGCAGCTGGTGTGCTGCGCCGATCCGAAGCCAGGAGCCAGGTGCTTCCTCCTGGTCTCCCATGCGGGTGCAGGGCCCAAGGACCTGGGCCATCCTCCACTGCACTTCTGAGCCACAGCAGAGAGCTGGACTATAAAAGGAGCAACCGGGACAGAATCCAGCACCCCAACCAGGACTAGAACCTGGGGTGCCAGCACCACAGGCAGAGGATTAGCCTAGTGAGCCATGGCACCAGCCCATTCCTGAATCTTAATAGAAACAATTCCCTTATAATTTTGTGTACTTTCATGCATTTAAAACCTTTTTCTGAAAATGAATCCATAGGCTTTCCCACAATGCTAAAGATCCCATGACAAAGAGTAAAGAATCGGTAATGTTTACTCGACCCACTTATATATCTATCTTTCCTTCTATCCATACATCAGTCCCATTCAATTAATTTGAATATTGATTGACTGCTTGTCATGTGCAGGGCTTCCTGTCAGATATTGCAGACATGGAGTCAGTGTTCCGACAGGCTCACCCATCTTTGATCTTGAAGTCTGGAGACTATGCCTAAAAGTTCCCAATGTCTTCTGGAATCTTGACATTTGAGATGCCTTTCATCAACACAGCACACCAATTTAACCCTCACTCTCTTAAGTAAGCAGAACTCAAAGCCACCCTCTGTTCATTCCTCCTTCTTGCCTTTCAATCCCTAACTTTGCTTGTTTTCTGAAGCCAGGTATCTCTGGCTCTCCTGGGAATGAGAGGTAGGTTGCCGTACAAAGTGGTGGTGTAGATCATGCTCATGGTATTGCTTTGTGTCACCACAATGTCATCTTTTTGGGAGTGTGGTGTTTGGCCTCTGACTGTAGACACTGTAGCAGCTGGGTGTCTGGGCTCTATTTGTCTGTGGCCATTGAAGAGTCCATGCTGGGTTCACTCCCACTCCCAGAATTGAAAAAACAAAGTAGTTTGGTCTTGGATAGGATCCAATTACACAAGCACACATTAGGAAGTTCATTATAAACACTCTCTAGGAGTGAGCACAGGTGGCTTCCAGTTCCAGTCATGACAGAGAAGCCATGACCGGGCCCACTCTCCTACTAAAATGTAAATAGTAGAACAGCATTATAGAACCCATCTATCCAGGGGCATTGGCACACTGCAAATGCAGGCCAGCCTATAAAAGCTGTGACCCCCAGAGAAGGACTGGGAGGGTTTGAGGGCAGTTGGGGAATAATAAATTTTAATGGGACAGAGGTCAGGTTTGAAGGGTCACCCTGGTGTTTCAGACTTGTGGGATGAAATCCTGTGGAGAAATTTCAGAGAAAGAGCCAAAAATCTGCATACTGTATCTTCTCAAGTTGTACACTGAGTTCTAACCAGGGCATAGTGAGATGAGACACCTAGGAAGCCGGTGGAAACAGCACCACTCTCTGGGAGGCCAAAGACCATGTAGAACAGTTCATAAATGGGACACAGAAGCTACTAAACACACAAGAGAAAGGCTGAATTAAGTTACTTTAGCATTCAGAATGTATTGTTAAAATACATTTTTTTTATTTTAAAGGAAGAGAGAGCATCAGAAACAATATCTTCTATCGACTGGTTCATTTCCCAAATGCCCACAATAGCTGAGGCTGCACCAGACTGAAACCAGAAGCTCAGAAGTTAATCCAGGTCTCCCATGTGGGTGGCAGGGACCCACATGCTTGGGCCATCATCTGCTTCTTCCTGGGGTGTGTATAACTGAGAAGCTAGATTGGAAGCAGAGGAACAGCGACTTGAACGGGCACTCCAATATGGTATATGGGTGTCCCAAGTGTGCCAGATGCCCACCCCTAAACTTAAGAATGTATGCTCTGTTATACCATTTCATGAAAATATTTTCCTTTTAGAAGATTTTTGCTTTAGCTTTCATGTTCAAATCCATGATTGTGTTTGTTTCTATGGCTTTAAAAATGATTGTTTACAGAGAATGCAATGTGGTGTTTATGAGGTCCTATACCCACTGCTTAAAACAGGGATTTTGAGCAGGTTCAGTTCCACTCCTCTCCTGCCATTACCTCAAATTATAAATCCTGGGATTGGGGTTTCCACCGCCATTCCAAGGGGCATCATGGGGAGCTGGAGGGCTGATCCAGGAAGAAAGACAATCAGGGAAAGGTGTCTTGTGATGCAGATGCCATCATGTTTCCTGGATGAGCGGTGGTCAAGAGGTAGAGGCTGAGAGCTGAAGTCCTAAGCAGATGTTGAAAGGAGAGAACAGTAGTGATAAAATATGTCCCAACTGATTTATTGAAAAAAATATTTAAGAATAGTTCTAAATTTATGAAATGGACTTTAAGGTAGTAATCCAAAAAGTTACCTGGGGCTGGTATTGTGTCACAGTGGTCTAAGGCACTGCCTCAGATGCCAGCATCTCTTACGGGTGCTGGTTCAAGTCCCAGTTGCTCCATTTCTGATTCAGCTCTCCAGTAATGTGTCTGGGAAAGCAGTGGAAGATGACTGAAGTCTTTCGGACCCTGTACCCATGTGGGGGACCTGGATAAAGCGCCTGGGCCATCCCTGGCTGTTGTAGCCATCTGGGAATGAGTCAACAGATGGAAACTTGCTCCTTCTCCCTCCCCCTCTCTCCCCCACTTCATGTAATTCTGCCTTTCAAATAAATAACTAAATATTTTGGAAAAAAAAGTTCCATATATCCCTTCCCTCACTTCCCCATTAACATTTCACGTATCTTTGTCACAATTAGTGAACCACACCCAGCTTTGCCTGTTTTTATTTATTTATTTAAGCATTTGAGTGGTAGAGTTACAGAGAAGGAGAGATGGAGAAAGGTCTTCTAAAAACCACTGGTTCACTCCCCAAATGGCCACAAGGCCAAAGCCAGGGTCTCCCATGTGGGTACAGGGACCCAAGCACTTGGGCTGTCTTCTACTGCTTTCTCAGGCCATAGCAGAGAGCTGGATCGGAAGAGGAGCAGCCAGGACTAGAACTGGCACTCATATGGGATGCTGGTGCCGCAGGCAGAGGCTTAGTTCACTATGTCACAGTGCCAGCCCCTTTTATTTTTTTTAATTAAAACTCTCTTTATTCCTCTGACTCCTCCTAACCTCTAATCAATATTCTGTGTTTAGATTAAGGATTCTTTTTATTTTAGCTTCTACATATAAAGGAGCTTGCAGTATTTGTCTTTTTCTGTTTTGCTTCCTTCATTCAACATGAAGTCCTTCAGTTGCATCCATTTTGCTGCAAATGACAGGATCTCATTCTTTTTTATGGCTGAACAGTATATCATTGTGTGTATATATACTATACGTTCTTTATCCAGTCACTTGATGATGACTATTTTGGTTGATTGTACATTTTGGGTATTGAGATCAGTGCTGCTGTAAACATGGTGGAGCAGGTATCTCAATCAAGATGCTAAAGCTTAAACTCAGCAAACATGAGTATTAAATGATTATGTAAAGATAAAGGGGATGTTGTCCCTAATAATAATGGCCAATATATGGTTATTTATTGTATTGTTAGTATAAAACATTATTCAGGGTTAAGTGTTTCTTTGATTACCAGAATAAAACTTAATATTGATTGGTCAGAAGTGTTTCCCTTTGACTTTGCCTTTCCCCAGCTGAGAAGAGCTATACCATTGTTTTCTTTATTGCTTGATTCATAAATATAATCGAGCCTTCAAGTCTAGCCATGAAGTTATTTTATAAATATTACAAATTATGCTAATTACTGGTTAATCAAACAATTCATTATACATATATATATTCATATTATTTCCTTTCAAATATTATCACATTTCCATGGGGTTTTAAATACACACAAGTATTCTGATTTTATAAAAAAAATCTTGATAGAAAAATTGTCACCAAATGAGACTTTGGGTATTGTAAGGAAAAAACTCATGTCTAAAAAATCCCAAAGATATCTGAAACTCCTCTAGTTTAGTATACCACAAGTGAGTATCATTGGATGGAGAATGTTGATATATTGGTTTATTGCACAATTTTACATGGGAGAGTTATGCATTTGTAGTTCTTTTTGTTTGCTAAATAGATCCTCACCAATACCATCTGCATACCTATTAAAATTGAAAGGCATTTTATCTTTAGTTTCTTAATTCTTCAAACACTACATTTTCTTTTGTATTGAACAGTACATAACTCCATAGTGAAAAGAAAAATGTCAGCTTTGCTTTTATAGCTGGTTCCACACTTCTAATCAGAAAAAAAGAAGGGTCTTATTGCACAACTATTTATATAGTTTTTAAACTTTCTAAGAAAAATAAAGCTCTGCTACAATTAATGCTTAATGGTATAAACACCCCTGCCTTAGTGGTTGCCTAGTAACTATATACTGCAGGATTGTGGGGTTGCTAAAGAGGCTGAATACATGGAAATATTCAGATCCATTTCTAGTTCAGGTGGATGAGGGGCAGCAATGGGCCAGATTCTTTTGTTAAAATTATTTTTCCATAATGGCTTTGTGCTAAAACATCCTTCTGCACTAAAACTTGCTCTTATCAATGACTTCTGCAGATAAGAGTCTAACAAGTAATGATTTTAAATTTAAGAAACACTCAATGGAACTGAAGCAAGACAACTTCACTTCTGACTTAGCTGCCCCAGCTGGTGTTCTTAAGAGTGACTGGACTGGGGGATGATGATCTTTTTTTTATGATTTATTTATTTATTGGAAAGGTAGAGTTACAGAGTGGGAGGGGGACAGAGAGATCTTCCATCTCCTGGTTCACCTACTCTCCCCCCGCCCCTAATGGCCACAACAGCAAAAGCTGGGCTGATCCAAAGCCAGGAGTCAGGAGCTTCTTCTGGGTCTCCCACATGGGTGTAGGTGCCTAAGTACTTGGACCATCTCCCATTGCTTTCCCAGGTGCATTAGCAGGGAGCTAGCTTGGAAGCGGAGTAACTGGGATTCAAACCAGAGTCCATATGGGATGTTGGCCCTACAGATCACAGCTTTATTCACTTTGCCACAGTGCCAGCCCTAAGGGAATAATGTTCTTAGTGTTCCTTTGACCTTTCAATTTAATTTTGTATTTGTACATCACTTAAGCAATTGAATAACAAGATATAGTTCCCAGTTAAAGGTAATATTAAAAGAAGCTCTGGGTGAGCATTTGGCACAGCTGCCTGCTGTGCTCACATCCTGTAGAGGAATGCCAGGGTTATGAGTCCCTGCTCCACTTCCAACTTCCTGCTACTAGGTACCCTGGAGGCAGCAAATGACAGCTCAAGTACCTGAATCCCTGCCACCTGTGTGGGGCGACTCAGATTAGTTCCTGGCCCAGGAACTGATCATCAGCCTAGCTCAGCCCTGGCTGTTGGGCATTTGAGAAGGGAATCAACAAATGGGAGATTGAGTCTCCCTTTGTCTGCCTTCCAAATAAAATGAAAATAAAGTTTAAAAGGGAGGAGCTCAGTGATTGTAATAATTATTTACATTTAGCTTTGGTTTGCTTCCTACAGAGCAGATGTCATTTCCTAATTATGTTTTGCTTTACCTTGGTTAAATTAGCTTGCATTCCTGTGGCATAGACCAACTGTATTTGGTGAAAGAGGTCTTCCAAAACCAAAGGTTGTTGACAAGAGTGGCTAAGTAGATTAGAATTGAATTTACTGAGTAAAATCCACAAGTAAAGCACATGTAGGTAATGACAAGTTGCTGATGAAGAAACATGGTTAGGTCATTTGAAAACTGGTTTCTGGTACTGTCTTGGTTTCAGAAATACACGATAGATACAGGGTACTTGGAGCTAGTCTGCATTCTTTGTTACAGAGTTCTTGAGGTCAAGGTTTGGGACTTCCTGGGTTGGTTTCCCACGTGCAGACAAGGATAAGCAAGGGTTGGAATGTTTAAATTGTATAACTATAGGTTTGTGGGTATAGTCAGAAATGATTTGCTACTCAGTAATTTTGTTGTTTGGCAATACTAACACATGATAACATATGGTTTGCTCTTTGGAATTAGCATCCATGTTGTCATTTGACTGCAACAAAGAATTCTGATCCCATAAAGGAGATTGTTTTGAATACATGGATGTCCCTTTATCTTTTCACTGGGGAGGAAGCATCCTGTTGCGTTACTACATAAAACTCTCTGGGTTTTTGGTTTTGTTGGTTGAAGGATGTGGCCGGTGAGGTCAAGGGTATGGTTTAACAGAAAACCACTTGGCTCTGCAAGCACTGTCTGCATTCCCAGCTTCAACAACTTCAAAGGGAAGCTCAGCATGGACATCTTTAGTAGGTTAGGAAATTAATTAGTATCAAAGTATTTGGTCAAAGGGTCACCAACATCATCTTTATGTTCAAAGGAGAAAAGACTAATGTTTTTTTTTTCCATTTGCAATATATATAATACCTGTCCTTCCATTTAATGCTGAAAGGAATTCACTGATGAAGAGCCAGGACTCATTTTGTTGTAGAGGTTTTTTGTTTTTTTTTTTTTCATTCTTGCTGTACTCCTGTTTCTGTCTTCTTTTACCCAGTCTTTCAGAAATTTTCACTCTGGCCCTAAGATGTCTTCTTATTTAGCTGTTTAATGACATTTCAAAAGATTCAATCTCTGCAGCCATCAAGTTTCTACTCTTTCAGATCTAGTTGGTTTGATGGTAATAGATCCTGTCTTTGTGGGAAGACAGTATTTCAGAAAGAGTTAATTTGCAATGGCAACAAAGGCTAATTCTCTGGGTAGAATTTAAACCAGCAAGTGTCCTCCTGCAGAGAAGCAGCCTGGGGCCAAGGCTGCTGGGGATGGGGTTAACTCCTTGTGCAGGCAGAGGGACCCTTAGGATACCATCAGAAGTGGTAATTTTAAGGTAAAAAAAAAAAGTACTGTCCATTTTCCCCTCCCAGGACCTGCATTTTGGCAATTAGAAATTGGGCTGCCCTGTGATTCTTGTACCTGCTGATTTTTTCATTTTGAAAAAAAAAAAAAAAAAAAAAGAGAGAGGGAAGCAGCCACTCAGGGATTATTTCCTCTGTGATAGTATTCTTCCCTAATTGTATTTAGGCTAATGTAAGCTATTTCTTCCCAGTGATTTTTCACTTGAGCTGCATGTATAGAATAAATGGGGTGCTCTTCCCAGAGATGGTACTACTTCATATCTCCAGTTCATAACCCCTAAATTGAGTTTGTTCTCCCCACTCCCCCCCCCCCCCAGTTACTTTTGGATGTAGCAATTCAACATTAGAATCAATAAAACTGACTGCCTGTGATGCATAAAAATGCATTTTGAAAAGATCAAGTCTCACTCTGGGTTCCAAGTTTTACATTTTTACTATCAGTCTAGCCTCTCACTTTCACTATCAAATGCTTTTCTTTCATCCTATACCTGATCTAGTTGTTCTACTATTGAGCCGCGTCAGAGTATTTGATAAAAAGAAAGTGGTGTAATGAATAGAATGGAAAACAAAGGGCTAGGGGAGCCAGCAGCTATCGGATTGAAGTCAGAGAAAACAAACACAGGAGCACCTTGGCTAGCTGGGTAATCTGGAGTGATTACTGAGCCTCCCACCCTTCACCCCAGGGTTCCAGGTGAAAGTTCTCTCTTGACCTCTGTCCTGGGAGGGAACCTTTTAGAGTTTATCCATCAACCCCTGTCAGGGTCTTTGCAGAAAAGACTTTCTCTGCCCTGGCTTGTGTCCTATTTGGATCCCATTTGGAAAGTGGAGCAATTAAAGTGTCAAAATCTCTCCTTGGGAGTCTGCCATTAAATAAGGGGGGGGGGGGCGCTTTGATGTGTAACCCTAGGACTGAACATTCCAGTCCTTCATCTTGCAGAATTTCAAGCTCAGAGTTTGCGAGCAGGTTTGATTTCTCACATCTTTGAGACGCAGCTTGAATGCCTCGATTTGATTTTGTGCTTTCAACACATTTTTAGAGATCTGGAGCTTTGGGGAGGGCTATACCATATGGTCTTGATAAGGTGGGACTTAGAAAAGGGTAGATACTGAATTGCAAGCAGCAAGTGAAAACCAAGCGTTTGGACCTAATTCGTTCGTCTCTTGACAAATCTCCTGAAACCTGTAATTCCCGCAAAATCAATTTTCACGAAGGCTTTTTTTTTGGGGGGGTCTTGTGCGCCCCTGTATCCTCACACGCGGAGACGACTAATTCCTTTACATTCTCCGAAAGCAGGGAAGGGGCTTCCTTTGAAACGCTGCGGCACGTTTAGCACTTGTTGGTTAGCCTTTCTGAAATCAACTCAAGACTTAGGGTCCAAGAACAAGCACCTGCCGGTCCCCACCCTCCTGGGAAGGGAGGCGGTACAGAAAGGTTAGGGCAGAGGAGCAGGCGCAACCCAAGGAGACGACGGCACACATCGGCGTCCTCGGGGAGTTGATGGTTTGAGCAGCAGGGCAGAGTCGACGACGGCATAAAACAAAGCCAGGGGCTGCTCTGCCAGGGACATGGAGAAACTGCAGGAGGAGGCGCCTTCGGATCCGAGCGGCGGGATGCAGGGATCCAAGGGGAAGGATTCTCCAGATCCGACAAGGAAATTCCGATCCTGGAGGCCTGACGTTTAATCCGGTCCGGTCTGCGCCCTGGCCGGCTCGCTGGGGCTTCGCCGGACTCCCCCTCGGCGCTCGCTTCCTCTCGCCTCTCCTGGGGCCTGCGGTTCGCCTGCGGCGCGCAGGCCAGGCCCCGGCCGGCTCGTGCGCCCATTTCTCCTGCACCCCGGGAGGCGGGCGCGGGGCGGGGCGAGGCGGGGCCGCTGCGGCGGCGGCGCGGGGAGGAGGAGCCGCTCGGCTCCCCGGACAGCAGCGGGTTAAGCGCCGCCCGCGCCGAGGGGGCTGAGCCGGGAGCCGCCGCTCCGAGCTCGCATTCGGATCCGCTAGAGCAGGAAGATGGCGACGGACGGCGCGAGCTGCGAGCCCGACTTGTCCCGCGCCCCGGAGGACGCGGCGGGAGCCGCGGCGGAGGCGGCGGTAACCGAGCTCCCCGGGCGGGTGCGGGGTTGGTGTAGACGGGGACCGCGGGCGGTGCCCGAGCCCAGGGTGAACCCGGCTCCACGACCCCCCGAGGCGTTCCATGATTCGGGCCCCTCCGGACGCCCTCCCCCGGGTGTCCCTTCCTCGGGGTGCGCCCTCCCTAGGGTGCCTTCATGGCCAGGAGCCGGCGTCAGAGGGATGAGGCAGCCATCGGGGTTGGGGGTCCCTCCTGTCCATTCGAAGCCCTTTTGGCTGCAACCCCTGGCAGCCCCGGTCTCAAGGCTCCCTGGGTGCGTCCCGTGTGACCCTCACGCCCACTCCCTCTGCTGTGCTCATTTGGAGACGGAGTCGAGGGTCGGGTGTGCTCCCTGGCGAAGGCGACCCCCGCATTGTGCCCCTCACACTGCGCGCGCCGTTGAGCGTGTGTCTCAGGGGTGCCTGGCACCGCTCGGTGGCCCCGGGGGAGCGGGGCCGTCGCCGAGCAGGTGTGGGGATGCCCATTGTGTGTGTGTTCGCGTGCCTGCCCGAGGCCCCGTGGGAGCGGCCCCGTGCCCAGCTGTGGACATCCCGCGGTGGGCGCGGCGCCAGCACTGGGGATCCTAGCGGCCCCATCACCTGGCTGCTGGTGGCTGAGGGGTGGGGAGGGGTCGTCCTGGGCGTCATGTCCTGCACCTGGTTTCCTGACATTGTTCTACCCGGCTTACACCTGGTCCACACTTTCGCCGCTGGATCCCCGCGGGCGCAGAGGCTCCCCACACTGGTGGGTTCCAGCGCTTACCTTGAGGGAGGGCTGCACCCACATTTCCTGGGTGGGAAACATGCTCGAGGTTTGGAGAGCCGCTTCGCGGGAGTTGCAAGGATCTGCAAAGAAAGGCAGATCCGGGAGTACCTCCCACTCTTGGCCCAATCCCGCGGCTCCCGGGAAGATTCGGAGTGGGATGGAGTGAGCAGGGCTGGACGCCCCCTGGCTTCCTTCCACCACCTCAGCCGAGTCCGAGAGAGCAGCCGCGGAGGACAAGGCCAGGCGAGGACCGCCGGGGCCACTTCCAGTTCCTCCCACCTCGGCAGGTAGGGTTTTCTGAAGAGGGAGAGGAGAGGTGTGGAGGAGGAAGAGGAGAAAGGGAAAGGGCTGCTGGTTTCCACTTGTAAAACTGGCAAGTCTCAGATCGAAACTTTGCGGGGGGGGGGGGTGAGCTTTCATTCCTCACATGGAAAATGAAGAGTTTCCTAAGATTGCAAGGGAAACCTGTCCACTTCTGAGCCAGTTTCCCTCTATGAAGTCCCATAAGAAATCTAGCTGTTAGGACAACCAGTCTCTAGGAAGCTGAAATGGTTGGGTGCCTTCATTCCCAGGAGAGGGTTAGGAGAGAGGAGAGGGAAAAAAAAAGGATGGAGGTGGGGTTTGTGTTTCTTGCTCCTCAGGAGGGTTGGATTTGTTTGTTTACCCTGTTTAGAATGGAGAATGGGCTGCTTTCTACTTCATTCAATATTTTAATCGCCTGACAAACCAAACAGAAATATCTGCTGTATGGTCTGCAGCTGAAATATAGTTATTTCGTTAGGCTGTAATCAAAACCTTCCTTGCAGGCAGTTTTTATTTTATTTTATTTTATTTTATTTTATTTTTATTTTATTTTTTAACAAGGTCAGTGTTTTTTCTCTGCTGCTTAAAATTTTCAGGGGTCTGAGTTTCACTGCTGATGGTTGGGGATTTCATCATTTCCCCCTTGTTAGTGGGAATAGCCATGGAAAATCTGTGAAGGTGAACCTCCTTTTATTTCTGTAGAAATAACATGAATAAAGATTCTTCACTTAATCGTTTTTAAAAATAACTGACTTTGAATAATATGTTGATGGCTTTTTATGCAGTAGACTGAGCTTTTTATTTTAATCACTTGATCTAGAACACTGATTTTTAAAGAAAGGCTAAATAGGAAAATGATACTTGTCATATTTGCTCCTTCTCGAGTGATTAAAAATCAAAGACATCTTCATGCCTTCTGTTAACTGAAGACAATTTCTGTTTCATTTTAGTGAATAATTCTGTTTTGCATTTTAGAGGTTTATTTCATTGCAAATTGGTTTACATACTGGGCTTTTTTCATATATACATTTGGCAGTCATGAGCCAATGGAATCTCCAAAGCAGTAGGCTATTTTTGAAAGTGAGTGTTTCGCTAAGTTTTGGCTATTTAGATTGTTGCTTAGAAACAAGTTCAATTTATAGTTTTCAGTTTAATATCATTTTCAGTGGGGTGTTTTAAATTTAGTTTGTGATCCTTGTTCTTCGGATGCTTGCAGGATTTAAGCAGTTAAGTGTAAGCTGGCTAACAGCTACATTATTCAGTAGGATCATATTAATAGTCTTTGCTGCGAACCGTGCAGGGAGACCTGGGTTATTTTCAGTGCCTCAGCCAAATGTGATGACTTTTATAGGCCGTATTGCTATTTCTACTCTGAAAATAACTCCTAATGGATAAGGCAGTATGGAAAACAGAAATCTTCCTGCTTTTTATTGTCACCAAAGAATTTAGGAGTGAGAGGAAAATGGAGATCTTTTTAGAGCTATATTTGGGAAGCCAACCAACATTCTTGTCATTCTGGGCTTTTCTGGAGCAGCTAATACACTGAAAAGTAGGTGTAAAATTTGTTGTCATGGTGATAGCAATGAATAAAAATTTATACAATGATTTTGTGAAAAATGCACAACAGTAATGGTAAATAAATTAACACCCAACACTGACTTTTTTTTCTTTCAGGTGATAGTATTTAATGTAGATATAATAAAAAGGGCCTTCTTTGTCAATTTTGCTAAACTTTCTTTCTTAAAAAAAGCCGGTTGTGTAGTAGCTATAGAACGTTTAAAGTTTGCCAGCATGATCTTTAAGGAAGAACTAATGCGGGTTTAATCCGCATTCCTGAGCGCTCACCTGGATGGGCACCTCCAGAGTAAGAGCTCTGCTGCCTAACTGATCCCCGTATGAATTCAAAGCAGGTAGAGTGGTGTCCTGAGAGGCGTTAGATTATGGGGAGAAGAGCCCAGGAGAAGGTTCCTGGTAGAGGGGCCTGGGAATGTTTCACAGAGAAGCAAGGTCTCTGAGTGGGCTTTGAGATACAAAGAGGAGCCGGGCAGAGACTTTGGCAAGCAGGGTGCAGCTGTGCCTGGTTCCCAGGACTCCCCAACAGGCAGCACACTCATTCAAAGTTGAGTGTCAAGGTTTCCATTTCAGTCTCAGCTATGAGCTTTAAGAATGCTAGCTTAGAAGTTGGAATGTTCCTGCACTTTAGAATGTCCTGCTTTTCATTGGGCTTTTTCTCTTTTTTTTTTTTCCTTCTTAGCAGGGCATATATTTCTACTTGCACCTGGTGTTTAGACTTCATTGTTACATTTCTCACAGGAGCAATTTTGTTGAGAGAAACACCTTTGTCCTACCTGTGACCAAATGCATACCTAGGCTAGATTGCCAACTGATTTTATTCTCCTGTGTTTGAAAACCTTTCACAGCCTTAGCACTTAGGTTGTCACTTAGGGATGTCTACTGTTGATTATGTGGGCACAAGGCTGTAGCTGGGACAGAGCAGCCACCTCCTTCAAGGTAGATGTACAGGCTTTGTTTGCAAAACAAAAAAACCAAATTGCTTAGCACAGTGCCAGGCACATGGGAAGTATTCCAAAAATATTTATTGAATGAAAGAAATGAAAAACAGCTGAGCAAGAACTTGGGCCATTAATACTTAACATTGCTCAACTAATTCGAAGTATACTTGTGTGTTCTCAGATCATAATGAAACTATTGGCCTGAAATTTGTGATAATTAACATAATAGATTTTATAGACTGTATGTCAGAAAGATGACACTGATGCTGGTCTTGTTTTCATTTTTTATTGTGCCCCTTTCCAAACTACACTTCTCAGTGCTGTTTCCGATACTTTCCACATTGTGTTTAGAATTTAATTTCTTTTTATTGTGTTTTTATTTTATTTATTTGAAAGACAGTTACAGAGAGAGGTAGAGATAGAGAGGTCGTCCATCTGCTGGTTCACTCCCCAGATGGCTGCAACAGCTGGAGCTGAGCCAATCCGAAGACAGGAGCCAGGAGCCTCCTCTGGGTCTCCCATGCGGGTGCAGGGGCCCAAGCACTTGGGTCATTCTCCACTAACATCATTAGTTTTCTATTTGGAATTCTTTTCAAAATGAGCACTGAAGCTGGGGATGATGTGGTGGTGGGATGGTGCCTGCACACTTTCCATCCTGAATTTGTCCACATCACCCATTAAGGTGCTGGAGGGCATGGTTGAACCTTGAAGAAGAAACAAGAAAGTTTGAGGACAGGAAAAGGGAACAGAAGGGAAAACTGGACTGAAAATAAAAGAAGTAAGGCAGAGCTTTAGAGTAGTCTGCAATGGCCAGAACATGAGAGAATTCAACCTTATTTTAGTTTATTTGGGCTTCATTTATTTATTTGAAGTGGGGGAGGGAAGTATGCCCATCTGTTGGTTCGCTCCCTAAATGCCCACAGCAGCCAGGGCTGGGCCAGGCAAAAACCAGTAGCCAGGAACTTCATCTGGTCTCACATGTAGATGGCCAGGACCCAAGTACTTAGGCCAGCATCTGCTACTTTCCAGGGCATTGGCAGGAAGCTGGATTGGAAGCCAAGCTGGGACTGCATCCCAAGCACCCTGATATGAGATGCAGGTGTCCCAAGTGGTGACTTATCCCATAAACCCCAAGACCTACCCTCTAGTGTTCAACTTCAACATGCCTAGGACAGAGTAGTCTCTCCCTACGTCTCTTTTGGGGTCCTTTGCAAGGCTTACATGACTTGAAAAAGGAAGCTTTTCTTTGCTTTTTGGTAAAGAAATGGAAAGCAATTACAAGAGAATAATGATATAGGATTAATTTTTTTGTTTCCTCTGTTACAAATAACTTGTACAAAAGTGAGATCAGATTACTACTGCTGTACACAGCATGATGTCATCCATGTAGAAATCCTGGTTTGGTGATGACAGGGCTTGCTCTCTTCAAATACACTTTTAGTGAACAACTACCAGGTTGAGTTTCAACTTAAAAGGTTATTGTAGTAAGTGCAGTATAGCCAAGTTAATATTACCATGTGGAACAGGTTTTGACATTTTTGTGTTGCACCGAAAAGCAGCACAATGGTTCTAAAGACCTGTGTGAGTTCTTCCACAAAAGGGCCTTGGCACTGTGCAAATATCATTTAGCCTCCCATGGCCCAGCACCTTCAGTTGCAAATCAGCGTGCTGACATTTGCCACCTTAATCAGGTGGACATTCTTCAAGGCACGGGAAGCTTCAAGAGGACCATGATTCTTTCTGGATGCCTGCTTGCACATGGAACTGGTTCGATCTCATGCCACAGTGCTGTGACACTGAAAGGCTGAGCTGGGATGGAAACTCTATCTGAAGAGGAAATGGGCTCTGAGAGCAGATGGGAAAGGAAAGCAGTGAGGGAGCTGGGTTTAAGCATCAGAGGCTGCCACCCTTGACAGAGCCATTTTTTCTGCTTTTCACCCAGATTTCTCTTGGTTAAAATTAGTTGCAGCCATGACCAGGTTTCCTTCCTGCCTGACTTGTTTCCTTGTCAGTGTTACCTCCTTCCAGGGCCCTGAGCTGCTTGTTCTGCAGGAGAGACCCCAGGCGGTCTGATTTATCTGAGTGCACAGTGGGCCGGGTGTTCTCGCTGTGCTGCTTCAAGGCATGCCCTGAGTTGCTTCCCTGGGTTACTTTAAATGATTTTTAAAATAATAAGTGAATGATCCAATGCCTAGTTACTAAGTTGCCCTAAGTGTGGGTCGGAACTTTGTATCTTAGGAAGCTGGGAATTCCTGAAACATCACTGGAGTGCTTTCTGTCTTTCCTGCTGCCTGCTAGGAGTGCTTTATTCCAAAAGGTGAGAGGGGCACACCTGTTAGATAACATCATATGAAGGTGTGATACTCTTACCACCTTCGCACATCCAGGAGGTATGAGAAGACAGTGAGTAGAAATAATACACTTAAAATTATGAGGAAATGCACAAGGTAGGAGGTGATTAATTTCCAGGTGAAGGAGTGGAGCAAACTCAGACTGATGCTGTGATGAAGCAGATTAAGCCACTACTTACAATGCTGGCATCCCATATGGGAGAACCAGGTCATGTCCTAGATGCTCTGCTTCAGATCCAGCTCCTTGCTAATGGGCCTAAGGCAAGGGAAGGTGGTCTGAGTATATGGGTCTCCCTGGGGATACCCAGATGGAGTTCTAGACTCTTGGCTTCAGGCTGGCCCAGCCCTAGCCATTGTGGCCATTTGGGTAGTGAACCAGCATCTGGAAGGTCTCTGTTTCTGTTTCTGTGCCTTTCAAATAAATCAGTCTTTCTAAAAGACCAACTTGAAGAATAAGATAGCTAGAGTCTAGAAGGGCAACACAAAAGTGAGATTTGAGTGATACACTGAAGAAAGATAGGATTCAGGGGAATGAGCAGAGAAGAGATTTTAGAAGAGCACCAACAGATGAGTGTAAACCCATCCCAAAACCTCTTTCCTCCAGGTAGAGAGAGGAATCAGAAGAAATAATCTCCAGACAAGAAGCAATTCTGGAAATTTGAAACTAACTTGAAAGCATGAGAAGCATACGCTTCTCTACAAAAACCTTTACAGTTGCTGACTGCACATTTACTCTATGAGCCTAGAAAGCTGGATTTAATTGTTTTCCTGTTAATGGTAGTTTTCAAAATTTAGTCTTCTCAAAATTTCAAGATGAGTTTCATTGCTTTCCCTTATTTAGAGCCCTTATTCACCCCCATGGCATACATCTTGCCTGCACAGAAGGTTCTAAATGCATTATTGATCATTAGCACATACTATTAAATCAGGAGAAAGTAATTGCTCTGTATTCGGAGGACAGAGGCAAAAATCAGTTTGTCTCAAGTTCTTCTCAAAGGCTTTTAGGCTCAGGGAATGACCTAAATTTTCTCAGTGCAGTAATCTAGCTACCCTGATGATACACAAAATCAGGACATCTGGAGGCTGGAAGAGATTTTAGCCATCACTTCTGCCAGTATCCTCATTTTACTGATGAGAAACCTGCGAGTGCAGCAGATGAATTGGCTCATCCTTCTTTGCAGATTCTCCCCAACCCCTTCCTGCCTGTCCTTAACCTCATTTTCCTCTCCACCCACCTTCCAGTCCAGCAGCTGCTCTCTGACGCTGTGCCACCCTCCTGTGTTAAACTCATTGCTCAAGGTTATCACAACCTACTGGATTTTAAACTGGAACAAAGTTTTTGTTTTGTTTTGTTTTGTTTTTCAGTTGGTGAGAAGAGCCAGAAAGTGTCCCACTTTGTGATTGGTCACCATATTTTGAGACAGCAGCCCTGGTGTGACTGATGTCACACCAAAGATCCGAGGGCCATGAGGAAACTTGGTGTTAGCAGCTTTTGGTCTGTTTTGTGGTTCTCCCTCTTTCCCTCTCTCCCTAATAAATATACACTAAATTAAAATACCTAATTTATTGTATCCTAAAGATGGTGGTGTATCTGTTTAATGAAAAGCATCTGGGTTAACTTAAGCTGCTGTGCTTGATTTTTAAAACTAGGCATTAAGAAGCCCTTAGGGCAGGTATTTGACCTAGCAATTAAGGCACCCGGGTCCCACCTGAGTTTAAATCGTCTCTGGCATCTGGCTCCAGCTTCCTGCTGATGCAGACCCTAGGAGGCAGCAGTGATGGCTTAAGTGATTGGGCTCCTGATAGCTATATGGAGGATCTAGATTGAGTTCCTGGCTCCTCGGTGGCTTCAGCCCCAGCTAAGACCAATGTGGGCATTTTTAAAAAGTTCTTTTCCAGGAGTATTGGACTTTTCCTGTGAAACATACCATGCAGAAGGGTGGCCTGTGGAGATAGAATCTGGCAAGTTTGGTTTCATGTGTTCTTAAAGAGTATCTACTTATTTTCATTTAATTGGAAGGCAGAGACTAAGAGACAGATGGGCACATATCTTCCATCTGGTTTGCTCCTCAAATGCCCACAACAGACAGGGTTGGGCAAGTCTGAAGTCGGGAGCTCAGAACTCCATTTGGCTCTCCTAGCCTGGCTGGCAGAGACCCAAGTACTTGAGCCATCATTCCCTGCCTCCTGGGTTGCCCATTAGCAGGAAGCTGAATCAGAAGCAGAGCAGCTGGTATTCAAACCAGGCACTCTGCTATGGGAGGTGGGTATCCCAATGGCCACCTAACTGCTATACTAAGTATTCACCACTGGCTTTATGTTTTGGAGTTCCTTTATGTTGTAAGAGCTGGATTTTTATTTTTTAATTGGGAAAAACAAATACAGTAATAAAGCTTAGTCTGTGAATGTGTCTGTTATAATTTTGGTTGTTTATTTTCTGGAGGAGGTCATATTTTCAATGCCCTGATAGAGACTCAATTTATTTTTTTTAATGAGTAGCAGTATTTTCATCTGCTCCATCCCCTATCTTTTGAAAATTAGATTAAGATAATCCTTCATGAATATTATAAGATTTAGAACAGTTCTTTCCCACTCTCAGACCAAGAAACTTTGCTAATAATTTTTTTCTGCATCTAAGTACTTTTGTTCCATATGTACATTGGATAAAATGTCACTTTGTATAAAACAAAAATGAAGTTTTATGTTGGAATTTTTGGTTCTGTTTTTTTCCTAAAAATACCAAAGTGCTTTGTATTTATTTATAAAACATCTGGGGTCTTAAGCATATTGCCTTGTACTTTCATCCTGTTTTGCCAGAATAGGGAATAGACACATCAGGTATTGGAGAATTAAAAACCATACTATTTTTACTAAGAAGACCAGCAATTTGTAGTATTTTAGTAGGGAATCAGAGATGGGAGAGTGCAGAGAGGAGAGAGATAGAAAGACATTCTGTTTAAAATACTACAGCTAGACATTTGTTCTGGTGGTTAAGATACCCGCAGTCTAAATTGGAATACATGAGTTTGATACCCAGCTCTGGCTCTTGACTCCAGCTTCCTGCTAATGTAGACCCTCCAGGCAGTGGTGATGGCTCAAGTAATTGGGTCCCTGCCACTCACATGGGAAACCTGATTGAGTTCCCAGCTACTGGCTTTGGCTTGACCCAGCTCCCACCATTGTGGGTATTTCAGAGGCAAATGAGTGGATGGGACCTCTGTCTCTCACAATAAATAAAAACTAAAAATATTATAGAACACTGTGATGGGAGGGTTTTTTTTTTTAAGCATCCTATGTGACATGATCTGTAGGTTAGCAAGTGGATTCTTTTTTTCATTTGAATGCTTTTTTTCTTGTTGATGTATAGAAGAGCTGGTTGAGGGTCACATGTTGTGATGCTGGTGATGATGGAAGCAGGGCAAGCTGTATGAATCAGAATCTTGGCAATGTCTTTCATAATTTATTAGTTTTTAAAAGAGAGTGCTTTGCTTGTGAAGCTTGAGGGAAACAAGGACAATAAAATATACAATTAATTAAAATCTTTAGAGCAACCAGCAGCAGCATTAATAAAACATTACCCTCTAAAGTACCTAAGAATTGCAGCTTACTCTCCCATCTCAGTGGGCAAAACCAGGATGAAAGAGTCTGTCTTTCATCATCATCAATAAACAGTTTATTGGACTTGGGCTGGTGGATTTTCAAAGAAATAGGCTCCTAGCCAACATCCCATTCCTCCTTACATGAGACATCTGGGTTAATAATAACAATCACCGGCCTTTATTTTGCACTTACTTCATTTATATATTTTTGTTCAATCATCACAAGAAGTTTGCAAGGAAGGTGTTAGGATTTCCATTATCCAGATGAGAAAACAGACTCAAATAAGCTGGAGAAATGCTTCTTAAAGTGTAGTCCTTGGGCCAGCAGCAGCGTTAGGAACTTGTCAGAAATACACACTCACAGCCCCACATCATCTTAGCAGGGCAGGATTTCTGGAGTCAAGAGACGGGCAGCAGTCTGTCTTTTGCCAGTGAGTCCAGGTGATTTTTTTTTTTCAAGATGTATTTATTTATTTGAAAGTCAGTATTGGCATGGGAGAGATCTTCATCTACTGGTTCATTCCCCAAATGGTCACAATGGCCATGGCTGGGCCAGGCTGAAGCCAGGAGCTCCATCATGGTCTCTTACGTGGGTGGCAGGGGTCCAAGTACTTGGGCCATCTTCTGCTGCTTGGCTAGGATCATTAGCAGGGAGCTAGATCAGAAGCAGAGCAGTTTGGACTTGAACAAGTACTCCAATATAGGATGTAAGAGGGAGCGTGACTTGCTGTGCCACTATGCCAGTCTCCCACCTCTTTTGTTTATTTTTAAAGATTTGTTTCCAGGTAATTTTTATATATGTTGAAGTTGGAGCATGATGAAGTTCTAAGGATTTACCTGAGAGTCTATGTGTTGGAAGCAGAGTCTGAAAGCTGGGTTTTGGATTTTAGTATTCACAGTGGACATGGCTAATTTATCTTCCAAGCAGAGGCCTCCCAGAACTGCACACCCATTAGAACTGTTGGAAATTTTTCTTTTCTCCTTTACCATCCTTAGCCCCTGCCTTTCAACTCACTGTTCTCTCTAGCATATATGCAAAAGAGAAGGAACTTAACAAGATTCCTTAATAAATGATTCTTCAGAGAGCCTCCTAAATGCTATTTTCCATACTGTATCTCTTTCCAGACCTTTGGAACTCAAACATCACCAGTGCTGGTGATGCCTTGTGAAAAGCCCCTGGAATCAGCCTTTGCTGTGTTTATTTTTGTGTCTGACAAGGAGAGCCTGGTGTTAGATATGTAAGTGCTAAACCAGTTCTTGCTGGATGGATAGAAAGGTAGAATGGTGCCACCTTATTCTGAACTCACAGAGCATTGGGACTGTGCTGGTGTGGTGTGCAGACAAGGCACATGCCTTGGTTGTACTCATTGGTTCTGGTTTTACCATTTACTTTGATGGGAATGGGTACGTTTGACTTCTCTGAGTTTTCTTAACTAAAAAACAGATGATGATGATATCATGTAGGTTAAATTTTTTGAGAATAGTTTGGAATCTGTTGGGTGCTACACAAATGTAATGTTCTGGAATACCCTGAAGAACAGCTCCTGAGGTTGTCTGTACTGAAACACTGGGGAAGGGTGAGTTTCCCCTCCTCATGATGGTGACTTGGCTGGTCAAAGGCTTGGGGTATTGTGGAAGGAGCTGTAGGTTTGGACTCACTTGATCCCAGCCATGAGCCTGGGACCTCTCTCAGCCTTGTCTCTGAAATGGGTGTCAGAAGACCTACTTGTGAATGTGGTGAGGAGAGAGGTCGGTGGGATTTAAAGTAGTGAGATTGTATGCAGTCACCCAGGATGGTAGTGTAGAGAAGAGGGCAAGGTTTGGAGAGCTTCGGGTAAGGAATTGGGACCCTTGGGGCTCTGGCCTTGACGTCTCCTGTTGGAGCTTCAGCTCTGACTCACTTACTCCGCCTCACTTACTCCAGCCTCAGGTCCCTGCCTAGCCCACCATGTAGAGTTTCAGGCAGCTGCAGAGTCATTGCCTAAGAAAGTGCTTTGAGAACGTGTAGCAAGAGTGCCAGACCCAGAGTGCCAGACCAGGTGTGCATGGGTGCGTGTGAGTGTGTGCATGCATGGGTGGTGGTGGCGGGGAGGGAGCGTGGTGGAAGGAAAAGCATGTTTGGTCTGAGGGGCAGCTGTCATTTGGCTCTGCAGATTCTGCCCCATGGAAATCTGAATCTGGGGTTACCCAGTCATCTGACTTTTGAAGACAAGCCAGGAATTTGAATTTTTTTTTGGTGACATCTTTAGAGTTTCCTAATACTGCCTAAATGGGGAGGGGGAGAGAGAAAGAAACATTTTGTGGTCCAAGTACCACACATCTGTGGGCCAGATCTGTAGGCTGTTGGCTGATGGCCTCTGCTGCCGAGTGTTCTGTAAACATGACCTGTTATTATTAGAGGTCCTGAAATTTATAATAAACCTCCCAGAAGGAACTCCTCCGTGTTCTCTCAGCTCCCCTAGATACCTCTCAACATCTGCTGGGCCTGTTTTGATGCAGACTCCAGGGATTCTGCATCTGTGTAGTTTGGAGAGGTTGTGAGTGCTGGCCTTCTGGGAAGGAGATTCAGGAGACTGGCTTTTGGGTTCTCACTTCTCTGCCCAGAGAGAGTGTGGTGTTCTGTTGAGCAGACTCAAGTGCCTCTCGGATGCGTGGAGCTACGGAGAGGAAAATGCTCTATTGACTGCCTTTAGACTGCGTGCATCTTCCTGAGAAATAATTTTTTCATTGCCTTTTTAAAAAATTTGTGTTACAGAAAAAGGAGTTTGACGTGGACACCCTGAGTAAGTCAGAGCTGCGGATGCTTCTCAGCGTGATGGAAGGGGAGCTGGAGGCCAGAGACCTTGTCATCGAGGCCCTGCGGGTAAGAGAGCTCCAGGCCAGGTCTTGCTGCTGCCTGGTTCTCGCTTTTCAAATAGCTGGTGGCAAAGCTTCCTTAAGTTTTGAATCAAATGAACTTAAAGGCTTCTGTAAAGCCAACAGGTGCCTCCCATGCCAGTCACCAACCTGTCATCCTATAAGTCCTGAAGTTTGATGGCAATTGAGATGATGGAGAAAAAGTATGCTGCTTCACGTGGGAAACTGGAGAAACTGGCTGTCTGAGTTTGGAAATCCTAGCGTCATGCTTATTTGGTTAAAGATGTATTTCATAAAATTGGTAATTTGGCATCCTATGTATATATAAGGACAGAAAGGAAAAGTTGAAAGAATCCGCTAGAAAGAATATTGTGGATAATATCTTTTTCCTTCCTATATATTACAAATGATTTTTTTTTTGTTTTCAGAGATTCATAAGATTAACAAGTAAATGTTTATATGTGTGTCTTCAAATGGTGTTATTATTTTTGTCTAACTGGGGAATAATACATTACTTAAATGCCTTGGTAAAGTTTTGTTTTTGAAAAAAAAAAGTGTTGTTTAAACTTTCGTTTGTAAAATGAGTTTTATTTATTTAAAAGGGAGAGAGACAGGTCTTCCATCCTCTAGTTCACTCCCCAAATGGCTGCAACAGCCAGTGCTGAGCCAGGCTGAAACCAGGGGCGTGGGACTCTGAGTCTCCCATGTGCCTCCCAGGGTAAGCATTAGCAGGAAGCTGGACCAGAAACAGAGTAGCTGAAATCCAAACCAGGCACCCAGATGTGAGATGCAGGCATTCCAAGTGCTAGTTTAAGCTACTACACCAAATGACCTCTCATGAGTTAACTTTCTTGATAGTTTTCTAAAAGGTGATTCAGAACTGGCATTGTTTTGGGATATGAATCAGCTTAAGTTTGTGTATGTTGATTCTTTTATAGTTAATTGTATGTAGTCAGGTGTTTCCTAGCACTTGGCCATTTGACCAAGAGTTATGTTTATTACATGTAAAGTGTGGGTTTCTCTAATTTCACCAGGGAGTATTTCCTCAAATTTTGTCTTACGGAGTTTATTTTAATACCTGAAAACCTGCAAAATGTTAACCAACTGTTGCCTGTGTCAGGATCTTGTATGGCGGAGAAAGGAGGTAATAATGATAGACACAGTGGAGATGGTAGATGTGGGGAAGGGAAGGTAGTTCCTGAAATCATATATGGTCCATGAGGTTGGCACAGTATAGTGATTATCCTTCAACTTGATGGCAGGACAATTGCCTCAGAAAAATGGGAGTGTAGTTAACCCATCTGCAATGCAGTATGGAGTGAGAGGTGCTGCTTGTTGAATGGGAAGTTCTGCTACGTAGACATTTGCCCTGCCTGGTTCTGAGAGCTGTTCCTCCCATGCCACATTGGGATCAGGTGCATTGAATTGCCAGTGCGTATCTTCTTGAATGAGCTTTTTGGGAGAAATGCAGGGATAATCGTTTATCACTATAAGGAGTGACCCTCAGCTGAAGGACAGACCAAGGGCAGAGTCCTCTGTTGAGGACAATAGCATAGCCTGCTGAGACCAATGAATGAAAGGCCCCAGCTCGATTGTTCTGCTAACCTATGAGAGATGTCAGGTCAGCATTGTGGAATTCCCCACCACTCACAGGAATGTTTGAGTAATTATTGGAGTCTGTTGTCTATGTATTGCTTTAGAAACCAGGTACACTTCTCTGGTTTAATTGTGGTACCTTAACATGTTAAGAGTGGAAGTCGACTTGCTGATTATCTGGACTTGTAATGTGAACTTTTTTTTTTAATTTTTTTATTTAGTAAATATAAATTTTTAAAGTACAGTTAATGGATTACAATGGCTCCCCCCCCTTAATTTCCCTCCCACTCACACCCCTCCCATCTCCCGCTCCCTCTCCCATTCCATTCACATCAAGATTCATTTTCAATTATCTTTATATACAGAAGATCAATTCAGTATATATTAAGTGTGTTTGCACCCACACAGAAACACAATGTGTAAAATACTGTTTCAGTACTAGTTATAGCATTACTTCACATTGGACAACACACTAAGGACAGATCCCACATGAGAAGTAAGTACACAGTGACTCCTGTTGTTGACTTAACAATTTGACATTCTGGTTTATGGCATTGGTAATCTCCCTAGGCTCTAGTCATGAGTTGCCAAGGCTATGGAAGCCTTTTGAGTTCGCCGACTTCGAGCTTATTCAGACAGGGTCATAGTCAAAGTGGAATTTCTCTCCTCCCTTCAGAGAAAGGCACCTCCTCCTTTGATGGCCCCATAATGTTTTTCAAAGAATCAAGGAGTGTTCAAATTATGAGGAACTTTACATATTGTAGGTCAGTGGTCTGCATGTGTCAGATCAAGGGTGTCCTTTTCATGACATACTCCTTACTGGGCTGGCACTGCGGCACAGCAGGAAAAGCCACCGCCTGCAATGCCAGCATCCATTATGGGCACTGGTTCATGTCCCATCTGCTCTACTTCGAATCCAGCTGCCTGCTAATGGCCTGGGAAAAGCAGCAGAAGATGCCCCAAGTACTTGGGTCCCTGTACCCAAGATGAAGTTCCTGCCTCCTGGCTTTGGCCTGGCCCAGCCCTGGCCATTGCAGCCATCTGGAGAGTGAACCAGCAGATGGAAGATCTCTCCCTCTCTGTAACCCTGACTTTCAAATAAATAAACACATCTTTTAAAATAATTATCATCCCATTTACTATCTTACAATGAAATTCATGGATAACCACGCACAAGAAGGTGCCTCAAAATATTCATGGAAAAATGGAGTTGAAGGATAAACTTATTTTGGTGCTAATTTTTTTTTTATTTATGTTTATGAGAGGGTCTTCAAAAAGTTTATGAAAACTGTATTGTAAAAAAAATGCATCACTGGCCGGCGCCACGGCTCACTAGGCGAATCCTCCACCTTGCGGCGCCGGCACACCGGGTTCTAGTCCCGGTCCGGGCGCCGGATTCTGTGCCGGTTGCCCCTCTTCCAGGCCAGCTCTCTGCTGTGGCCAGGGAGTGCAGTGGAGGATGGCCCAGGTGCTTGGGCCCTGCACCCCATGGGAGACCAGGAGAAGCACCTGGCTCCTGGCTCCTGCCATCGGATCAGCGCGGTGCGCCAGCCACAGCACGGCGGCCATTGGAGGGTGAACCAATGGCAAAGGAAGACCTTTCTCTCTGTCTCTCTCTCTCACTGTCCACTCTGCCTGTCAAAAAAAAAATGCATAACTTAAACTTTTTTGCATCAAATAAGGTTTTCTTCTTAAGATTTATTTGTTTGAAAGACAGAGTAATGGAGAGACACAGACAGAAATTGCCCATTCTCTGGTTCACACCCCAAATGTCCACAGCAGACCAGGCTGGGCCATACTGAAGCCAGGAACCAGGAATTCCATCCGGGACTCCCTTGTTGGTGGGAACAGCCCAAATACTCTGTGCCTTCCTAGGTACAAAGCTGGATCAGAAGCCAAATAGCCAGGACTCAAACCATGTACTCCAATATGGAATGTGGGCATTTCAAACTGCTGCTTACCCTGCTGCACTACAGCACCCACTCCATGCTTCTATTTTACTTGCATGTTAAAAATGTATTAACAACACATTGCTGCAATGTTATATGATGATAACAGGTAAATAATTTATAATAAAATGTTTTTTTTTCCTTTTTTTATATATATGAAAGGCAGCAGAGTGCCTGGTTTGAGTCCCAGCTTCACTTCCAAGTCCAGCATCCTGCTGAAGTGTCCCTGTGAGGCAGTGAATCATGGTTTAAGTACTTGGGTCCCTGGTACCTTGTATTAGGTTCCTACCTCCTGGCTTTGGCCTGGTGCAGCTCTAGTTGTTGTGGGTATTTGAAAAGTGACCTAGCGGATGGAAGCTTGCTCTGTTTCTCTATCTTTCAAATAAATGAAAATAAATAAATACTTGTTTTTGCAAAAGGAAAACTTCCAATAAAACATATAAATAAAAATATAGGTAGGTGTTGTGGTGCAGCAGGTTAAGCCACCATTTAAAACTATAAAAATTATACGGTATTGTCACAGTATTTGAGACATCAATTTTTATTGAGGGGAAAATTATATTTTTAAAAAGCAGTATTAATGAAGAATCTGAATTGCATAGCTGCTTAATTGAAATAACTTGATCTGATGAGAAATTCTTGCTTAATAATTTCTCCCCTGATTCACACAAAGTAGGAGTAAATTACTAAATATGAGGAGTGCTAAAAGCTTGATGGGAAATACATCCTTTTGGTTACATTTTTCCCTGAACTTGAAGTACCCTCATGTGTATATTAAAATTAAATCCCAAGAAAAATACTTCAGAGTTTAATAGAGAATGTGTTCTAGGAGAAGCAGGTATGTTTTCTGAAAGCCGAAGTGGACATAGAGCTTTTGAATTAACTTCAACTGAATTTTCAAAATTCCTTTTCATAGTATATCCAAAAATCGGCAGTTGGAGTCTACTTAGTCTGTACAGCTTTCACACTTTCATCCCTTTTCTCCTTGCTACGAAGATTCTCATTGGCATGTTAGTCAAAGGGAGACAGGGCTAGATGATGGCAATGATGTAATTATAAAATTTTTAAAGCTAAAATTATGTGTCTTAGCCTACAATCTGTAGGACCCAGCCTGCTGTCATAGAAATGAGTTTGTGTAAGTACTGTATCCATGAAACAATGGATTCCTGTGGCATTTATCTTGAGATTTATTCTTTTCTCCCTTAGATTACATAAATAAGAATGGGCTGTATGTTGTTTTAAGAGTATGTATTTTCAAGGTAGAGAGACAGAAAGCTCCAACCTCTGGTTTACTCCCCAAATACATGCAACAGCTGGGGCTCAGCCAGGCTGAAGCCAAGCATCTGGAACTGCGTCTGTGCCTCCCAATTGTTGGAGCCCTCCTCACATCCTCCTAGGGTATGCTTTACTAGGAAGTTGGAATTGGGAATGGTGTCAGGACTTGAAGCCAGGTACCCTGGTATGGATATGGGTGTCCCAAGAGATGTGTTAACCACTACAACAAATACCCACTCTGAGAATTAACTGCATCAAAGACATGACAATTCTTCTTCTGACCTTAATGTATAGAGTGATTGTACAGCCCATTATTATTTGCAGTGAAAATTTAACATGAAAGTTTAGCATTTCTCATATAGCATGCATTTATAGCACTAGACACATAGGGATCTATAAATGAAGAATTACCTTGTACAAGTGGCTGTAACAGAAACTCAAACACAATAGATTTAATAAGTTTCCTTCTCAGGCAGCATTTTGCAACTGAGGCATCCCAGCTGGAGAGGCAGCACGGTGCCGCGTGACCATTCAACAACCCAGGTCACTTTGGTTTTCTTTCCTTAGGGAATTAGCTAGCCTCCCCTGTGCGGCTGAAGCTAAATCAATGCCAGCACCACATGCTAGGGACTGCAAAGGGGGACGGAGAGGAAATGAAAGGCAGATGTACACAGAAGGCAGTGTACAAAGGTGCAGTGGTGAGAACTCCCATGCGCACGCTACACTCTTGTACTACTGTTAAAGAAGGATTTGGGCTTTATAAGACTTTAATAACCTGCCAAAATTTAAAAAAGTACATTATCATGGTTTAAGGTTATCTTGTATCCTGATGAATGTTAACAGAAGATACACCTCTCCCTCTCTTCTTCCCTCAATAAGTAATTGTGGAGTACCTACTATAGGCCTAAAAATAAAGCTTGAGGTGTGTATGTGCAAGTGGGGCTACGTTATGCCACATTGTGTCAGTTTAGACAATTCCCTATCTTGACTTTTCATGCTTAAAGTGAGGTGTTCTGAGTGTCATTTGGGCCTGGGTTTTACTTTTCTCAGACAGTGACTTGCTGTGCTGAGTTTGCTTTGAATGATCTTCTTTATCAAAAACTTCACATGTTCACTGGCTTCCAAATTGAATGATTTTGCTTCAAAGCAGGTTTTCTCAATCTCAGCACTGTTGATATTAGGGACTAGATATTTTGTGTTTGATACCAGTGACTTCCAGTTGTTGACAACCCACAGTGCTCTCAGGAGTCACATTGCCCACTCTTGGGAAACATTGCTTTAAAGAATTCTGCTCAAGCAAATTTGACTTTTAAAACTCTATTGTCCTAAATGCAAGAAACCTAAATTATTGCTTCAAGTGCATTACATAATGAAACAGTGATTTTCTTGTAAAATGCTCATCCCTTAAAATGTACAAATTAATTGGAAAATGCCCATTTAAAAAAAGTTTTATTTATTTGAAAGTTGTAATAAATGAGAAGGAAAGACAGAGAACATAAATGTGAGTGTTGACATCCATTCATCCATCCAAATGCATGCAGCAAACAGGGCCAGGCCAGGCTGAAGCCAAGAGCTAAGACCTCCATCCAGGTCTCATATGTGTGGCTCTCAGGAATCCAAATGCTTGGGCTATCAGCTGTTGCCTATCAAATGTGATAGTGCCAATACACATACTCCTGAAAATGCCCATTTAAACAAATTTCATGACCCTTTCTAAATGTTCAATATATATTATGGCAGTATTTAAATTTACATCACAGGGCAAGCTTTTGGTGCATGGGTTGAGATGCTTCTTGAGGGGGCAGCATTGTGGTACAGTAGATTAAGCTACCACCTGAAATGTGGGCATCCCATATCAGAGTGCCAGTTTGTCTCTGCTGCTCCATTTCTGATCCAGCTTCCTTCTTACATGCCTGGAAAGCAGCAGAAAAAAACCAAGAGGTTGGGCCCTGGCTACCCACATGGGAAACCCAGGTGGAATTCCAGGCTCCTGGATTTGGCATGGCCCAGGTTGTTGCAGCCATCTGCGGAGTGAACCAGCAGATGGAAGACCTTACACACTCTCTGTCTCTATCTTTCTCTTTCCCTGTCACTCTGCCTTTCAAATAACTGCTAAAAAAAATGCCAACATCCCATATAGGAATGCCTGAGTTCATGTCCTGACTTGGCCTCCAATTCCAGCTTCCTTTTTTATTTTTTTTAATTTTAGTTACACAAGTTTCATGTATTTCATATATATGGATTTAGGAACATAATGACACTTTGCCCTTTCCTTCCCTCTTGCCCATATTCCAACCCTTCTTCCTCCTCCCTCTCACACCACTGTTAATTTTTACTAAATCTATTTTCAGCCTTCTTAATGATCATATAGTTAACCCTACATTAAGTAAAAGAATTCAACAAATAGTATTAAGAGAGGCAAGAGCAATCGTTGAATCTCTATTTTACTCCAATACATTACTTTTCAGGTACTCAGTTACCTCAGATCAGGGAAAACATAGGATCTCTGCCTTTTTTGGGATCAGTTTATTTCACGAAGTATAATGGCATCCAGTTGTGTCCATCTTGTTGCAAAAGACAAGATTTCATTTATTTTTACAGCTGAATAGTACTGCATAGTATGTATCTATATTCAGATTTCTGAGGTATCTCCATACTATTTTCTGCGATGGCTGTACCAGTTTACATTCCCAACAGTGGGATTTCATTTTTTGGTTTCAATTTTGTTTATTTATTCTCTCATTTTAATAATTTCTTTCCTCCTAGTAATTTTGGGTTTGGTTTGTTATTGTTTTTCTACATCCCTGAGATGCATTGATAACTCATAATTTGGTACCTTTTCAATTTCTTGATGTAGCACCAGTTGCTATAAACTTTTTAACACTGCCTTACTATAACCGAAGTTTTGATATGATGTTTTGTCATCTTCGTTTGTTTCCAGAAATTTTTTGATTTTTTTCTTTTGATTTCCTCTGTGATCCAGAGTTCATTCAGGAACAAGTTGTTCAATTCCAATGTGTTTGCATATGATCTAGAAATTCTTAAGTTGTTGATTTCCAGCTTCATTTCATTGTGGTTGGAGTAGATGTGTGGTATGACTTCAATTTTTTTTTTTTGATTTGCTGAAATTTGCTTTATGGCCTAGCATATGGTCTATCCTAGAGAAAGTTCTGTGAACTGATGAGAAGAATTTGTGTGTATTTTCAACTGGGGGTGAGAAGTTCTTTAGATATCACTTAGGGCCATTTGGTCAATAGTGTCATTTAGCTCTGTTAATTCTTTGTTGATTTTTTGCCTAGTAGATCTGTCCATTGATAAAAGTGTGGTGTTGAAGTCCCCCATTACTGTTGTATTGGAATCTGTCTCCCTTTAGATCCATTAGCATTTCTTTTAAATAGCTAGGTGCCCTTTAATTGGGTGCATACACATTCATTGCAACTACATCTTCCTGTTGAATTGATCCCTTAATCATTACATAGTGTCCTTCTTTATCTTTTAACAGTTTTTGTGTTAAAGTCTATTTTGTTTCATATTAGGATGGCAACATCTGTCCTTTTTTTGCTTTCTGTTAGCATGGAATATCTTTTTCCATCCTTTCACTTTCAGTCTGCCTGTATCTTTGTTGGTGAGATATGTTTCTTACAGGCAGCAAATAGATGGGTTATGTTTTTTTAATCCATTCAGCCAGTCTGTATATTTAACTGGAGAGTTGAATCCATTTGTATTCAGTGACTATTGGTAAGTAAGTACTTGGTCTGCCTATTGTTTACTTTGGATTTCTTTTGTATTTTTACTAGGGGATTTTCTGTCTTCACATGATTTCTTAATGATGGCTATCTTACTGTGTTTCTGTGTGTAGCACATGCTTAAGCATCTTTTGTAAGGCTTGATGAGTAGTGACAAATTCTTTCAGGTTCTATTTTTTATGAAAGGTCTTTATTTCACCTTCATTCATAAATGAGAGCTTTGCATGGTACAGTACTCTGGGTTGACAGTTTTTAATCTCTTAAGACTTGGAATATATCTTGCCATGCCCTTCTAGCCTGTAGGGTTTCTGATGAGAAGTAAGCTGTGAGTCTAATTGGAGATCCTCTCAAAGTAATCTGGCGTTTCTCTTGTGAACATTTTAGTATCTTTTTTATGTTTTACTATGGAAAGTTTGACTACAATGTGTCATGGTGAAGACCGTTTCTGGTCATGTTTCTATGTGCTTCCTGTACTTGGACCTCCCTTTCTTTCTCCCAAATTGAGGAAGTTGTCTGTAATTATTTTGCTAAAATAAAATAGGCCTTGTAATCCATTCTCTTTCTACCCCTTCAGGAACTCCTAAGACCCATATATGTTGGGTCATTTGATAGTATCCCCTAAATCTCCAACACTGTTTTTAAGTTTTCTATTTTTTTTTTATCTGTAAGTTTTCCAAAGATTTTTCTTGTAGTTCAGATTCTTTCTTCTGCCTCAACAAGTCTGCTTGTTAAGGCTTTCCCTCTTAGTCTTTATTTGATCTATTGAGTTCTTTGTTTCTAATATTTTAATTTCTCTTTAAAAATTTCAATTTCATGGGTAAAAATTTCATTCATGTCATATAGTGTTCTTTAGTTCGTGGATTTGCTTCTGATTGCTTTTGAGTTATCCTATGATTAATTTTGCGAATTCCATTTCTGGCACATGATCTCTTCAACTTCACTTTCTGATATTGAAATGCTGTGTTCCTTTGAGGGGAGTGTCATGGTGTCTTCCTTGTTTTTGTTTCTTGAATTTGTGTTTGTTTTTAGACATTTGTGGAGCTGATTTTTGTTTTAATCCTATGATGGTTTTTTATCTTAGAGCTACACATCTGTGGCTTAGTGGAATGTCTCCATTTGCAGTGCATACCAAGAGGTGTGTGTTGGGTGTGGCCAGGGAGCGCTGGTCAGTGTTCCAGGGTGAGGCGTTTATCCAGGGTAACATCTATGTTGGGTGTAGTAGATCTCAATGTGGGGTGTTAGTCCCCAGTGTGTTTACTCATCTATGCCACCATATGAACTGCACAAATGATCTGTGTAGTTCTCTCTGTGAGCACAGTTCCCACTGCAGTGTCCTGCCATAGGCAACCAAGAAGCTCCGGGCATGTGGGATCCACACCCAGTGGTTACCCCGACCCCCAGCTGCACCGTGCACTCTCTCATGTAACCACTGAATCCCCACCGATGCTGCACATAAGGCTTCCAGAGTCTATGGTTGCAAAGGTTTCTCTCTGCTATGACAGCCTGTCCAGACAACAGAAAGGCAGATGTTCCCTGAGCCAGTTCCATCTAAAAGTCTTGATCCTGGGAGTCTGCGGATGTCTCACCGTCCTACTTGGTTGCCCAGCCATCTCACTACCAGGCTCAGAGTCTGGGGGAGTGCAGATGTTTCCCTCCACTAGAATCTCTGAATCACACAGGTACAGAGCCACTGGCCGAATGTTGCTCACTCCCCCCAACTGCCACCAGTACTGCCAAGAAGATGGCCTCCTGTCTCAGCTAGTTGCTGTGCACAAGCACAAAGACTTCTGCAGCTCCTGCCCAAACCCAAAATAAGACTGATGCTTTCTCAGCTGGAAAGCGGGAGCTGTTGTAGGGAAGTTGGGGTGAGATCTGCATGCCCCCTCTACTTCCACTGGGTACACAGGAAATAGCTAGCAACTAGTAGCCCCCAGGGATCCAGTCCAGACTCATGCCATGCTCTCCCACTGTATTACCATGAGTTGTATTACCATGAGTTGCTGCAGTCCAGTCCCACCTCTGTCTCCAAGCTGCCACCCACTCTGGCTCCCGGCTGCTGCAGTTTTCCAGCTTCCTTCTAATATGTACCTTGGGAAGCAGCAGACGACAACTCAAGAATTGGGGTTTCTGCCACACATGTTGGAAACCCAGCCTGAGTTCCTGTCTCCTGGATTCAACCTGGCTCAGCCCCACCTAACTGTGGGCATTTGGGGGAGTAAATCATGGATAAAAGCATTCACTCTGCCTCATTCACTTTGCCTTTCAAATAAATGAAAATTTAAAAATATAGTTTCTTGTACAGAATTTAAATGCCTTATTTTTCAAATTAAAAATTCCCTTTTGGTTATATGGCTCAGTGCTGGCATGTTTACAAAGAACAAAGGCAATCTCTGAATAGAATGTTGCTTCCACTGTGGTTTGTAAAATAGCTACTGGTGTACTACAGAGTTTTGTGAGTGTTCTCATATGACATGTCTGCTAAATACTGATAAAAGAATAACAATCTGCCATTTTATTGGCTTCAGCTAAGTAAAACCTGCAGTCCTTTGTATTTCAAAATTATATTAATTCAGTCAGTTGGTTGACCAAAACATACCCTTTTTGTGCTATTCATTTTAGTGAATGAATGAATTAATTTGCTGAGTAGAGCTGAATTCATGAAAGCATAAATTAATTTAAATCCCCCTCCCTGCCTGCTGAGATAATGCTTTTGTCCATATCTAGAGAAAGGAGGAAGAGTGTCGACTAGACTGTTATTTCTACAAGCCAATCAGTTTTCATAAAGCACTGATAAATTGTGATTTTTAAATAGCATTGTGTTTGTCCAGGACAAACACCGCAACTGTCAATCTTAGTTTTTCATGTTTGAGGAAGTTTATTTTCTCTGACAAGTGTAGACCAGTAATGAAGGGAAATACAGAAAAACGCTAGGCAAAACAATGGTTATTTGTTGGTTAGGAAATTATCATAGGGATGTCACGAAAGCAAAGTGTTTATTACCACTCTTGTCCGTTTAATAAGTGAAGTCAATGAACATTTTCTTGATGTTATTACAGGTAAATTTTTAAGATATATGTGAAGGGAGCAAACTAAATATGAGGCTTTCTTAAAAAGATTTATTTATTTGAAAAGCAGAGTTACATAGAGAAGGAGAGGCAGAGAGAGAGTGAGGTCTTCCATCTGCTAGTTCACTCCCCAGTTGGCCGCAATGGCTGGAGCTGCACCGATCCAAAGCCAGGAGCTTCCTCTAGGTCTTCCCATGTTGGTGCAGGGGCCCAAGGACTTGGGCCATCTTCCATTGCTTTCCCAGGCCATAGCAGAGAGCTAGAAGGGAAGTGGAGCAGCTGGGATTCGAACTGGCGCCGATATGGAATGCCGGCACTCCAGGAGGTGATTTTATCCCTATGCTACAGTGCCTGCCCCAATATGAGGCTTTTACAGTTCAACAGTGTACCATTTGACCCATGATGGAATCATGGTTATAAATAGGATGTAACCAGGAGTGTGTTTTTATACACTTTGAAGATCATCTCAATTGTGGAGATTGTTAGTCCAATTAATTGTTGTAGAACTCCTTCTGATCTGAAAATACAGAGTTTAATTCTGAAGCATCCTGGTTACATTTTAGCCACCTCATCCTATCCTATTATATCATAGATTTTGGTTTTTGGTTTTTGGTTTTGTTTTGTTTTGTTTGTTTGTTTTTTTCTTAGCATTTCCTTTATCAGGTTTACGATGAATTCTGTGTCTGGTTTATAAGAGGAAATAAGGGACAAGTGCTGTGGTATGGCAGGTTAAGTTGCTATTTGGGTGTGAGTCCTGTCTCAGCTTCCCAACCAGCTTCTTGCTGAATACTTTCTTGCTAAATATACTCTAGTAAACATGATTTGTTGAAAGTTAACTGTTTAATAATCTCTTACTGGAGCTTAAGATCTGTGGGAAGAATACATCATAGCCCTTATAATATGCACCCTGAAAAGTATCAGTGGGTTGTTCAAGTACTTGGATTCCTGAGAGCAACATGGGAAACCTAGCTGAAGTTCTGGCTCCTGGCTGGCCCAGCTGTACCAGTTACACGCACTTGGAGAGTGACCCAGTGAATGGAGGATCTTTTTCTCTCCTCTCCCTGTTTATTTCTATTGCTCTACCCTGCAAATAAATAAAAATAAGGAAGGAATAAAGGTCTGCAGTGACTCTCAATTCTACTTTTCTTCTTATTTGTGCTTATTTTGCAAAGAATTAAGAGGTTTCTGTTTCTACCCTGCTGGTTTTCTGAGTGACAATGTGAAAGCTATTTCCCACATTTCTTTTTTTAAAAAATTATTTATTTATTTGAAAGATAGAGTTATAGAGGTAGAGACAGAGAGAGAGGTCTTCCATCCACTGGTTCACTCCCCAAATGGCCACAGCAGCCGGAGCTACACTGATCGGAAGCCAGGAGCCAGGAGCTTCTTCCGGGTCTCCCACATGGGTGCAGGGGCACAGGCACTTGGGCCATCTTCTAATGCCCTCCCAGGCAACAGCAGGGAGCTGGATCAGATGAAGAGCAGCCAGGACTAGAACTGGTACCCATTTAGGATGCCGGCACTTCAGGCCAGGGTTTTAACCCACTGCGCCACAGCGCAGGTCCCATGTTTCCCATATTTCAGGTGATCCTTGTTCCAAGTGCAGGGAACAGGTCAGGTTTTCCATGCACTCATTTATTCCTTCTGCAGATCCTGTCTTTATGATGTTCCAGGTGAATTCTGGGCATCAAGGGTGCAGTAGTAGATAAGGGCCGTGAAGTATTCTCACAGATCTTAGGCTCCAGTAAGAAAGATCATTAAACAGTTAATTTTCTTTTTTTGAAAATTTTTTTTTTGACAGGCAGAGTGGCCAGTGAGAGGGAGAGACAGAGAAAGGTCTTCCTTTGCCATTGGTTCACTCCCCACTGGCCACTGCAGCCAGCGTGCTGCGGCCAGCACACCGCGCTGATCCGATGGCAGGAGCCAGGTGCTTCTCCTGGTCTCCCATGGGGTGCAGGGCCCAAGCACTTGGGCCATCCTCCACTGCACTCCGGGGCCACAGCAGAGAGCTGGCCTGGAAGAGGGGCAACCGGGACAGAATCCAGTGCCCCAGTGCCCTGACCGGGACTAGAACCCAGGGTGCCAGTGCCGCAGGTGGAGGATTAGCCTATTGAGCCGCGGCGCCAGCCAAAACAGTTAACTTTCAACACATATTTACTGGGGTATTCGTGAGCGAGGAACCATTCATGAATTAAGCTGCGTTCAGGATCAAGTCATGTGGGCAGTGAGTATATAGACAAAACAGGGAAGGAAAGTTCAGAAACGGCTCCATTGGTTGCAGCCCAGTGATTGCCTTATTTGGACAGGTGTCAGCCCGTGATTGGCTGAAACTTACCTACTGTTGGTACCCCTAGGTTAATGTTTCAGGTTGTTGAAGAATTGAGGTAGGTACCAGCTTTCTACATGGGCATTCGAAGTATGGAGATAGCCTTGCGGCAGTAGTCTCCTGTTTATTTAACAGAACCAATCATCCAGAATGTCTAAATACAGATTATGGTTATGTAATAAAATGAAAGAAAGCCATGAGAGATATGAAGACAGGAAGATATGGTCAGGGAAGGCTTCTTTGAGGAAGTGACACCTGAGATGTGTTAGCCAAAGGATATCATGCACACCTTTGGAAGAGGCGAATTCAGACAATGGGGGCAGTGAATGTGAAGCCCCTCGGAGTAAAGATCTATACAGTTACCAGAACTCTAAGAAGTCAGAGAGCAAGAGAGAACGGCACAAGATCAGATGCAGAGCCAGGCCAGGGTGAGACGGTGAAGGGCATGGTCTGGTTGGATTTTGTCCTATATCAGATGGACAGCCATTGAGTTGTTTAAAGTGGAGAAAGCCCCTGATTGGATTTTTCTAAACATTTTTTTTTTTTTTACCATTTCTCTGGAAATTAAAAAAACTTTTTTCACTACATTTTTATACTTACAAACCCTTGTGTCAAGGGCTGACTTTCAATAGATCGCAGCGAGGGAGCTGCTCTGTTACGTTCGAAATCCTGACCCAGAAGCAGGTCATCTATGAATGGTTCAGTGCCAGGTTCCCCCAGGAACTTGCATTGCGGCACAAGTGAGAGGGCAGCCCTCTTTCTGGCCATGCCTTTTCCCAGGACAAAAGGCTCTCCATACCTGATCCCGGTCACGTCAAGAGGTGGGTGCTCGCCATCAAGGTGAGCGCAGGGCATGGGCTGCCCTAGGGGACGGCAGGGGAACAGCTATCCGAGGCTAACTGAGGCTCCTTCAGCGCTGCTGTATCGTTCCACCTGGGTGGGATTCTGACTTAAAGGCATTCAGTCATAATCCCACAAATACCATTTCTTAAACATGCACAAATGGAGTGGGCTTTGTGGTACAGCAGGTTAAACTGCTTGGGGCTCTCATATCCCATATCAGAGTGCCTGGGTTGGAGTCCTGCCTCTGCTTCCAATCCAGCTTCCTGCTAATGTGCACACTGGAAAGCAGCAGAGAATGGCCAAATGCCTGAGTCCCTATCAACCATGTGGGAGAGCTGGATGGAGCTCCTGACTACTGGCCTTGGCCTGGCCCAGCCTCTCTCCCCCCGCCCCCTTTCTCCCTCTCCCTTTCTCTGTTTTCCTCCTTCCCTGTTGCTCTGCCTTTCAAATAAACAAAATGAAAAAACGGCAAAATTGTCACATTTTCTAAATTATAAGTTTTAATTGATTAAATGTACATATTTAAAATATATCACCATTTTCAAGGGTAAAACTAGTAGAGATGTCCCCAGCTGTTAGGCTGACAAAGGAGAGAGCAAGGGGAAGCAGGTGTCTGAATGCTGTTAGTCGCTCTCTGAGAAACGTGACTGTCTCAGATGCCTGCAGTTACTGCCCTTTATTAAGACATGGAGCTTGCATTCCTCATCAGGTTGGCTGCTGGGCAATGAACAGTGTTTTTTGTCAAACTGTTAAGATTTTGCTGATCTATGGTTATTAATTAGAATGTACCTAAAATTAGATCAATAAGTTTTCTATTTTAAAACATCTGTTTTCATTTTATTTGAAAGATTCAGAAGTGGGGCGGGGGAGACAGTTTTTCCATCCATTCGTTCACTCCCCAGCTGTCTACAATAGCCAGGGCTAAGTCAGACCAGACCCAGTAGCTGAAACCTACATCTAGGTCTCCCATGTGCGTGGAAGGGATCCAGGTTGATCCATCATGCTGCTTCCCATGGTGTGCACTAGCAAGAAGCTGGATTTGAAACAGAACGTGGACAGGCAATCCAATGCGGGAGGTGGGCATCACAAGTAGCAACTTAACTGTGCCAAATGCCCAACCCCACCTGAAATGTTTTTAGAAGGCAAAAATCCATGTTGAGTTTCATTTTCTCCAATTCACCTGTTTAGGTTTTTAGATTAAATGAAATTCATTTTTAAAATCCCACTTTTTTCAAGAATTTAAGATTACTATACATTTCCAAAGATGTGTTATAAAATCAGCTTCCTTTTCAAGTTTTTCACAGATTGGGTGAAATAGAAGATTGCTTCACATAGTGCTAAAAATGACCTGGCAAGAATGTAAAAATAGTTCAACAGTCTGAGTTTTTTCTGCTTTGATACAGCCACATTGTCCTATTCTGAGTGGATCATTACAGTGTTGATGGTCACCTAATGACCGCATACAAAGATCAAATGCTAGAGTAGACAAGCTCTTTAACAGCCCGTAATCCTTCTGATGAAATTCTTCTCTAGAAATTAGAATGGAGTCTTCACTCACTGTCAGGCAACTTGCCTGTGTCAAAGTGGACTTTGATTTCATATGGTCATGATAGTGTGGATGGTAAACCACTGGGAAGCTCTTACTCATGGAGTGTATCAGACATGGTTTTGTATACAAGGAGTCTTTAACATATTTGTGGGAAAGAGATATTGTGAAAAGCTGTGCATGGATTTTAAAATTGTACCAAAATAAGCCACCGCCATGGCTCATTAGGCTAATCCTCTGCCTTGCGGCGCCGGCACACCGGGTTCTAGTCCCTGTTGGGGTGCCAGATTCTGTCCCGGTTGCTCCTCTTCCAGGCCAGCTCTCTGCTGTGGCCCTGGAGTGCAGTGGAGGATGGCCCAAGTGCTTGGGCCCTGCACCCGCATGGGAGACCAGGATAAGCACCTGGATCCTGCCTTTGGATCAGCGTGGTGCGCCAGCCACAGCACACTGGCTGCAGCAGCCCTTGTGGGGATGAACCAACAGAAAAGGAAGACCTTTCTCTCTGTCTCTCTCTCTCACTGTCCACTCTGCCTGTCAAAAAAAAAAAATTGTACCAAAATAAAAAATTTTTAGATTTTATTTAATATTTTATTTCAGAATAGTTTTAATTTACACCACAAACTTGTAATCATACAAAGAGTTCTCATGCACCTCTCACCCCATTTCTCCTATTAACATCTCATATTAGTATCTGTCAAATTAACAAGCTATACCCAGCTTCTCCTTTTTAAATCCAAACTCCTTAATATCCCTTCTATACCTCCCAGCCTCTAGTAATCAACATTATTTGCTCAGATTAAGATTTATTATTATTATTTTAACTCTCATATATAAGAAAACATGTGGTATTTGTCTTTCTGTGTCTGGCTTATTTCTCTAAATATGTTCTCCAGTTGCATCCACTTTATTGCATATCACAGGATTTCATTCTTTTTTTTATAGCTGAATAATATTCCATTCTATATAAAAACCACATTTTGTTCATCCATTCATCTAATGATGGATCTTGGTTGATTTTATATTTTTGCTATTGTGAACAGTGCTTCTGTAAACATGGTGGAGCAGATATCTCCTTCATATGCTGAGTTCATGCCTTTGGGTATATATCCAGCCATGGGATTGCTGGATCATATGGAAGTTACATTTCTAGCTTTTAAATAAATCTGCATACTGTTTTCCATAGTGGCTGCACTAATTTATATTCCCACCAACAGTATATAAGAGTTTCCCTTTCTCCAGTCCTCGCCAGCATTTGTTATTCTGTGTCTTTGTGATAATAATCCTCCTAACCATGGTGCCATGGTGAGGTGATACCTCACTGTGATTTTCATTTTCATTTTCCTGATGACCAGTGACATTTGGCATTTTTTTCCATTTATTTGTTGACCATTTGTATTTCTTCTTTTGAGGACTGACTATTCAGGTTCTTTGCCCATTTCTTAATTGGATTGGTCGTTTTTGTTGCTGAGTTTTTTGAGTTGCTGTTTATTCTGGATATTAATCTTTTGTTAGATAAGTACCTTGCAAATATTTTCTTCCATTCTGTTGGATGTCTCTTCACTCTGTTAATGGTTTCCTTTGCTGTACAAAAGTTTCTGGGTTTGATATAGTCCCATTTGTCTAGGTTTGCTTTCGTTGCCTGTGCTTTGGAGTCTTATCCAAGATGTCATCATCTACACCAAAGTTTAAGTATTTCCCCTGTGTTTCCTTCAAGGAATTTCATAGTTTCTGAGCTTAAATTTACAACTTTAATACATTTTTAGTTGATTCTTACATATGGTCGAAAGGTAGGGATCCAGTTTCAGTCTTCTAGATATTTATATATATCCAGTTTTGCCAGCCTCATTTACTGAAAAGATTATACTTTCTGCTATGTATTTGGCACTTTTGTCAAAACTGTTGGGTATATGTATGTGGATTAATCCCTTGGTTCTGTATTTTGTTCTGTTGAATTGTGTGTCAGTTGTTATGCCAGTACCTTGATGTTTTAACTATTAAAGCTTTCTAGTGTGCTTTGAAAGCAGCTGTTGTGATGCCTCAAGCTTGATTTGATTTTTCCCCCTTAGGATCATTTTGTGTATTTTGGATCTTTTGTGGTTCTGTATGAATTCTAGAACTGGTTTTCTAATAATGTGAAAACTGCCATTTGTACTTTGATAGGGGTTACATTGAATTTTCAGATTGCTTTAGATAGCATAGACATTTTAATGATATTAATTCTTCCATGAGTAAGGAATATCTTTACATTTTTTGTATCCTTTGATTTCTGTCATCAATGTTTGATCATTTTCATTGTAGAGTTATTTCACTTTGGTGAAATTTATTACTAAATATTTTTTGGTAGCTATTGTGAATGGGATTTCTATTCTGGTTTTTTTTTTAAGTGAAATAATTTTTGGTGTATAAAAATTCTAATGTTTTTGTATGTTGATTTTGTATCCTGTGACTTTATTCAATTGGTTTGACAGTTCTAACAGCTTTTTGGTGGAGAGTTCAGTGTTTTCCATGAGCAACTTCCTGTCATTTGCAATTATGAATATTTTGACTTCCCCCTTTCCAATTTTGAAGCTCTTTCTTTCTTTCTCCTCTGTAACTGCAATCGCTAATACTTCCAATACTAAATTGAATGATGAAAGTGAGCATCCTTGTCTTGTTCCATATGTGAGAGGAAATGCTTTCTGCTTTTCCTAGTTCAGTATGGTATTGGCTGTTGGTTTGTCATTTATAACCTTTATTATTTTGAGGTATGTTAACTCCATATGTACTTTGCTGAGGGGTTTTATCATGGAGGGAGATTGAACTTTATCAATTGCTTTCTCTGCATCTATTGAGACGACCATACAGTTTTTATTCCTCTCTCTGATGTGATCTATGATGTTTATTGATTTTTTTAATGTTGACCCACCCTTGAATCTCTGGGATAAATCCCATTTGATCATGTCGTATGATCTTTTTGATGTAGTATTGGAATCCGTTTACTAATTCTTTTAAAGAATTTTTGCAGCTCTGTTCATTAAGGATATTGGTTTGTCATTTTTGTGTTGTGTCTTTGGTTTTGGTATCAGTGATTCTGGTCTTATAAAAAAGCTTGGCAGAGTCTCATCTTTTTCAATATTTTCAAATAGTTTGAAAAATACTGGAGTTCTTTAAATATTTTGTGGAACTCAGTAAAAAAGGCATCATATTCTGGGCTTTTCCTTGATGGGAGACTTTTTTTAAAGATTTATTTATTTATTTGAAAGTGAGAGTTACACAGAGAGGGAGAGGCATTGAGAAAGAGAGAGAGAGAGGCCGGCGCCGCAGCTCACTAGGCTAATCCTCCGCCTTGCGGTGCCGGCACACCAGGTTCTAGTCCCAGTCGGGGCACCGGATTCTGTCCTGGTTGCTCCTCTTCCAGTCCAGCTCTCTGCTGTGGCCCGGGAAGGCAGTGGAGGATGGCCCAAGTCCTTGGGTCCTGCACCCCATGGGAGACCAGGAGAAGTACCTGGCTCCTGCCCTCAGATCAGCGCGGTGCGCCGGCTGCAGCCTGCCGGCCGTGGCGGCCATTGGAGGGTGAACCAATGGCAAAAAGGAAGACCTTTCTCTGTGTCTCTCTCTCTCACTGTCCACTCTGCCTGTCAAAAAAAAAAAAAAAAGAGAGAGCGAGAGAGAGGGAGGTGGGTCTTCTATCTGCTGGTTCACTCCCCAGATTGCTGCAATGGCCAGAGCTGCGCCGATCCGGAGCCAGGAGCCAGGAGCTTCTTCCAGGTCTCCCACGTGGGTGCAGGGACCCAAGTACTTGGGCCATCCTCTACTGCTTTCCCAGGCCATAACAGAGAGCTGGATTGAAAGTGGAGCAGCCAGGACTCAAACCAGCACCCATATGGGATGCTGGCACTGCAGGCGGTGGCTTTACCCACTATGCCACAGCACTGGCCCCAGTGGGAGATTTTAATTACTGTTTCAATATCATTACTTGTTATGGGTCTGTTCAGATTTTCTGTACCTTCTTGATTTAATCTTGACACATTATATGTATCCAGAAATTTATCCATTTCTTTCAGGTTTTCCAATTTGTTAACATAGTTGTTAATAGTAGTTTCTTATGATCTTTAGTGTTCCTGTGGTATTTATTGTAATAGCCTACTTTTCATCTCTAATTTTATTTATTTGACACTTTTCCCTTTTTCTTTGTTAGTCTAGTTAAACATTTGTCTGTTTACCTTCCCCCAAAACCAGCTTTTCATTTTTTAAAAAATTGTAATTTCATTTATTTCTGTTCTGATTCTTGTCTCACCTCCTGCTAATATTTTGGGTTTTTTAATATTTTTAAGTCATTGTGGTGCATCATTAAATCATTTATGTGAGACCTATTTTTTTAACAAAAGCAATTAATGCTACAAAGTTCCATCTTAATTACTCCTTTTGTTATATCCCTCAGGTTTTGATATGTTGTGTTTCCATTTTTGATTGTTTCAAGAATATTTTTGACTGCCTTTTCAATTTCTCCAGTGATCCATTGGTCAATCAGTAGCATGTTGTTTAATTTCCAGGTATTAGTAAATTTTCTATTTTTCTTGTTGCTATCTAGTTTTATTCTTTTGTGGTCTGAGAAGATACATACAATGATTTCAATCTTTTTAAATTTATTAAGACTTGGGGTTGGTGTTGGCACAGTAGGTTGGGCTGACTGCAAAGCCAGATCTCATATAGGAGTGTTGGGTTGAGTCACAACTGCTCCACTTCTGATCCAGCTCCCTGCTAATGTGCCTGGAGTTAATTTAGTTGTAAAACATTACTACAACAAATCTAGTCACTCACTTTGAGACAGAGAGATAGACACTGAGAGATGATGGCCTTGCTTGGGAAAAGATTGAAGCCAAGGATCAGAAACTCAATTTGAAGATCTAGTCACTCAGAGTGAGAGACTGAGAGATGGTGGCCATGCCAATTGAAGGCAAGGATCAAAAATTCAATTTTGGTCTGGCGCTGTGATGCCATGGGTTAAGGTGCCTCCTGCAATTCTGGCATCCCATATGGGCATCAGTTTGAGTTCCAGCTGTTACACTTCCAATCCAGCTCTCTGCTAATACACCTGAGAAAGCAGTAGCAGATGGCCCAACTGCTCAGACACCTTCATCCTGATGGGAGACCTGGGATGGAGTTCCTGGCTCCTAGCTTTGGCCTGGCCCAGCTAGGCTGTCACAGCCATTTGGGGAGTGAACCAGCAGATAGAAGAGCTCTTTCTCTGTCTCTGACTTTCAAATAAATGAAATCAGTTTTTAAAAGTTAGTGAGACTTGACTTGTGGCCTAATATGTGGTCTATCAGAGAAATAGTCCATATACTGGTGAGAAGTATGTGTACTCTATAGTTGTTGGTGAAATATTCTCTAAGTTGTTAGGTCCATCTGCTCAATGATATAGTTCAACTCTAATGTATCTTTGTGGATTTTCTGTCTGGGTGATCTATCCATTGATTACAGTGGGGTGTTGAAGTCCTCTACTATTATTGTATTCTATCTCTCCCTCTAGGTCTTATTTTGGGTGCATACATATATTTATTGTAACAGTTTATTTTATCAATATCTATGCTTATTCATCTTTTTATTCTCATTTTGAAAACATTTATTCATTTATTTGAAAGTCAGAGTTACAGATAGAGGAGGAGACACAGATTATCCATCTGCTAATTCACTCCTCAGCAGGCCGCAATGGCTGGGGATGGGCCAGGCTGAGGCCAGAAGCTAGGAGTTTCATGCAGATCTCCCATGTGGTTGATAGGGGCCCAAGTGCTTGGGCTATCTTCTGCTGCTTTGCCCAGATCATTTGCAAGGAGCTGATTCAGAAGTGGACTAGCTGAGACTTGAACCAACACCCATATGAGATGCTGCCATCCCAGTTGGCAGCCATTCCCCCTATGCCACAACTCTGGCCCCTGTCTACCTAGTTTTATAATTTTTTATTT